>NC_091123.1:103685362-103996713 GCF_040183065.1 Periplaneta americana
TTATTTCTGCATGTTCTAATAATATTTATTAATGTGTTATGTTTTCTGTCATTGTTATTATGTTAGGAAATTATTAGCATTCACTATGTAATTGTTCTATTTAATAACGAACATTTCTTATGAAGGGTAACTATATTTTCTGATACAAAAATATTATTTCGTACAAACTCTTCTCCAGTTTAGAAGATGAAATTACTTGTAACACATAGGGATAAGACACGCTTAATATAGTTTCCTTTTGTGAGTGGTACATTTTTCCTCACAAATAAAAGTTAAACAAAAAACAAATTGTCGTTTAAAAGAATTTTGTGCGATAACTTGTTACAAATACTTCGGTGCTAGGAGGCCATAATGCATCCCGTGGCTAACGAGCTTCCGAAGTGACGTCACGAGTTCGTCTGTTAGCGGAAATTGCCGAGTGGCTCTACCTTATAGTAAATCCATATACCTTGAGCTGCAGATATAAAATTTAAGTTACTAAGTTAATATGGTCAAGACATGAATTGGATGATGGACAAGTAATGTAATTTAAATATTTCACGTATCCATATTCATACATGATATTTAAATACATGTTGCCAAAATTATCCAAGCTATTTTCTAAAATTTGAATGTTTGTGTCACTCAGAATAACATGATTTTTTACATCTTTGTATATTGACAAGAAGCTTTCAAAATTTTTCAGAAATTCATTTTTGCATGGTTTTGGAGATCTGTAAATTGCAGTTAGGTTAACAGAAGTATCGTTAATAAGTGTTAATTGAAAATGTATTGTCCGTATTTAATCATGATCATCATCATTGGCACTATAGCCCGTTATGAGCCCTGGCCTCCCTCAGTAGGCATTGCCATTTGTCTCTGTCCTGTGCAACAGTCCTCCAATTCGTGTATCCCATTCTTACAAGATTCTCCTCCACTCCATCAATCCATCACAGATGTGATCGTCTTCGTCTCCTTTGACCTCCGGGGTTTGTGAGAATAATTCTTTCACAAGGTTCTGATGCATCCATTCTCATTACATGTCCCACTCACCTTAATCTATTGGTTTTAATTATATTTATTTAATTGGGCTCTTTAAACATGCTATATGATTCCCCATTATATCTTTTTCTCCATAATCCATTTAAAAAAATTGGACCGTATATTCTTCGAAGAAACTGTCTTTCAAAAATTTCAAGTCTTCTCTCGTCATTTTTAGAAATGGTCCATGTTTCAGAGGCATATATCAGGGTTGATCTCACAAGTGTTTTGTATAAGGTGGTTTTTGTTTTCTGTGTAAGGGCATGTGATTTGAAATATTTTTTTTGTCCGAAATAAGCTCTATTCCCACATACCAACCTGTTCGAGATTTCCTTAGACATGTTATTGTCATTTGTAATCAAGGATCCGAGGTATTTAAATTTGTCGACCCTTTCAAATTTATAATTCTGTATCTGTATACTATCTGCTTTACCACCTGAATTTCCACCAGTTGCCACCATGTACTTGGTCTTTCCCTCGTTGATAACCATTCCCATTTCTTTACTAGATTTTTCAAGAGAAGAAATGCTTCTTCCACATATTTTAAGGATCTGCTGATGATGACTATGTCGTCTGCAAATGCCGTTACCTGGGTTGATTTATAAAAAATACGTATTTAATAATACTTGTAAATTTGGTATACTTTGTCCTTCAGGGCAACTCCCAATTTAGGGGAAGTTTGTAAAATAATAGATAATACTAAAAATGCATATAGAGTGTTAGTTGAGAGACCGGAAGGAAAAAGACCTTTGGGGAGGCCAAGACGTAGATGGGAGGTGGGATTTGATGATAGAGACTGGATTAATCTTGCACAGGTCAGAGACTGATGGCGAGCTTATGTAAGGATGGCAATGAACCTATGGGTTCCTTAAAAGCCATTTGTAAGTTGTTGTTTGTATAGAGTTGCAATGGGATATTCAATATCACTTTAAGAAACTACAATGTTTTCCTTAAAATATACAACTATATCATCACATTTATTATACTTATTACTTTTAACAATTTTTTTTTATAACCATTAATATTGTGACCTTATTTCACACAACAATGTTGCTTTTATTCACAAAAATAATGGCTTACTATATTTCTGAATTTAAACACTCCCGTCAACAATGGATCTTTCACTCCACACATCAACATAGTATTCGTTATTGCACTCCACAGACGACAATGACAATTCACTTGGAGTATTGAGAACAACAATGTACTCCTAATCTTAACTAATGTTCACAAAGCACTATTTACAAAACAAAACTGTCAGTTCTCAGTTCACAGTTCGTTGCCTTGGCTAGTTCTTCTAGCTCATTCACTCAAGTTCACAATATATCGAACCCAAGACTTCCAGAGACAGTCCACTGCACTCCAACTCAAGACTTCCAACTGCGTTGCTTCAACCTGGACACTCACTGCTGCTTCACAAACTCACTCAAGTCGATCCCTGGTCTCAAAGGCTGGCTTCCTCGCTCACAGCTGCTTCACCAAGCTGACTGGCTTGCTGTCCAGACTAAAAACTGGCTGTGTCCTTCTTCACGTCTTCTATTTATCACTAAACCATAGTTTCCAGGGAGTACTGTTTCGAGTGTCTTCGGGAATAATCTGTTACTGGAAACGTCTCGAGTTTCTCCACTACCGCCGCAGTCGGCCTTCTTCCCCTCTCGGCATGCAGACGTTCCCCTTACGTCTGTCCCCTCCAGTCTGCGCGGCTGCAGCCTCCTTACCTTTTGCCACGCCGCCTGTCTTCTCATGTGCCCTCCCTTCTGTGGGACGCATGATCGACTCCCGAGATAGCGAGAACTTTCCATCATGGTTGCCACAATATCAGAGCCAGAGTCATGATCAAGCCAGGTTTCAGTTAGAACAATAATATCAAAGTAAAACAAAAAATTAAGTAAAATACAGAGTTCTGAAAAATTCTTGTTGATGCTACGAATGTTTAAGTGAAATATTTTAAGATCTGAAAGTATATTGGCAATATAATTATTGCAGTGAAGTAAATCATTAAAAACCGTTGTGGTAATATTATTAAATTTGCACTGATGGATTTCATTTAATATAGTATTACTAGCCGTCGTTAAGTCAATTATATTGTATAATTAAATGTGGGTACTGACACAGTACTATTTACAAATTATTTACATCATCAACATTAGTGATTTTACTCATGGGAGTGGCTTCATCTTTTCTTGTGAATATTTTTCATCTTCTGTCCAGACAAATTTATAATTCTTCAGACATGCTGCATCCCTTGTCTTGTTCAAAAGGTCTCTTGTCACTGCTGTCACTTGGTCACCTGCTGTGATTTTTCATGCCGGAAGTTCCCTGTTGATTGTTGGTATCATACTTTGCACTGAACATATTGTATCCAACTATCCCCGTTCTTCTTGCCAAAATAAAACCTTCCACAATCACCACAATACATATCATTAGTTTTCGTCTTTTTGTTCGGAACTTCGGAACTTTTTTTGGTTCTGGATGTTGAAGTTTGGAACAAACTTCTGTTGACGAGTGTGGCTTTCACATTGAGGGACCAACGACATTTTACGAGATTTCTAGTAATTTTAGGAGTAGGGACGAGTTCGTGAACGGAATGAGATGATGATGTGGTTGGAGTTGATGTGTTTTTGATTGGTGTTAGTTCTGACTCAGCCTCATGTGGGGTTTCTTGAATGGTCCCAGATATTGATGGCTCCTCTGAAGTTGAACGGTCTGAAACATTACTTAGAGCAAATGCTTCATGAGGTATGGTTTGTGGATTATAAGGATAAATTCCTGTAGATTTGAAACCTGATGCGGCATTGCTTGGAGTGGCAGCACGCATCCATGCCTGAGCAAACAATTTGGGGAAGTGAAGCTTTCCCAAATACCTTCCAGGATTCTTTCTTCTCAAGTTATCTTTTTCTGCACTCCAGAAAACTTTTAGCGGCTTAAAGAAGCTTTTGTTGAGTGGCTGAAGTTCATGACTGCAGTGTAGTGGGAGACAGAACAATTGAACTACAGAACAATCCAAGTGATTTTGAGCCCATCTAGAAACAACATTGCTCTTCCTGGCAATCAATTGGCATTGAAATGATGCAGGAATTTGCAGAATTCCTCCTTTATAATATATCCATTTGAAGTCATGCCAAACATGCTCCTGTTAGGGAGATCATCTCCAAATTCATTTTTAACATACTTTTCTTTCTAGAGGATCATTGGCGGTATCCAGTTAAACCCAGTGGCATTGGTGCAAGTCACCACTGTCACAGTTTCGTCCCTGTCACTGTCAGTTGCTGAATGGACTCGCTTCCTTTTTGTGCGAATACCAGTTGGGAACTGCTGTATGTCAGTTGTAATCCACTTTCATCCACATTGTATAGTAATTGTGGTTTGTCACACAAATGTAACACAATCAGAGCTTTTTTAAGGAGTTCATAGAAGTTGGAAACTATTTCCTTGTCTAATTTCATCAGTCTTCCATAACTTAGATTTTCCGCTCTTCTCAACAAGTTTGGGATCCTTTTGAGAAAGTCGTACAACCAATCTTTCACGGCTATTTCATTTTTAAATGGGTGAGGTATGTTATTTTCCTCACATATTTTGTAACAGCATGATCGAACATGCAGTCTTGTCAAGCTGAATCCAACTTGCTGCAGGTGAACTATCCTCCTTTTAAGTTCCAGTTCTAGATCTGGACTAAGAACTGCACACCTTCCAAGTTTCCTTTCTGGGCTCTTATTTCTAATCATCCAGTCCCGTAACGTTTTTCTGGGGATGCTGTACTGATGGGATGCAGCAGCTACAGACAATTCTGACTTGATTGCCTGAAGGGAAAATTTAAGGTCTTCAGTTGCCCACTTAGCTCTAACCTTGGTAGACGTTTTACTTATTTTGTGTAAAGAAATAATTCGTGTAAATTGTGGGATGAAATACTATTCACCAAACTTCTTATTTCTTAACTAGTTTGATATCAGAATGAACTGAAGAAATCGATCTCCCATAAAGTTTTACAGTCTTCTCCTCCCCCTCAGCTCATAAGAATTAACAATACATACCAATGCTCAGAAATGTAATAATCTCAGTTTTAAAATATTTTCTGTAAACTTAATTAAAATTCTGGGTTTGTGCAATAATACCTATTTAGGCCTACTTAGAGACTATAGTAGTTAATACTAATATTAAAATAATAATAATAATAATCATAATAATAGCTGTATTTTGTCTTTCATTGGAATAAAATGAATAGTTCTTACAGAAGGATAGTTTTCATTCTATTACAATTCTCTCATTTTTATCACATAATTGAAATCTAATTAATTTAATGGCTCTATTCTTATAATTGAATGGTTCTTAATAATTACACTGGGTAACAAATTTTGAGCAAATTTTTTGTTCCTCCTGGTTTTTTGGTTTCATATCGATAAATCACACACGCTGAGTTCAGAAATATCAATATTTTCATTGTAGCATCAATAGTTCTTTGGGAAATTAACTGTGTATGTTTAAGTAATATACATATTTATTAAGCCTACCAGAAAGAATAATGACTATATAGTATAATATTTACGATGGACAATATATATTTATACAATAATAATAACAGCTCTCCTTTCGATTTTGGTAATTCAAGATCACGTACAAGGTCATCTACTTCCTTCTGATTTCGAAAATGATGATTTTGGCTCGAACGGTCACTGTCACTAGTCTGAGTCACTTTCGGGGATGGGTATATGGCGATACAAGTTCGTTTGAGTCAACAGCTGGTAGTTCAAGAACTGGTAAACCTCGACCATGCGGGATAGGAGCAATAGAAGATGAGATATCCGGATACTGCAATCTCCCTCGTTGTTTTAAATTTTTCAAAGATGACATATCGACCATGCAAAAGTAGCAATTGTCATGGTGGTTGGTTGGTTCCCTCCAAATTCTGGGAACAGCGAAAAGCATACATTTTCGAAATCCTCATAGCCATCCTTCCAAAGTTGTATTACAGGAACCACAGCTCACATGTGGTGCCCATGAATTGTCTTGGTCTCGTATTGGTGCTTCAAAGTAAACATTGTGAGCTGTATAATATTTGGTGCCAGGTCTTATGTTATGCTTCTTCTGCTTTGTACTGATGTAATATCCAAAAATGTAAGAGAGAGACTCCGGTGAATTCCTTCAATCACCTCTAGAAGTCATGCTTTAACGTAGAACAAACATAATTAAGAATATTGTTATATTTATGGAACTGTTATCATTTCAGAAAAAGTAATTACAGATCTGAAATCAGTGCAAAAAACTGAACTAGGAACAATTAAAATATCGAGAGAAACATTTTCGTTGTTACCCAGTGTTATTGATCAATTTTATTGCAGTGCGAACAAATCTCGAATGATATCAAGATCACAATTTACAAAACTAGCATGGCATTATTTCCCAAAACTTGAGTGGTGTTAATATCCGAAGTGATAAGTTTCATTCAAATTATTTATTACACCTTAGAAATTAACTCAAGCCAGTTAATTACATGAGATTATTATAGAGCATTGAATTACAAATCTATAGACACTAGTTACAGTATGATTCATTTCATACATAGCACTGTTTATTACTCACCAAGAATAAGTGTTTGAAATTACACTTCAGAATTGTGACTGTCCTTGATGGTGCACTGTCGAACTTTTATTGCTGAAAAAGTAGAATAACAATTTCCCCTCCAAAAGTGTGATTTCATTGTGCAAGGTCCAGGCTGCAATATACCCAAGTGGTATAGTCCCTTCTTCTTGCGATGTCTAAAACTAAGCTTAAAGAAATGAAATGGCGTTATTAGCCGCTTGGCATTATTTGCAGAAGTTTGTGCATAAGTTCGTAGCGTTTTTGTTTTGCATGTTGGCACTCCGGTTGCTATGGGTTTATTTATCGATTGTCATTTTTTACTTGAAGTTCAATTGTTGTGCTTGAGTTTACATATTGAAGTTAATGAATGGAGCCTTGGATGCTAGAAAATGAGAGTGTCAAGTAGAGAAAGTGGAACATTTCCGATATATTCTTCTTTTTTGAGTTCAGTAGAGGAGTGAAAGCAGTCAGAAACATTTGCCCCATGTATGGGGACAATACTATTGGAGAGAGCACTGCACGAAAATTATTTTCTCGTTTTATGAAGAGTCGTTTTTGACATTAGTGATACTCAACATTCAGAAAGACCTTTGGGGTTTGATGAAGACTGTTTAAGCACATTAATCCACAATGTTCCACGTCAGTGTACCCAAGAGCTGACAAATGTGATGAACTGTGACCATTCCACCACCGTGCAACATTTATTGCCACCAACTGAGACATCTTGCACATGCAATCCAAGAAAAACAACCAACAAAACTGCATGAAGTGATGCTAGTCCATGATAATGCCGACCCACACTCTGCTAACCTGACACAAAACACTATCCAGGAGTTGGGCTGGGAAGTCATTCCGCACCGACCTTATTCACCTGATCTTGCGCCCTCAGAGTTTCATCTTTTTCGGTCTCTATCGAACAGCCTTCAAGGAACTTCCTTTCTGGATGAAAATGTGCTCCGAACATTTCTTGACGACTTCTTAAACTCAAAACCAAGTGATTTCTACAGGCATGGAATCGAAAAACTACTCCATCATTGATAGACTGTTGTAAATAGTGAAGAGAATATATTATTGATGATTAGCATTTCTCTTATGTGTATCTGATGTGTTTAATAAACTTATGAAAAATCGCCATGGAATTATGCACCAACCTAATATTAAGTTCTCAAATTGTGTGATGCCATTCCTTGTGGTTTCAAAGAATTCAGTTTTAGGTAAAACACAGCCTGCTCACTCACTCACTCACTCACCCACTCACTCTCTACGACTCTAACAAGAAACTCATAACATGGTCCTGTACTGTGTAATAGCTACATATTGCATGAATTTTCTGGAGTTTGTCTTTCATAACATTATTTATTTGTGTGTTATTTTTTCCACAGCCCCATGAAAGTCCATGTTGAATATAACAAAAATAAACACTTGACTGTAAAAGAGGTTGTTTTGATATTGTGTGTACATGTTTAATTATATATTTCTGTTTTTTGTTTTAAAGAATAATTTAACATTCATTTGTCCAATTTTAATGTAGCCTATGTTTTCTTCCTGATTGTGAGGGGTAAATGTGCGAACATTTGCAAATACCAGTCAAAACATGTAGATTTGTATAGAGAAAAAAAATCACATTCTTTCACTTTTAAAATCAGATTATTGATGACTCCGTTTTTGTTGAATTCCTGGAAGATTGTAATTATGTATATGTTACTGAAAATAAATAACTACACCAGTCATTTATTCATTGATCATATTTCATGTACATACATCATGATAATCACATTGAGTGTCATAGTTCAGGATCTTGGAGACCCTATATTGAATTTATGTGATTTTTTAATCCCTGTGGGAAATTTAAAGCAAAGTGTTTAAGAGTTATCTCGCCCGTTTTATGAACTTAAAATATAATAGAAAAAATTCATAATTTTGAACATATCCTGTAAAGAACAAATATTTGCACTCAATTGCAAAAGCATGTTACAATCTACCTGCACACACTACATTGCTGTAATCAAGAGCCAAGGTACTGCAGCCAGGGCAGAATCAGTTATCAACCAGTAGTTTAATTACCATCTACTGCCCATGTATAGATTGGTCTGTCATTCACTCTCCATTTGTTAGTTACCTGCTGTCACTACGTTAGTTGATATATAAATGTATTTAGTTCTTTGTGCTTATTCTTGATGTAGGCTATATTGTAAATTTGTGAATACAATTTTGTTTTGTTGTTCTGGTTTGTTGGACCCCCATTTTAGAGATAGGTTTTTATGATATTGTTATTTTGTAAAGAAACTGTTTCTCAATTGAGCCTTGATGTATTTCAGTACTAAGAAACAAGCAGGAAAAGAACCCAGTTTCTCTGCTAACAGCATGGATAGTGAGGAGTTTGAAAACTGTGAGTAATGGTTTACCAAATTATTTATAACTACCCATATCTGTGCATTTCGCTGCACTTGTTAGAAATAAATATAAATAATTTCATAATTAAAATTGGAAATTTGGTTCAGGGAACGAATGTGTTTGATAGAAGGATAAATCGTTTAATATGTTACTTAATTGAAATTCTATTTAAATAATTTAAATACGATCGTTTGGGTTCAGAGAGCACTCATTTGGTGCAAGGATAATTCCTTTAACATGTTTCTTAATTGTTACTATATGCAAATAATTAAAATAGAATCATTTGGTTAGAGAATATCCAGTTTTGGTGCAAGGATATTTCGTTTAACATGTTTCCAAATTAGTCTTGAATGCATCCTTTAATAAATCACGCCTAATTAATGTCAATAAAGAGTGGATTGTGTACGAAGATAATTTTTTATGTTGACCACACTATGCATCTTTTTTACTTTGTGTTAAGTTTACTTATACATAGTTTAAAATCTGTGGTCATGTTGCATGCTAGAATGTGTGGATATACCAGTAGGTCGTTTTTACTCTTGTTGAGTTCCTGTCTCTATATGTTGTTGATAACCTGTGTACATGTCACTGACTATAGATTTGGATTAATGTTTATCGTATTGGTAATTGAGGTGGTGATGAATCGTGACATGTAAATTTCCAATCTGGCAATTGCCTTTATGATTAAGGGAAACCATGAAAAACCCCAGTCAGATTGGTCAGCCACAGAGTTTGAGCCCGTAACCTCTCGAATGCAAGTCTCAAACTCTATTGTCTGAGCGAACTTGCTCGGTTGTGCATCATTGTTTATGTAAATAAAAAATGAAAATGAATGTGGTACATAAATATTATTTTAAGAAACACAGGAAACGAATATGGATAAATTATGAGCAGAGGATTGCTATTTTGTGACACTTTGTAAGCTCAACTGTGTAAAATACTAACTTTTACTCAATATGTACTATATTTTTGGTCCAGTAAAAATACTCATCTTTATGACAAAACTCTTAACAATATTATTATGTTCTGTGGACAAAAACATTTATTATTCCCATCATAGAAAAATATTATATCCAAATGAAAATCTTGTTAAATGAATGTCTTTTTATTGTAATGCAAGGCCGTCGTAAATAGACATAGTCATTTGTTTTTGTTTCATTATACCTATTAGTCTGAGGCGGTGCTGATAAAAGACATGTTATTATAGAACTTGTGTATCTCGTTAAATATCAGTCCTATCAAAATTTTACATAGAATAAAACTTATTTGAAACTGTTTTTAAAGAAACTTTTGTATGTAACATTTTTCACAAAAAAATCAATAATAAGCGAGATATTTTTATTTAATTCAGACCTCCTTATAACCCCTCTTTTAAATGAATTATTTTGAATGCTATATAGCCTAAAATCTAAATTAGAACAAACTTAATTTATATTCCAATTTTCATAGAAATCGGTTCAGCCATTATCGCTTGAAAGGTAACAAAAATCCAGACAGGCAGACATACAAACAAAAATTTAAAAAATGCTATTTTTAGGCTCAAGATGATTCATTATACATTATTAATTAGTAATTATTTTTGGAAACACGAAAATTACCAGAAAAATTTTGGTTACAGATTTATTATTAGTAGTCTTTAGATTATATGATGAGTCAAACATTTACTGAAAGCATTGTTTATAATTCTATATTTCTATAATAGGAATAGGGAAAACTCGAGAATTTTACTTGAAGCAAGAAAAGAGATAGGTTTGGAAGTAAATCCCGAAATGACAAAGTATAGGTATGATTGTCTCATGTCCAGAACATTGAACAAAATGGAAATATGTCTCATGTCCAGAACATTGTACAGAATGGAAATATAAAAATTGGAAAAATATCATTTGAAAAGGTGGAAAAATTCAAGTATCTTGAAGCAATAGTAACAAATATTAATGATACTCGAGAGGAAATTGAACACAGAATAAGTATAGGAAATCCCTTTTATTATTCGGTTGAGAAACTTTTATCATCCAGTCTGCTCTAGAAAAATCTGAAAGTTAGAATTTATAAAACAGTTATATTATCGATTGTTCTGTATGGTTGTGAAACTTGGACTCTACTTTGAGAGAGGTACAGAAGTTAAGCGTGTTCGAGAATAAGGTGCTTAGGAAAATATTTGGGGCTAAGAGGGATGAAGTTATAGGAGAATGGTGAAAGTTACACAATGCAGAACTGCATGCATTGTATTCTTCACCTAAAATAATTAGGAATATTAAATCCAGACGTTTGAGATGGGCATGACATGTAACATGTATGGGTGAATCTAGGAATGCATATAGAGTGTTAGTTGGAAGACATGAGGGGGGAAAAACTTTTGGGGAAGCAAGGCCTATATGGGAGGATAATATTAAAATGGATTTGAGGGAGATGAGATATGATGGGACTGGATTAATCTTGCTCAGGATAGAGTCTGATGGTGGGATTATGTGAGGGTGTCAGTGAAACTCCAGGTTTCTTAAAAGCCATTTGTAAGTAAGTGATTCTTAAAATGGGCTCCATATAGACTTATAAAATGTCACATTTATTACTTTTTTCAAATAATCTAAAAGAAAAAATAGTTGTATTTCTGTACATGAATTTGAACACCCTGTTAAATCAGCAACAGTAAAGAATTGAATTATTATTTTTTTTTATTTTATTTGTCCATGCTAATGACAGTAATATCCATGCTAATGATTTGATGTATAATGTTTAAAGGATTGTAAGTAAGAAAAGTAAGAACATGAATAGTGAAACTGAAATAACAGTCACAGCTGTGAAAATAAACAGATCTTATTCTTCATGAATGTCACATTGCAACTGCTTTTCTGTTCATACAATGGTTAAGATAGTTTAAGATTGGATTTTTACCAGTACAGATATCTTAGGAAAAATGATTTAGTTTGTTTGAGCATCCTATAGTGTTTTATTACCTACCAGTCACATTTTGTAAACAGTTATGTTCCTTTTTTTATGATTTCTTTAAACTCTTAAATTTATTTGTTAATTCCTTTGATATAACTTCTCAAAATAATAGGTTTCTTCTTACAGCTTCTGGCATTCTAATGCGTTTTAACATTTTGTTCTATGTATTTTGTGGCGCCATTTTTTCATGCACATTCTTAGATTTAAGTTTTGCCTGAATTCTTTGGTATCCTTTCACACTATTTTCTAAAATGTTCTTTTTTGGTCTTTAGTTTTGCTGTCTCTATCAGTGACAGCTGAAGCCACTTTGACATTCAAGTTAGAAATGAAAAGTAACAATAATGTATCATTTTGTATCGTGAATATTTTATACTAATAATAATAATAATAATAATATAGTAATACAATAAGTTCACAGAACTTTGAAGTTTTCTAAACTGTTCTGTACCTAAACTCTGTTATCCTGTCATTTTCAGCAAAGAGTTCAATGACTTTCTGCCTAAAACTGGGGAACTTGCTACCAGATGTGAACTAAATCCGTCACACCTTTCTTAGACTAATGCCAGTTACAACCAAAAAGCATAAGGAAAACAGAACAAATAAATTTTAATATTCATCAACAAATCCATATTGTTTTTTGCATAAACATTTTACCATCTTTTATTTCCATATTTATGTTCAAATCTATATTTAGTCTTTCCATATGTATTTACTTTCTGTTTATGTTCATTTACTGAAGAAAGTGGATTTTTAATGGAGTATTTATTTTATTCATAATTTATTGTTTCTCATCAACACAGCACAATTGCATGCATTATGACGCCAGATACTGCACTGTTTTCCTTATGCTCTTGTGAATAATGTATTTTCCGACAAGAAAGTTAGCTTTGATATGGAACTAATATTCCTTATTTAGTGCTTACTTACAAATGATTTTTAACCCTTTCCACTCAAATTATTTTTAGCCTTTCCTTCTTATACACTTGTATTTATTGATGTGCAAAATCTAACATAACACAACACTTTTTGAATGCTCTTACAGAAATAAAAATCATACAAATAAAATCATACAAAAGACACTTTCAATTATTTATCACATTTTTCACTATTTTCTCTACAGGAAGTGTTCTGATTATTTATACTTCTTGACAGTGTAATACTTTTCGAAACATTCACCCGGTTTCAGTCCTGGTTTTCTTGTGCAAGTCTTGCAAAATCTAACATAACACAACACTTTTTGAATGTTGTTAAAGAAATAAAAATCATACAAAAGACACTTTCACATTACTTACCACATTTTTCACTGTTTTCTCTCCAGGAAGTGTTCTGATTATTTATACTTCTTGACAGTGTGATACTTTTCGAAACATTCACCCGGTTTCAGTCCTGGTTTTCTTGTGCAAGTCTTGCAAAATCTAACATAACACAACACTTTTTGAATGTTGTTACAGAAATAAAAATCATACAAATAAAATCATACAAAAGACACTTTCACATTACTTATCACGTTTTTCACTGTTTTCTCTCCAGGAAGTGTTCTGATTATTTATACTTCTTGACAGTGTGATACTTTTCGAAACATTCACCCGGTTTCAGTCCTGGTTTTCTTGTGCAAGTCTTGCAAAATCTAACATAACACAACACTTTTTGAATGTTGTTACAGAAATAAAAATCATACAAATAAAATCATACAAAAGACACTTTCACATTACTTATCACATTTTTCACTGTTTTCTCTCCAGGAAGTGTTCTGATTATTTATACTTCTTGACAGTGTGATACTTTTCGAAACATTCACCTGGATGCAGTCCTGGGTTTCTTGTGCAAGTCTTGCAGTAGAAGACAGTTTCTCTTCTTCCACCTTTTACCTTCCTGTTGCTACATACAGCACAGTCCTTGCTGTTACTCTTCTCATTTGCATATATGAAGTGTGGTTTCCTATTCAGTCTTTCTTCTTCGTCAGACGTGGATGGTCTTCCTCTCTTCCTCCCCTCTCTGTTTCGGACATCACCAACCAAGGATCTGATGAGTTGCAGCCTGTATTTTTTGTGGGTGAACTTGGGTTTCTGATTTGCTGCAGCATTCAAGTTGTATAGTATGAAGCTGTTCACCACCGCCACCTCCAGCAACCAGAAGAACATCTTACGCCACCACTTCTTTGATTTTCGGATGAAACTGTAGGATGATATGTACTGGTCAGATACATCGACCCCTCCCATGTGATTGTTGTAGTCACATATGACTGTAGGCTTTTCTATCTGCTGTTCTACGTTATTTTTTACTTTCCTTTTCAATTGCTGGGTACTATTGTTATGCCACGTGCATCACCACATTTTGCTTGTCTTTCCAAGCGAGAGCAAGCATTTTATTGTCCTTCCTGTATGCTGCTATTTCCTGTTTCTTTAGTTTCAGTTTCTTTTTAGAAAGTGCATCAGGCAAACCTTTCCTATTTTGCTGAATAGTACCTGTGAGATGGTACCCCATATTCCATAACTCTACTGCAAGATCACATCCTGTATAAAATCTATCAATGTAGATATGGTAACCGCTAGCATTTGCAGTAGCATTTACCAGTTTGTCACACAAATGCAAAACTATTCTAGCCGTAAATGTCTTTTGGGGTCTTGCTAATGCCTGTGTAGTCTGTGAACCAAAATAACGTTCAATACCCACTATATAAAATGTGACACTGTCAGCCAATATGTAGACTCTCATGCCCCACTTTGTGGGTTTTATTGGATTGAAACATTTGAAAGAAATTCTGTCTTTGAATCCAATTGTACTCTCATCAATACAAATGTTCTGCCCTGGAATGTAATACTCCCTAAATTTACTATCTAGATACTGGGTCATATCCTTCATTGTTGAACCCCTTGTATTTACAGTAGCAGACTTCCTGGTTATTGGTCCGGCATGAAACATCCAAAAAATTTGAAAAAATCTATCTCTGCTAGACACGTCCTTATAAAATGAACAATTCTGAATCCAGTCTTCAGTGAAATAATCCTGAATATCAGGTTTTGGGTTCATGCCCATATTCAATATGACACCTAAAAATCCCCATACTTCTTCGTCTGTAACATCCACCCAATTTCTCCAAACAGATCTTTCCCTCAGTGGTGTGTTTTTCTGTATTTGCTCCTTGGCATATTCATTGGTATTTTTCGAAAATTCTTTGATCAGGTTGGGAGTGAAAAATAGCATAAAAAACTCTCTTACCTCATTAGGAGCAGGGTTAGGTGGTTTATATCCACTCTGCGCCGTAAAATTGAATTTTACAAAGTCCGGTTGCAATCTGTATTTATCCCAACCGTCTGCAGAAGGAAGGCCATCGTCTGTATCATCACTTCCTTCGTCGTCGTTCGTATTGTTAGAGTCATCACTATCTACATCTTCTACCTCACTATCTCGATCACGATTATTATTATCTCCATTGTAAATACTTTCAGTATCACTCTCACTACTGTCAACAATAATATCTAATATAGCCTTCTTGTTGTTCGCCAGGTTCGCCATCTTAATTGACATAAACACAGCATGCACGGTCAGATAAAAATCCGAAAGACTTGAAGAATAGAACGGAAAAATAATACTGATGTAGTTCCATTCTTTCTCAAAAGATAGCAACAGGTGCTAGTATGAGAAAAATTGCGGAGCGAGCCCCGACAAACAAGTTACAACGAAATAAAAGTTTGGCGGGGCACGCCTGACATGCTAGCTAAACATAATTTTTTTAATGTCGGGACTCTCCTGCCTGTCGAGTGGAAAGAGTTAAGGAACCCGGAGGTTCATTGCCGCCCTCACATAAGCCCGCCATCGATCCCTATCCTGAGCAAGATTAAACCAGCCCGTACCATCATATCCCACCTCCCTCAAAACTATTTTAATATTATCCTCCCATCTACGTCTCGGCCTCCCCAAAGGTCTTTTTCCCTCCTGTCTCCCAACTAACACTCTATATGCATTTCTGGATTCGCCCATATGTGCTACATGCCCTGCCCATCTCAAACGTCTGAATTTAATGTTCCTAATTATGTCAGGTGAAGAATACAATGCGTGCGGTTCTGCGTTGTGTAACTTTCTCCATTCTCCTGTAACATCATCCCTCTTAGGCCCAAATATTTTCCTAAGAACCTTATTCTCAAACACCCTTAACTTATTGTAGGGATTCGTAACAAGCTGTTTTTTACGGTGATGGGTTGTTAGCCCTTTGCCCAACCCCCAAGCTGGAGGACCACCCCTTATCGGCTGTCCATGACTGCTTATTCAATATATTTGCAGCTACCCTCCATATCTGGAGGCCGTCTCCTCTGTCCGCAACGTGAGGACGCGACATGCCGTGATGATAAGGACCCACAATACATTTATTTATTTATTTGTTTGTTTGTTTGTTTATTGATTTATTTATTCATTTACTCACTTATTTACTTATTTATTTATTTATTTATTTATTTATTTATTTATTTCATCTCAAATTGAGTTGTCAGCTGAATGGCATGGATAAGACCTTTCCTCCTCCCCTTTGCACTTCCGTGAAGCTCTATCAGATGAATTACAAAATACTTCTGCACATGTCCTTACAGAGCTGGTTGCTGACTGGTTCGAATGATAAAGATTATAATATATATGAGTAGCTTAATATCGAAGACGGACATCTGACCTCAATCGGAATTTAGATAGCTGCGGTTTCTTATACAATTTTTCATGCTCTTTCCAGTTATAGTGAAACCATACGCAAACTCTAACACTACATTTATAAAATAAATTGTGCTAAATATTACAAAGAACGCTGTGAATTAAAAAATTGCCTCTAGATCAAAACTATGGAGACGACAGATGTCTGTCTTTGATATTAAGCTACTCATATAGCTTTACAGCAGTGCATGGGAGGGCAAATGACATTGCTATCTCTGACATAGCGCAGTAGTTCAAATCGATGTTCTGCTCGAATCACTCCACGGAAAACACCTTATTTTTTTATAAAATTTATGATCTTATAGCACTCTGAATGTAGAGTTGAAAATAAAATATAATTACATTTTATTTAGGCAGTGCCATGGCACAAGGGTACTACCCCTAAAGCCACCCCTGGTCTATATATGCTTGAATTCTATTATGACGGACTTTTTTTCCTTCCCATTTTTTCTGATTACTGTGTTTTTCGGACTTCTGGGGTTATTAGAACTTTTAGGTGGATTATCCAGAGTTTTAGACCTACTGCTTGCAACTGATGCATTATCTTGCTGATTGTTAGAATTTTCTGGCGTGTTCCCTGTTAAAAAGTCTCCAAGACTCTCTTCCACCTTCTTCTTTGTTCTGTAGTATTTTGTAGCAATGTTTAAAGATTTTCATTATTGTTTTAGCATTCCAGGAGTCACATCTTTTGCCATTTTAACTCTGCCCAATTCTTAAGTTCTAACGTAAATTTAATGTTTTTGTACTTTTAAATGCTGCAATTTTCCAGAGATTTACTTCATTTTTTCCTCGCTTTTATATATATATATATTTACTCTTTCACTGTAAGGTTAAACCAATGAATATGTGAACAAATAAGTTAAAAATTAAAAATGTATAAACCTCCATTATTTATTGTGTTTAGCATTTTATCATTTATTCATTTTTAAGTAAGGTATAGATAAGAGAATAACTTGCTAGCAAAGGGGCTCTGACAAAGAAAATTGGTAATACTGTAATCATGTCATATAAAAAAGTGAAGAGAAAGTCTAGGTTATTGCTGCATACTGCTTTAAGGAATCTTATCTACTTCAGGACTTATGTTGGTAAGTTTTTGTTCGTGTAATTCGTAGGTAAATATAACATAGTTTTAATGTCACACCTGTTAACAAAAAAAAATAGTAAAAGGGTATTCCGTGACATATTTGAGTAAATAACTTGAGTTTTTGGAGGGTGAGGTTAGCATTGGTCTCTATCTAACAGTGTATTTTAAATGAACTTAACTCAGTGGCGGTTTCTCAGGGGAGGGAAGGGAGGAACATCCTCCTCACATTTTCTTCTTTTGAAGGTAAATACCAAATAAAATATGTGCCTTGAAATTCGAGGAAGATTCGATAATTTTTAAGTTCACAGCTATAAGAAAAACTAGGGTGATTGAGTTTTAAATGACACGCGCTCATGTGCTGTAGAAAACTATGAGAAAGATGCGAGATTGTCTGTGTAGAGGAAAGGCACTCCATTCCTCCTCTACTGCAGTTGACACACATAGACAACAGCGCACTAGCGGCCAGAGAAAGAAGCAGAGTTTTAAAGCAAGTAAATGAACAGAGAGGGAGGAGATGCTCCTCTGAATCAGCGCATGGGCTGGAAATAGAAACCAACTGGTCATGCAGCAAGCTCGCTACCGCTGGCATCTAACGATCTTGCATTCAACCGGACTATAACACATCTAGGAGGAGGCACAATAAAAACAGTTTTAACGCAACGCTATGAAAGACACCATGTATTTTTTTTAATTATAAATCAAAAATATTATTCATTGCACTTTATATAGGCTACTATTCATGGTTTGAAACTTTCGTGGATATTTGAAAGTTAAAGTCGGGTTTATGTAAGACATAGAGGAAGTAGTTTTACGTAGTTGGCCCCTGAAATTCACTTCTATTCATTATTTACTAGACAGAGCAACAGCCAAGTTGTCAGTTTTGTACAAATATATTTGAAACTGAAAGTAGGTACTCCAAACTACAACATTTTTAACATAAAAAATTAATCGGCCACCAGCAGCTTTGAACAATAATGATAGTATGACTTTACAAGAACTGACATTCTTCAAAAGTATGTGATACTGAAGTGAAATCATAATATATTTTGGACAATTTAGGAAACTCAGTTTACAAGAACAGATTATTGCTATACAGAAGGGAAGGTCAACCCCAACACTACCTGGTCTTACATGTATGCATGTAGGCTAATTTTTAGCATGTTTCATTCAAGAAGGTGTCATTTAGTGCTGTTAATTTCTTTCCTCCTCTTAAGAAATATGCAGGAGCCGCCATTGACTTAACTGTTATTTTCACTGGAAAAAAACTATGTATCGTGTGTAAGAAACAAAATATTAAGAGATTTAAATATTGTCTATGATGACTGACTAGAAAAAATTGATATACATTGAATAATTTCAAGGGAAAAATTGTTCCAGAGCTGGGTATCGAACCTGGGACCTTTGGCTAAGTGCGCCAATGCTCTACTGACTGAGCTAACCAGGAAGCATACGAGACCCCCAACTCAATTTTCCCCTTATACCTAAAGTGGGTTGACCAATTGTCAGAGCCCAACATTGAGTGCACACTTACTCTGTGACTTAAATTTGTGGCTTTCTGCTATCAAAACCGTAACGCTTATACAAATCTAGCTTTTTCAGGCTCCCTATAAAGCTGACTTAAATATGACTGACTGATCCACATCAGATGTACAGACAGCTATATGTAACAATCCCAACGAGTAGGCTTCCTCCCACCTATTGACGAAGATAGAACCAATCTTCGAAACATCGTGAAACTATATTTTATCATAGCAATGCAAAAAGTCCACTCCACTATATTAATAAGTATTGGCAATGTTTGGTTCTGGTTTGAATGTTGAATTTACTTCTTCAGTATGCAGCATCATTAAACAAAAGTTTTTATTTGTAAGGTATGCATAAAAACTAATGGAACTTGAGGTGTTTTTAAATCAGAAGGAATATGTTTAGGGGAATTCCACAGGAAACGGGACATACCCCCCTCCCCCCCCCCCCCAAATTCACAAGTTAAAATAAAAAGTGCTAATATTATGTCTTTAAACCTTAAATTCAATGTTTTGTATGAAATTTTGGTAAACTGAGTTGGCAAAACTGAATCAATATGAGTACCTGCTGATTTGTTTTGAAACAAGCAAAAATTGGTCAATTTTGGAGGCTTTGCTAGAGCACAGCAAGGAACTTTAGAAATTTGGACTGCATACTTTGTGGAAAGTAAGTACGTGAACATACATTTTCAGTACCGTATTCAATATAATGATTTTTATAATTATGAACAAGCAATTAAGCCATGATTAGTTCGGAATTTCTTTGTCCCACACGTGACAAAATTACATATATTTTTGCCTCTTGTGCATATGCTTACATAATTTTACCTGTCTTGTTTATTTTATAAGTTTTATGTTCTAAACCTCCCATAATTTTTAATGAATTTTACCATATTTCTGTTACAAGTTATGTTAGGTATTTAAGTATGTCCCACACGTGACAAGTGCATTCTGGAATTTAGTTAGTAGCATCTAGAACACTATTGGATTATCAGTTGCAATATTTTCTCTCTTCTAGATCGACACAATGTCAAACCTTGTTAATACAGGTGCAAGTGGGATGCAAAAGATGTGTGAACAACGACAACGTGAAAACCCATATTTTCAAAAACAGGAAGACAAGCGAATGTCAGAATTCAAAAAGAAAAAGAAGCAAAGTATGACTGAAGCTGAGATGGAGAACTCAGAAAGTATGATAGGGATGGGAAAAGACTCCAGAGGGCTACAGCAATCTCCCTCCACCTCAGAAGGATCTATGAGTCCATATCAATGTCTGCAGTCACTGGAAAAGACCGTATGGAAAACAACACGTGCATTGTCCAAATCACCAAGGAAGAAAATGGCTGTTTTGACATGCTTAGCAGAATATGCTGATTCATCACCATCAGCCCCGGAAGTATTACATCCTTTCAATGCAAATTTCAAAATGGATTATTCGAAAGTGAGAGATTTCTACTTCAGGCCATATATTGTATATATATGTCCAGGAATGAATGACTGTATCATGTTCTGGGAAAATGGAATGAAGTTAATGTTACAGAAGCACTACTTGAAAATGTTCTTGAAAGAAGCTTTTCCAATTTTCAAAGAAGAAAACTGAGAGCTTGTAATTGTTTTTTGTAGCCTTTGAAAAGCACTCCATCTGATCAGTGCAAGTGCAGAGTGCATGAAAACTTGATTGTCACACTTAAAGCACTAAAATACAGCTATTCAAACTCTTTCTGGGAGAAAATACTTTGTGATGTGGAAATCAATTCTGCTTGTTGGCAAAACAGGTGTGAAGTCTGCTGTGATGGCAAACTTTTGCTAGTGGCAGCAAACAGTGATGATGAAGTTACTTGGAAAAGCTGGAAAAACTCGGACAGTGGATTAAAACTATCTACTAAAGAAGCCCAGGTCGGAGATTTATTTGAAGCAACAATACAGCTGTAGTGAAATTGTGAAGTTAATTCCTGGGCCAGTGATCGCGAACAATAGGGGACTGTATAAATTTATTGACAATTAGTTAATGGACATTTATAATGTTGTAATTATATAACATTAACATAGGCTATGAGTTGATATTATGTATTTATTTCCTTTGGTAACCCAAGAAAAGAATGAGACTCATACAATGTCCCACACGTGACATCATTGTGCCACACATGACAGAAAATAATTAATTTTTCCAATTTGTTCACTCTTTACAATTAATGTATGTGATGAATATGTAGCTAATAGTATGTAGTTATTGAAAAATTGTATTCCAATAAAAAGTTCTTAGATTCACAGAGTTTTTAAACAGAAATGATTTTTCCATGTCCAATGACCATGTCCCGCATGTGACAGTTAAATTTTTTTCGGTATTTCAGGTATCCATTGACATTTTAAAAATAAATTCCTCTAATAAACCGAGTTGTTTTTAGTATTCTTCAGCTGCACACTAGTTTGTTGTTACATTTTGTTTATTAAAGCAGGATAATAAAAAAAGTAGGCTATTAATAAAATGAGTGTGAATGTCCCACATGTGACGGTGCAATGCTCCTTTATCAAGTGAGTAATGTTCATATTTTATTAAGGCTTTTGGCGAGAGTGATGTTAAAATGTGTCAAGCAATAAGAAAAAAAAAATTTTTGATCACAAAAATTCTCATGCCCATGTCTAGTGTAAGATTCTTGGAGAGACTAATAAACAAATTCTTGAAAATACAAAATTTCTGAACAAGAAAGTGTTTACCATTAAAGTACATGCAGAATTTTTCGTACAATTTATAATCTTGCCAAGTTTGGAAGGCCAGTTTCTAATCTACCATCCAGGACTGATGAACAAAAAGCAAATAATCTTGATATGGGGCTGATTCTACATTCCAAACTTTCAGCTGCTGACATTACTAATGTAATTGGTAAAGAAATGAGGACAACTATTATTCAGCAAGTTGTAAATAATCTCAAGATTGGTGTGATGGTAAACAAGTCAACATCAGTAAGTAGAAAATCTTGTCGTTTCTTATTCAGGTGCATCTTAATAATTTTTGAAGAAACAAGCAGTCTATTTTTTACTTAGTTGAACTTTCAAATACTTCAGCTCAATGCATTTATGATTCCTTAAATATTTGTTTTTCACAAGCATTTCTGGCTACAGTTTAATATCAGTTGTTTGCAATGGAGCATCTGACATGCTTAGTAGCGTATCAGGACTCGTAAGGCTCCAGAAGAAATTCCCTCAGCTTATTTTGTGGCACTGTGTTAACCATCACCTTGAATTAACAGTCGGTGATGTTGTCTCCAAGTTGACACAGATCAACTACATGAGGAACTTCTTCGATAAACTATATTCCCTTTACCATGCATCACCAAAAAATATAAACCAATTGCAGCAATGTGCCTTAGACCTGAGTACTAAAGTTCAGGCAGTAGAAGGATTTTAGGAGTTGGATGAGTTTCATCAGGTGCTAGATCAATTAGAGCTATTCAGAAGGATTTTTCAGCATTTTCCATTCATTTTAAGAGCACTATGGAAGATCAAATCAAACATGAGATACTAAGAAAAGAGCCATGTATAAAGGACTGCTGGATCATCTGACGTCTACTTTGTCTTGAATATGCGTTTCATGATAGATGCTTTGTATGAATTAAAAGACCTGTTGCTTCAATTGCAGAAGAGGGAAATATCTGTTATTCAGGCTCACAAACTGATCCTCCAAAAATTTCAAATATTTCACTCATTATAGACCCCTCTTGGGAAGTACACAGAGTTAGTAAGAACTGCTGCTGACTGTGAGAAACTCAATGACATGGACTTGTATGAACATGGAAGAATATGCAAAATTGGCAGAAAAACTTTCTACAGTACTGTTCATTGGTGAAAGAAATGGAAAAGAGAATACTATATAGTCAGTCCCATAGGTCTTTTGCTTCTAATCCACGATCTTTAGAAGCTGATATGAGGAACTTTTAAGTAATTTGGAAGTTTTATTATGAAACAAAGTGGCTAGAAAATATTGACAGTTTTGTTTCAGAGACAGAAATATCTGTTATTCAGGCTCACAAACTGATCCTCCAAAAATTTCAAATATTTCACTCATTATAGACCCCTCTTGGGAAGTACACAGAGTTAGTAAGAACTGCTGCTGACTGTGAGAAACTCAATGGCATGGACTTGTATGAACATGGAAGAATATGCAAAATTGGCAGAAAAACTTTCTACAGTACTGTACATTGGTGAAAGAAATGGAAAAGAGAATACTATATAGTCAGTCCCATAGGTCTTTTGCTTCTAATCCACGATCTTTAGAAGCTGATATGAGGAACTTTTAAGTAATTTGGAAGTTTTATTATGAAACGAAGTGGCTAGAAAATATTGACAGTTTTGTTTCAGAGACAGTAAAATACACTCAGGGACAAAAAAAACCGGACACTTTAATATTTGCTGGTATTTTGCAAAACATTATCTTCTCATACAATATTATGGTAGCCATCTGTTGTTATGGAGACGTGTATACATTGTTGATTGTTTTTTATTTTATAAACAAGCCATTACAACCAAATATTCCAATTTTGCTTTCGGAGTCTCAGCTATAACAATTTTGTCTCGACCATTTTGTGCTTCATTATTTTTATCATTCGTTATTTCTTTATTTTTACATTTTCTGAGTTTAAGTGGGGTTGTAACATTTGTCTTAAAACAAGATGCGACCTGAAGATGTGGCTCGAGCTGTAGCCCTTTACGATGATGGACGCAGTGTATGTTACATTGCAAATGTTATGAATATGGCTAGAAGCACAACCAATGATGCCATAAAACGGTATAGAGAGAGCCTAGAATATACCAAAAGACCAGGTTCGGGTCGTCCAAGAGCTACAAATTCAAATGAAGACAGGTATATGGTGTCGAGAGTTCTTAGGGAGCGCAACCTGCCAGCTACTAGTGTAGCCCAGCAATTTGTTAACATGCATGGACGCCCAATTTCGGCCAAAACAGTTAGAAGGAGGTTGAAAGCAAGTGGACTGATATCAAGTAGACCTGCAACTGGTCCCAGACTTCTCAGGATGCATCGAGTTGAACGACTGTGTTTTGCAAATGATCACAGGGATTGGAGAAATGGACAGTGGAGCTGTGTTCTGTTCACCGATGAGTCCCGTTTCAATCTGTGCTCACCTAATGGACGTGAAAGAGTTTGAAGAAGGAGGGGAGAACGATTTTCACAGTGTTGCATTTCTGAAAATGTGCCGTATGGAGGTGGTGGAGTGATGGTTTGGGCAGGAGTGTGTACGGATGCTCGTACAGAGTTGGTTTTTGTTGAAAATGGAAGACTAACAGCTGATAGGTATATAAATGAATGTTTGGCTGATCATGTTGTGCCATTTGGCCAATTTGTAGGCGATAATTTTGTTTTAATGCATGATAATGCACGGCCGCATATTGCCCATGCGGTCAGAGATTATCTCCAAGAAGTGGGAATCCATGTTTTTCCTTGGCCAGCAAGGAGTCCAGACATGAATCCAATTGAACACATGTGGGACATGCTGGGATGGCGTGTTAAGAATAGACGACCGAGACCAGAATCGTTACAAGAGTTGAGGCGAGCACTTGGCGAAGAATGGGAACTTATTCCTCAAGAAGACATTGCTAACCAAATTGACAGCATTTGAAAGACATGTTGGTTCAGAAAAGTGTGAATACAATTAATAATTATATATAATAAATTTTCAGTCAAATACACTTTTCAATTTTTGAGGTCAGATAATCTGTTACATCACAATATTTAGTACGAAGTCACTAATATTTTCGACTTTAAAAAGTCATCTTCAGGTGCATGAGATGCAAACAATATTTAAAAAATAGGTGATAAGTTGATCTAGCAATTAATAACATGGTAAGTAATGCACGTACTGGCATTTACAATTATATATAAATTTCGTGCCTCTTGAGGTAAACTGTACATGGTAAAGCTGAACACTGATGCTAGATTCTCGTGTGTATATAAGACAAGGAGAAGGCACGGCATGATAACCTTATACAATTAAAGGCTAAGTATTCTCATTAGATCGTATCATTAAAATTAAATTTGTACAGTTTGATATTAACTATGTTAAAATGTTAAATATAATGTATAAATTTAAAAGAGATGGAGAAGCTGTGATGTAAATGCTGTTGGTGGGAGAGCACGCAGTCTGATTCGTCGTGGTGAATGCCATAGTTGTCTGAAAATATTTTAGTTAATAGGTTATTATTAATTTTGAAAAGGTTGTGAGAGCTGATATCAGCGTTTCTTAAAGGTTTATTATATTTGTACTTACATAGTTGTTCAGTTGTTTGCATCCAGACAAGGGGACGTGTTTCACCTGACGTTACATGTTTTAGACTGAGTGATGATGTATGGACAGCAAGCACAACTAAATTGGTTAAAAAACGAAATAAAATATTTACATAAAAAGAAAGAAATACTTAGCCATAAATTATATGATTTACATCTATCAACAGCAAAATCTACAGGCATCTATTGGAACACTATACAACAAATATGTCACGATAAAGTTGAGCAATTGATGTCTCATAAATATGAAACTCTGAACAAGAAATTGAATTCCCTCACCGGTTTAAAACCGCAAAAAACCACTTCACAAGAAAAAGAAAAAGCAAACAATAGAGTAATTAATCTTACTAATTTAACTTTAACCTCAGATGACATTGATATCCTAAATAAAGGCTATAAACACAATTTTGTCTCTAGCAACAAAGAGAAAATTATTGAAGATTTAGCTATAAAAACCGAAAACATCATACAGAATAGCTCTAATGAAAACAAAGAACACCTTAGATACAAAACTGCCAAAATTATTACACAATATATAAATGATCCAAAAACAGATAAATCGTTACGAAAAGCCAAATTTGAACACAAAAAAATTTAAAAATTGGGAAAGAAACTAAAACAAAATGAAATAATACATGTTAAAGCCGATAAGTCAGACTTTATAGTATTAATGAAAAAAGAAGAATACGTAAACAAAGCTTTAGAATTCATGACCAAAAATCAAATCACGGAATTGAAGGTTGATCCAACTGAGCAGTACCAAAAACAAATAAAACAGGCTATAAAGTCAGCTCCCGGCATAATATCAACATCAAAATCTTATAAATATATTGATCAAAATCCCAGTGTTCCTGTCTTAAAAACTCATAAGCCAACTCTGTCTATGAGACCAATAGTCAATAGTATGCACGCTCCGAACCACAAAATTAATAAATTCCTTTTATACTTCCTAAAAAAGACTTTACCTATTGATAATAAATATACTTTGTCAAATACACAACAACTAATACAACGTTTAAGAAAATTAAAAATCAATAAACAAGATAAACTACTTTCCCTTGATATTGAAAATCTTTATACCAACATCCCCGTTGAAGAAACTATTCACATTATTACCACAAAACTATTAGAGCTCAAACTTGACCCCATTTTAGTAAAACAACTAGAAAACCTGTTACATACCTCCTTACAACAAAATTATTTCACCTTCAATGAGAAAATATATAAACAGGTTAAAGGTTTAGCCATGGGTGACCCTTTATCCGGCCTTATGGCAGAAATCTTTCTACAAAATTTAGAAAATAAAAACATCCCCAACATACAAAATCAGCATAACATAAAAAATTATTCCCAATATGTAGATGATACCCTAATCATACACAATGGCACATCATCTTCTGATTCTATAGTTACTTCATTCAATAAATTACATCCTAGCCTAAAATTTACTTACGAGGAAGAAGTACAAAGAACAATCAATTTTCTTGATTTAACTATTAAAGTAAATAAATCCAAACTCACGTACAATATTTACCGAAAAGTTACTTCAGTTGATTATACTATACATAAAACTTCTAACCACCCATATTCACAAAAATTATGTAAATTTAGGTATCTCATTGACCGCTTAATAAATACCCCTTTAAGCCAAACAGCTTATACAAAAGAAAGAAAATACATAATACAACTCGCCACAAACAATGGCTTCAACAGAAACACAATTGAAAATTATATCCGAAATAGAATCAAGAAACTAGGAAATAAAAATAAAAATTTCACCACATTACAACCCACAAACCCAAAAAGAGACATAATTAGATACCCAGTGACATATTTTGGAAACATTAATAATCATTTAACTTCATTTTTTAAAAAAGAAAATATACATATCACTTTCAGAACTAACAACAAAATAAATAGCATCATTCCCAACAAATTGCACAAAACGAATAAATTCTCACAAAGTGGTATTTATCAATTACAATGTAAAAATTGCAATAGAAAATACATAGGACAAACCAAACGAAACTTCCACATTAGATTTAAAGAACATAAATCAGATTTCCATAATAACAGGAATAGATCTAAATTTGCTACTCATCTTATTGATTCAGGCCATGAAATTAATAGTATACAAAACACCTTAAAAATTTTAAAAGTAATAAATAATTCACACCTTATCAATACTGCAGAAGAGTTTTTTATTGTAAAAAATCAAGACCCTAATAATCCATTATTAAATGAGCAAATACCAAATTTACGTAATCCCCTATATCACTTAATAAAATAACATGTTATCGAATAGTCACTCCTGGCATCCCCTCTCAGTTATCTATCCATACATCATCACTCAGTCTAAAACATGTAACGTCGGGTGAAACACGCCCCCTTGTCTGGATGCAAACAACTGAACAACTATGTAAGTACAAATATAATAAACCTTTAAGAAACGCTGATATCAGCTCTCACAACCTTTTCAAAATTAATAATAACCTATTAACTAAAATATTTTCAGACAACTATGGCATTCACCACGACGAATTAGACCAACAGCATTTACATCACAGCTTCTCCATCTCTTTTAAATTTATACATTATATTTAACATTTTAACATAGTTAATATCAAACTGTACAAATTTAATTTTAATGATACGATCTAATGAGAATACTTAGCCTTTAATTGTATAAGGTTAATATCATGCCGTGCCTTCTCCTTGTCTTATATACACACGAGAATCTAGCATCAGTGTTCAGGTTTACCATGTACAGTTTATCTCAAGAGGCACGAAATTTATATATAATTGTAAATGCCAGTACGTGCATTACTTACCATGTTATTAATTGCTAGATCAACTTATCACCTATTTTTTAAATATTGTTTGCATCTCATGCACCTGAAGATGATGTTTTAAAGTCGAAAATATCAGTGACTTCGTACTAAATATTGTGATGTAACAGATTATCTGACCTCACAAATTGAAAAATGTATTTGACTGAAAATTTATTATATATAATTATTAATAAATTGAGAGCATGCCAAGACGTATGGATGTAGTTTTTCAAGCCAGAGGGGGTAGTACCCGTTACTAAAAAGAGTTTTTAATGTTTAAGGCACCATAAAATGAAAAAACAGTTAGACCAAACGATCCATAGTTATATGCCCTTTGTAATTTTTTGTAAATTATCTCATCAGAGATTTTTTTTTTCAAATGTTGTCGTATAAGGTGCTAAATGAAACATTATTTTGTTTAAATGGGTTTTGTTTGATTTTGAAATAATTGGCAACAAAATACAAGCAAATATAGAAGTGTCCGGTTTTTTTTTTTGTCCCTGAGTGTAAAATATGTGTGAAAAATTGTATATAGGTTCCATGAGGAAAACTGTAAAAGTATTAGTTGTATAGATCTGAGAAAACAATAACAGATACTTGAAATCTCTTGCTTCGAGCTATGAAAACCATTATATCCAGTGCTGAATGTGAACGACCATTCATCTCCTGAAAGGAATCAGCTCCAAGTGAAAACTACCAGAAATTTGATCTTCCTGAAGTTGGTAGGAACCCCACTGCACAAGTTCAAGCCAGAGAAATGTGTGAAGACATGGCTAAGTAAGGGACATTGTGCTGCTGCTGAAAATAACTGTTTGAAGTGAAAAGTATTTGCTGCTGTTCCTCCAGGATTTAAAGCAGTCTGGGAGTTTCTACATGAATAAGATACTGGCCTTTTGTTGTTAGTGTACTTTTTATTAATACTTAAGTAAGGCACTTTGAATCTTTAACATTATTTTAAGTAAGTCTCTATGGGCATTTCAAAATAATTGAAGTAACTTGAAGTTACTGAATTAAAAAATTTTATGTTTTGCATAAGATTCAAATATACGTGTTACTGACTGCATAGAACAATTTATTGTATGTCATGTATGTTGTAAGGGATGGGGTATGCCTTTTTTAAATCGAGGTATGCTGGGGGAAAATTTTGGGATAACATACCGCCTCTGGTTTTTTCTCACTATCACTATTGATAAGATAATTGAATTCATAGACAATACATAGTCTGTAACAATTTGGTGTTTACACAAATCATTGTAAAAATAATTTGAAAAGGAAATTATTAAAAATATGGAGTTTTCTGCAACTACACACAAAAGTTGATACAATTTAATTAGACAAATGTGGAAATTAGTTATTGTATTCTTTCACATAGCTGTCGTTATAAAACGGCAGTCCACTTGATTATGCATACTGAAACCTTTACTACACCCATAATGTTACATTTACTTCATTATGGTTTATTGAATCTAATGATGTTGTATTTTTTACAATAAAACTTTAAAACTTAGGGATAAACACCAATGTACATGTATTTCTCCCTGGAACAGCTGATTGCCTTGTTGAATTCAGGTTCATAACACTTTGTGATTATAGGTAGTTACTATTACTGTTTCCAGGTGCATCATCATAGCTATTTCAGGCATGATCTGCTCATGTGCTTTTAATCAGTACACAGTTTGATTAATTATACCTGTAAATAACAATCTAATTTATTTATGATGTATTAATGCTTGTTCTTTTAATTCCTCAATTATATTGTATTTGTGAGAATCTGTATAGCAACAATTGCTGTTCCAGTAATTAATCTTAGTGTCTGATTTTGAAATAAATTTAGTTTATCGAGATAGATTTTGGGCATTATCAATACTTCTCTGCAGTATTGGATAATTGATTTAACATACATTTTGTTCTATTGAGAGTTTCTTATGCGTCCCCACTTTTTTCCTGTCAGTCTTTTTAGAGGTGAAAGCCTTCTTGGTTCCTTGTCTGTAATATTATCTATGTGGTCCTTCCATGATAGCTTATTATCAAAAATATCTGTAAGATATTTTGCTCCATTAGTCCTAGATAGGCTATTTTTGTCATATTGTAAAGTTATGTTTACCTTTTTCTTGTCAAGTGAGAAAATTTTATATGTCGTTTTGTCATTGTTTATATGTTCATTAAATTTTCTACATTCCAAATTTTTAGTTGTATTAGTGAATTGTGGGCAGTAATTTTTAACTAAGCATTTAGTGTTCTCAGTTTAGAGGTTAACATGACTATATCACCAGCAAACAATGCAGTTTTCATTCCAGCCTTTTCCAGAATTTTGAAGAAGTTATTAATATAAACATTGAATGAAGTTGTACTAAGAACTCATTTCTGTAGTAATCCTCTATGTAACTGTCTGTATTGAGAAGTAGCATTATTAAATTTTATCGCATAAAATCACTCTGATGCAAGTTGTGAAAGCCAACTAAACATATTGTGGTGGTAACCCTGAAGACAGAAATTTTATGTGATTGTATCTATGAATTCTGAAAGGTTATTTTGTGTGATGGGAACTAAGACAACAATATTGTTTGAAAAGTTGTTCCTGTTCTCTTGAGGGAAATCTGCCACATCCTTCATCAAGGAATGTATTAGACTCTTAATATTTCGGTGCTTCTTTTGCAGACAGTCTCCTCAAACGTTGCTTACGAATTGTAGTCGAAATTGGTTGAGGCTGGGGCTGCTAGGTAATCCCTAGGAGCAATGAATTCTGATACATTCGCCTTCAAGCCACTCTTGCGTTAAATTCGCTTCTGGGCTGGTGACGAATCCTACTGGAAACTCCAGTATTGATTGAAAAACAAGGTGTTCATCAAAGGCTTCACAACAGACTCCAGTATGGTGTCTGTAGACTTTGACAGAGTTTTTCACCCCCCCCCCCCCCTCTTTTTCCATACAGAAATGCAGTTTAGTGGTTCCATCATGAGCCACTTCCCAGTAGGCAGAATAATGGCCTCTGTAGATCTTTGAAGCTTCCTCAAGAGCTTTTAGAGAGCTTGAAGCATAAACCCTGTCATTTTGCCGATTGAAAGATTCCTCAATATTGACGATTTTTTTCGTCAATAAAAAGAATCCTCTTATGCCCATGCTGAGCATAACACTGAAGAAGCAGTCTTGATTTAAGCTCCCTCTGCTGCTTCAACTGCAGACTGAGGAAATTACTTGTACTTCACCAGTAAACTCTTACCCTTAGATCACTTCTAAGTACTCTGTAAATCTTAAAATTTGCAGGTCACAAACCAACACAGAGTGATTCCTGACAGGATTTTGCCTAATATGAGCCACCACTGTTGAACTAGCCTCTTGGTTCTCATGGTGCGAGAGCAGTCACCTATTGTCTCTAGATCAATGTACCTCTTGATGGTCCAAAACACAAACATCCTGCTGATTTTAAGTTTTTTTAAGGGTTGTGGAAGTATCAGAAGCTGATTTCCCAATCCTGTGAAGTGCTGTCACTGCTACACGATTTTCATAATCACGCCACACTATACCTTAGCCGTATGGCTGATATGATACTTGACATCAATGCACCTATTCAGTATGTGTGTTCACAAGAGCCACTGTCTAGTTCTAGTGACAGTTTGTTATGATGAAGAGTGAAATTTCCGAACTAACACAATTAATAAATGAAATGAATGCTAGATCACAGGCAAGATCAAGAAACAGATCCCAACCAAGTCATCAACAACAGTATCATGCAAGATCACCAGTATATACATATTATTATAGAAAAATTCGTTCTGGCATCGCAAATCGAACCCAGTAACTTTCAGCTTTGAGCGCTGAGTACTCTTTCCATCTGAGCTAAACCCGGCCAAACTCTCCTCCTTTGTGTCACCAATGGCCTAATACCTGCATTTTAGACATGTAGTTCCTATGTGCAGGAGCACATATTTAAATGACTTTATGGCCACTTTCGACAACAGTTTTTAATCACTTTTAACATTGATATACAGGGTTAGTTAAAAGTCCCGCACCACCTAAATAACTTTTGAAGCATGTGGTTCAATGACATGAAACTTGGTATGTGGGGATAACCATATACTAAGAAATCAATAATGGTATTACCGAAAAGTAACTCCAACTCTCTTATTTTAAATTGAACACCCAATATATATATATTTTTTTTCGAATAATGCTCATTAAGAGCTTTTCAGAAAGTACTCACACTTGATACTTCTGTACGAATTCAGTGTTGCTAAGTCAAGAAAACAGAAAAGTGTATCAAATATTAAAATACTAAAATACTCCTTCGTTAACAAAAACAAAACAAAGCTAGCTCACCTTCTAAATTCTGTGTTCAAACTGGTAGCCGCCCTCAGCTGGTTGACAAAGTGTCAGTCAATCATAGAGACCATTTAAGGAATGATTTAACCAGGCTTTAGGACTATCTTGCACCACTTCCATTATTCGATGCTCCAGATCTTCTAAGTTGTTGAGTCTTTCTCGATATACTACTGACTTCAAATCTGGGCGACAAATCTGGGGATCTATCTGGCCACTCTGACATCTCTTACCAATCCATCGTTGTGGAAAAACCTGGTCTAAATCCTCACTAACATTCTGTCCATAGTGAGCTGGAGCTCCATCTTGTTGGAAATAGATGTCATCTCTGGGTAGACGATGGTTGGCTGGATGTGGAAACAAGTTTACGATGGTTGGTGCTACTAGTCACATCAAGTGGCTGGGTTCTGTGAGAAGTGTGGGGTGGCAAAGAATCCATAACAGTACTTTTCACCCTGCAGAATTCATATCCCTCTAAGGTGCAATGTGAGTATTGGTTTTCAAGGATCAGATGGTTAGGATTTTTTGGAGCAAGACGAGAGTGATGGGCAAAATGTTCCAACCACTTCAAGAAAAGTTCATTCGACCAACCATTTTTGGAACAGCTGTACAGTGCATCAGGAAGTCCGCCTTTTTCCAGTCGGGCACATTCGTTTCCGAGCAAATATAAACATCGGGGAAATATTGTTCCCAGCAGCACTTATGGCACATATCACAGTGGTGTGTGTATGTGTGTGTGTGTGCGCGCGTGCGCGTGTGCGCGCCATGCTGTGCACTTGTAGCTGCTCCTACTCGTTTTTGGTCTTTGGGTGCCAAAAAGTTTCAGGTTCTTGGACTGTTCCAATCCCTGTTTCGTTTACATTGTAGACATATGATGCCGAGAATCCATACTTTAGAAAAGCATCCTCAAGATTAGTGTAAAATTTCGAGACTTCTTCCTTATTGAAACCTTTAATGTGGTTAATACTTACTGCTTCTGGTTTTCTCAAAGACAAAGAAGGGTTTCGCTTGAGGAAACCTTCAAGCCAATAACGTCCTGTCATTTTTGTTTTTTTGGAGAATGGATGTTTTATTTTATTTGCTTCAGCAAACTCGTTTGGCATTAGACCATAGAAGAAATTTGCCAAAACTTTTAACTGGTTGCACATTTCTGCGTTTTGGTCAGGAGTAAAAACTGACTTTCTTTCCTAATTTAGGATCAATATAGTTGTGGTGACTCTCCTAAAGTGTGCTGAAGGAGATTCCAGTAGACTTCGACACTGACCTGATAGACTTTCCATCCTGTATACCTCTTAGGACTCTCTGAAGATCTTCTGCTGTCCAGCTGCCTCTGTTTGTCTTACACCTGTATTTGCTAACCATTTCAAGGAAATGCAAAAATAAATAAATAGTTGACTAAATAGACATACATAATAAAGTAATTAACTAATGAATAAATAATTAAAATAAATGAGTAATATTAAATGCGTGAACTATTAAGAATGAAACTATACCACTTGATATAATGCATGATATGCATTTCGAAAGGTTATATTCACGCGAAGGTAATGCCAGTATAGTGAAGGTAATGGCGGTCAGTTGACCGGTACTGCCTTCATTGCAGACATTTTGTAAAAATACAATAGATTAATGAATTAATGAATGTAGGTACCAATATGAAACTGCTACTCACTGACTAGCAACATGTATGAGTATATTCCTAGTGTGAAAGTATTAAATAAAACAAGATTAATTAATTACAGTAGCAGCCTGAAGTTCCTTTTGATTTACAAGAATATCAATGAAAACATACAAGCATTCCTCGTAACAGCTAGGCTTCAACTACTACAAAAAAGAATTTTGCACATAGTTAATATCATCATTCCAAAAGTGCAGCACCGGTCGGAAGACAAAATTGACTTATAGCTTTCGAGATAAAGAGGTGATCGGCATTCCCAACTGACCGGGCTTACCTGCAGCTCCCCTACATCTAAATATTTAGGGGTTTTGTTCATTTCTACTTCTCTAAAGGGGAAAAAAAATCTTCTGCTGGGGCAGTTTACAATTTGAAATACACAGATTTAAAAAAAAAAGAACTTTTTACCTACCCAAGAAGGAATATATTTCGGGACGAAACATAACGTCCTTATTCCAGGAAGTAGTAGTGGCACTCACCCCATACCGCCCACTGTAAATATGAGTGAATAAAAGGCAACCTTCCTCATACAACTACCTAGTATTCTAAAAATCACTCAGAAAGCAGCGTTGCCTTCATGCAGTGGAGTGGAACGAGAACATGACTTGTCTCGAACTATAATTGTTCTGCATAAGTCTTAACAAGCCGTTCCCATGCAATTTGCAACCTTACCCAACCTCTTCCTAATCCTTCCAGGGAAAACCTGTGTCAAGTCTGACATGAGCAGCAATAAAGTATTATAGATTTATTAATTTGTCCTACAGAATATCTGTAATATTGACAATTAATATTTGAGGAGAAAAATTCGCTCTGGCACCGGGGATCGAACCCGGGTCCTTGTTTCTACGTACCAAGCGCTCTGACCACTGAGCTACGCCGAATTCAATCCACAGCACAGGACCGAATCCTCCTCCTTCAATGTGTCCCTTTGTGGCCTGACATTGGACATATATGTCAACAAATATGCCAAACTCTCCTCAAATATTAATTGTCAATATTACAGATATTATTCTGTAGGACAAATTAATAAATCTATAATATTCTCATAGCTGCAGTGCATATATTTGTACAGATTACTGTGCACGTAACTGTGGAATCCCGGCCAAACAAGTCACTCAGCTGGACCTATCAAGACGGCATATAATAAGGAGTGTGACACCTACATGAAAATGAACAAGTAAAAATGTATCAGACCTGATGATCTTGCAGAATATTGTTCAACAAAGCATATGCCAGAGTTGCTAACATAGCAAATACTTTGTCAGGTTTTGAAGCAACAGGAATTTTTGCTTCAATTCCCAATTTGTCTCCAGATTCTGCTTATTATAACCCTGACCTTAACCCAGCCACATCATAGTGTAATCCCTCTAATCAGTCAAATATCTGTTCATCTGATCCTGTTTCTGCTCCACCTGAGCGCAATGTTGCAGTCAACCGTTTCTGTAGCTGTCAGTGAAACAGCAGGAAGAAATGAAAAACGCAATTACATACAAATCAGTATTTCCGAAATTATGAATTAGGTATCAGCTGGACCTAATAATCTAACAGTGGAAGATTAGGAGGAACGAAAAAGCAGCACTTTGAAATACTCACTTCTACACCTATGAAGAAAACGTTTTAGGCTAAAAAACAAAATAAACTGATGCAGAAAGAAGAAAAGAAATACAATCTTAAAAGATCTGCTGTGAAGAAATCTGATGCAACGAAAAAACTCCCAGAGAAGTTGTTTGAATCTTCATCAGAGGATAATGATCTCGTCATGTGTGATGACAGTGATGATGAACTGGAGAGTGACAGAGAGAAGTGCTTTCTGTGCAATGATTATGGTATGAATGTTAAATTATGGTATCAAGCTGCGGAAAGTGGGTACCTGCAGAGTGTAATGGTTGTGATAGTATCAAGGGGTATGAATGTGACTACTGTCTTAACATGTTGTTGTTGTTTTCTAATGCCAGGCGTTTGACAATAAAGTCATTTGACCTCTTGCACTCCAATATTTTTCAAAGATATTATCATGACCAGCCACTGAAGCACAGATTTTGAGGTGTTCCGAATCCATTTCTTGGTTTGAGTTGCACAATGGGCAGTTAGGGGACTGATATATTCCAATTCTATGCAGGTGTTTGGCCAAACATTCATGGCCTGTTGCCAATCTAAATGCAGCTACAGACGATTTTCGTGGTAAATCGGGAATTAACTGTGGATTTTGATGCAGAGAGTTCCATTTTTTCCCTTGCGATTGAGTTATCAAATTTTGTTTGTTGAAGTCTAAGTATGTAGATTTAATAAATCTCTTCACAGAGTAATACGTAGATTTAGTAACAAGTCTGTAAGTAGCAGTGCTGCACTTCTTTGCTAAAGCATCCGCATTCTCGTTTCCCAGGATTCCACAATGGGATGGTATCCATTGGAAAACAATTCTTTTATTGAGTGATATTAATTGAGAGAGTATTTTAGTTATTTCTGCTGTTTGAGATGAAGGTGTGTGTTTAGAGACGATTGATAGAATAGCTGCTTTGGAGTCTGACAATATAACTGCATTCCTAAATTTATTGATGTGGCATAGAAGATTCCTGAGACATTCACTTATTGCAATGATTTCACCATCAAAACTTGTTCCATATCCAAGAGATCTATAAAGTGAGAAGAGACAGCACGTAACACCTGCACCGGCACCTTGTTCTCTGGAGATTAAGGATCCGTCTGTGTATAAATAAAGCCAGTTTTGTGGAGGGTACCTAATATTAATTGTCTCTAAAGACAATTGTTTTAGTATTTCAGTGTTTACTTCTGATTTCAGTATTTCTTCTGTTAAATTTAGATTATATTCTATTATATTCTATATAACATGACTGGTTAAATTCCGTTCAGAGACCTAAGAAAAACTTTTAACTAAATCTGTAACTGAAAACATACGAGTAAGATTGTGTTTCATCTAACTTACTTAAGGCGGATTTGTAGCTAACAAAATATTGTATGCAGTTATTTTGTTTTTTTTTTTTTTTTTAAATATAATTTCGAACTGTTGAAGAAAGACAGATATAAGATTTTTAATTTTCATATTCATTATAACTTTGTTTTTGTGCAATTGCATTGATTGGTACACACATTGTAACATAGAAAATATTAAATAAATCATATAATAGGTTGTTCCCTTTAAAAAAATTAAATAGTCAATTTCATGATCGTTATTACCTTCATATGCTGGGAATGCCGGTCAATGCAGTGGTCTGTAATTAAAGAATTTATATAAAAATTAGCAACTGTTCATAAATGGTTAATAGATGCAGTTGAAAGTGGATAGTTCAACAGTTCTAATGCCTTACCAAAATTCGAATTGGATTATTAGTTGTCTGATACAGTCAGATTTTGCTTAAGTAACCGCCATTGCCTGCATCTCCCCTATGTAATACCAAGTCATAATATGTAATATGGGCTAAATATGTAAAAATATGTAGTATCAAATTTTAATATATTAATGGTAATTACAAGATTCTCAAAGATTTGTTATTTATATAAGGTTAGGTTGAAAGGAATATAATATGTAATTACATAAAAATCCGGTCCCTAATCATCAGTTGCACTTTTCGGGCGACCTGATCTTGGTAAATTCTTTACACTTCTAGTTTCAGTGAATTTCCTTACGTTCGTTGTCACTGTTGTATGTGGAATTGGATTGCGATCCGGATGCATACCATTAAATAAATTCACCACCTCTCAATGAGATCGTTGTTAGTCTCCATAGCCAAAAATTATTAAAATTTGAATTCTTTCCCTTTCACTCAACATAAGACAGAATTATTTAACACACTAGAATGTCAGATTCAATTCCTTAAATAAGATGTCTGTATCAATAAACATGTTTCCATGGATATAAACAAAGGACAATCAAATGACAGTAAACAAAAGCGTTTTACCCATATTCCATGAATATAAACAGAGGACAGTCAAATCACAGTAAAACAGTAAACAAAAGAAGTGTTTTACTCGTATTGTAAAGAAAACACCTTTTAGGATATCTATATATATATAATTTGAACTGGTAATGGAAATTACGGGAAAACAGCTGAACGGATTTTAATGAGTGACCCCTCATTTTCATGCCTGGCATCCAAAGTTTTTCGGAAAAGTAGTAGTTTTCAGTGAAATGTCAATTTTCCTGCATAATTTTCCTATTATCCAAAATCCATCTGTTGTCAGTTTTGAGAACTAATTTTACTGAATCACGGCTGACTTGATTGAATTTCAGAACAAAACACACACTACAATAAACAATAGGCTATTACACGAAGGCCATGACCTGCAGGATTGCCGACATATTTAGAGTTCAATTCAATTTGTTATTAAAAACTGATTCTGCATTGTATAATTTTCTGAGGACAGCTGTGTATTGGATATTCAAATCTACGAAACTTGAGGTGGTTTGATGACATTATTACCATTAGAAATTAAATATTATTTTAGCTAATATCATGATGAGTCTATTCTTCATTAATTGTACATAATATTGATGCTATATTGATGACATGAAAGTGAAACGTTTTGAGGTTATGTAGCCTACGTAAATGTAGAGAATATCTTAATTTAGATCTTCATTTCTATAATTTACTGAGTGACTGCTATATATAACTACAAAACTTAAGATAATAATATTGTTATTAAAAATCAAATATTTTTATACTTATTAAACCAGTGGGGTTGGGTCTTTTTCATATACTTAATGGCGGTGTAGCTCAGGATAGGGACCAATGGCGGGCTTATGTGAGGGCAGCAATGAACCTCCAGGTTCCTTAAAAGCCAGTAAGTAAGTAAGTAATGGCGGTGTAGTGTAGATATTGATATGTGTCATTGCCTTCAGTATTGGCTCGAGAGAGCGCAAAAATTACAGTTCATAAGGAAAGATAAAAAGGTATTACTTACTGATAAAATAAGAGGCCTAGAAAATTTTGTAGTCTCCAGATCATTTCAGCAAGATCTCTTAGTAGGATAAAATGATTTTACGCTCTAAATTTCAAGTGCTACATGCAGCAGCTATATGAAAATGCTATTGTTCGAAAGCTTAGCAAACCTGACATTTTTTTTAACTTTTGCCTACAATCCACAATGACCTGAAATAGCTACTGCTATCGTCCTGACATTGATATTTGCATTTTCGCGTTGAAACTCAAAAACTGAAGTTGGATAGGTTCAAGAAAAAGTCTTTGGCCTAAAAAAATCCATTCAGAGGGAGTATGTTTCATTATTATGGAAGCAAATAACTATCAAAAAGACAAGTATTCTTCATTGAAAATAAATCTGAAAAATATTTTATTTGAACGTCTAACGAACTTAGTTTGCAGCAGCATTTGCTGCACAAGCCACTAGTAAGGCTTTAATAAACAGAAAACCAATACAGGTTACTACAACAAACAAACACGTTGCTATGACACCAAGTAATTCATTTTTACTACATTCTTTCCCTCTTTGATGTTACTGGCTAACATAGTCATTCAGGTACTTAGGCGATACTCTTGTCCGATTAGAATGACGAAGCTGCTGTTCTTGTAGACCATTATCACTGTTATTTTCGTTCCCACCATTAACTATAGAGTCCTGTCTTACAGGGATGCTGTTCTCTTCGTCATTGACGCACTCTGTGTGTTTTTCTATGAGATCCTGCTCTTTGTTGTCATTGTCATGTGGTAACATAGATGGCGATTTCTGGGCACATGGAGCTAACTGCCTTGTAGATACAGTATCTTCTCAACCATCCGAGTAGCGGACATGAGCATACTCAGGGTTCGCTTCTAGAAGTTCTACCTCATCAACCAAAGGGCAATATTTTGTAGGATGCTCATTACGTTTTAGCAGGTGGTCCAGGTGTTGTTAGCCATGTTGGTAGAGAAAAACCATAAGATGATCTCCTGGAATGAATAAACATAAATTCATGGGGAGTCTGGTTAGTTGCAGTGCACAGCAACGATCTTATTGAATGAAGGGCATCCAGGAGAACTGTCTCCCACTGTGATACTTCTAACTTTCTGCCTCTCAGAGCTAATAAAATAGTTTTCCATATTATCCCATTGTACCTTTCAGCTTGCCCATTGCCTTGAGGATTATATGGAGTGGTGCGACTAGATGCTATGCCATGACTTGCTAAGAAAGCTTTCAATTCATACGATATAAGGGATGTACCTCTGTCTGAATGGATGTAAGAGGGCATACCAAATATGGAGAAAAGTTGTTGTAAACATTTAATTACTGTCGAAGACTTCATATCCGAGCAAGGAAATGCGATGGGATATCTAGAATATTCGTCCACAACTGTCAGAATGTACCGATTTCTAGTAGTTGAAGGGATTGGTCCCTTGAAGTCTATATTTAATCGTTCAAAGGGTGAGGTTGCCTTTATTAATTTTCCGTTGTGTCTGAAAAATCTAGGTTTAAGTTCTGCACATACATTGCATGATGCAGTTACTTTCTTAATATCATCGAGTGAGTATGGTAAGTTTTTACTTCTTACCCAGTGATAAAGACGAGTTATTCCAGGATGGCAGAGTGCTTGATATAATGTTCTTAGTTTGTCTCCAGGCATTTCTGTAGCAGAACATATACGGGAGAATGCATCAGCAACTGCATTTTCTCGTCCAGGCTGGTAAACTATATCATATTTATAACACGACAGTTCAAGTTGCCATCTCTTAATCTTCTCATTCTTTATCTTGTTCTTTGTAGTATTATTAAACATGAACATAACTGATTTCTGATTGGTTATCAGCTTAAAATAACTACTTATGAGGTAATGTCTCCATTTACGCAAGGCCTCAACAATAGCATAGGCTTCCTTTTCGACAGCAGAGTGCCTCTGTTCGGTTTTAGAAAGAGTTCTAGAGAAGAAAGCAACTGGTCTCCCTGACTGTGACAAAGTCGCGCCAGTAGCAAAATCAGAGGCATCTGTTTCAACTGTAAATGGGGAGTCTACATCAATAGAAGTTACAATTGAATCTGCAACTTCTTGTTTTAGACTTTTAAAAGCAAGTGCAGCATCCTGAGTCATAGGAAAAGACTTACATTGAACAAGAGGTCGTACCTTCTCGGAAAATTTGGGTATCCACCCTGAATAATGTGCAAACATTCTCACTGCACGTCGTAAAGTGCGACTGTCACTAGGTTGAGGTAAATTTAACAGAGGGCGAAGTCGTTCAACATCTGGCTTGATAGTTTTATTCTTAATTGTATAGCCTAATAAATTGATACGTCTAGTAGAGAAGACAGATTTATTCTCATTTAGTGTGAGTTGAAATTTCTCTGCAGCTTTGAGTAAATGTTGCAAATTAATATCATGTTCTTCCTGAGTACGTCCACATATTGTTACATCATCCGAGTACGAAAATGTGTCCTTTAGATTTTGTGATTCAATAATAGCGTCAATAGCTCTTTGGAAACATGGTACCCCATTCGTTACACCAAAAGGAATTTGACAGAACTGATATAATCGACCACACCCCTCGAAAGGCGTATATGGCTTATCTTTCGACATAATAGGTACCTGGTGATACGCACTACGCAGATCTATAGTGCTGAATATTTCATATTTACTCACTTTCCTTACGTCTTCTAATCGAGGTAGGGGATATGCGTCCAAAAGAGTGAATCTATTAATCATCTGAGAGTAATCAATTACCATTCGTCTTTTATGATTATCACTGGAAGTGATTAAGACCTGTGCTCGCCATGGAGATTGACTTTCTTCTATGATTCCCTCTGATAATAATTTTTCAACTTCTTGTTTTATGACCTCATTGTCCTCATTTGAGTGTCGTCGAGATTTTATGGCAATAGGAGTGCAATCAGAAGTAAGTGTGTTAAAAAGTGATGCTGGAGGGACAAGAGCAGTAACTAAACTGCATACTGAAAGAGGATCTTTAGATCCACCAAACGAAATATTGAGACTAGTGTGCTGTCTTAAAATGTCATGTCCAATAATTACATCAGCACATAAGCCTTTTAAAATTAGCAGGCTAATACGATTATATGTGTGATCCTTTAATTGTAATGTTACTATACACATTCCTTTCACATGAGATTGGAGAGATGTAGAAGCCATAGACACATGACCTTGAGCTGGTAAAATCTTGAACTTATGAGTAGATGCAAATTCAAGACTAATGAAACTTTGTGAACTTCCTGTATCCACTAATGCATCAGTTTCAGAGTCATTAACTTTAATTTGTATAACAGCTTTAGAAAGACAGGATGGTGAAGCAGCTAAGAGGGACGCTGAAGTTTTATCTTGAGATTGTTTGAAAAATTTCGATTTACAAACATTAGCAAAATGCCCCATTTTGGCACATTTCTTACAGATGGCATTTCTAGCCGGACACTGAGTACGAGGGTGCTTTTCGCGACCACAAAAATAGCACATCATTTTCGTAGCTGCAGAAGTAGGTCCGTCTCCATAAATAGACTTTTCATGGTTTAAAGGTTGTTTATTCTGGTCAAGTACAGCATTAACAGACGGATTTACAGCAATAAAAGATTTTGAATTTTGTTCCGCCATTTCTAATGATCTGGCTTGACTAATGGCAGCATCTAATGGCAGTGTTAAATTTTCAAGTAGACGTTGCCTTATATGCCGTGATAAGAGACTACTGATAAATGAATCACGTATAAATTCATTTTTATTTTGGTCAGCTGACACAGCCTTGAAATTGCAATCTTTGCTTAATAATTTTAATGCTTCAACATATTGATCCACGGACTCAGCCTGAAACTGACATCTAGTAGAAAGTTGGTACCTGGCAAAAATTTCACTCTTCGGTTTAACATACAAGGATTCCAATACTGCGATAGCAACAGAGTAGGTGCAAACTTTGCTGATATGCTCGTATACAGAGGGAGCAATGTAATTAGTGAGCAGCAAAAGCTTCTGTTCTTCATTAGCTTTTGTAGATTCCACAAAATTTTTAAACGTACAATACCTGTGCTTCCACTGCTGTTCTGCGCCATTAGTATTCACCTCTACATCAAATCTTATAGGACGTATTAATTTATCCATAGTTAATTTATTATTTTATGTTTTCTGTTTATTAAATTGTAAAGAAAACACCTTTTAGGATATAAGGCTTTAATAAACAGAAAACCAATACAGGTTACTGCAACAAACAAACACGTTGCTATGACACCAAGTAATTCATTTTTACTACACTTTCCCTTTCGCTCAACATCAGACAGAATTATTTAACACACCAGAATGTCAGATTCAATTCCTTAAATAAGATGTTTATACCAATAAACATGTTTCCATGGATATAAAGAATGGACAATCAAATGACAGTAAACAAAAGCGTTTTACCCATATTCCATGAATATGAACAAAGGACAGTCACATCACAGTAAAACAGTAAACGAAAGAAGTGTTTTACTCGTATTATTCGTTAGACCTACACTTTTCTGTGTGTTTTTTTTTTTTTTTTTATTTTTTTTATTTAGCAACACTCAATTTGTACAGAAGTATCAAGTGTGGGTACCTTTGAAAAGCTCTTAATGAGCTTTATTAAAAAATAAAAAAATATATATTGGTTGTTCCATTTAAAATTAGAGAGTTGGAGTTACTTCCGGTTAAACCGGAAGTAGAAAAAACTAGTTCTTAGTATATGATCATCCCCACATACCAAGTTTCATGTCACTGAGCCACATGCTTCAGAAGTTATGTAGGAGGTGCGGGACTTTTAACTAACCCTTTATACTAATTCATATATGAAGACTTTGCCTTCTTCATTGAATAATCTATGACTATAAGTAGCCGTACATATTATTAGAGAAAAATTCACCAGGATATAATGCTGCATCAGGAATCTGCTGGTACCACTATACATTTAGAACAAAGTAAAGTGTATACAGCTATGTTCTTCTTTTTCTTTTCTTTCATGTAGGTGTTACCACCTATTTTATTCATGAATCAAGCCTTTACATCTTCTTTCTAGTCTTCCTCTACTTCTCCTTCCAGTTGAATCCTTATCTTTTGCAATTCTAATAATTCTATTGCCATTTTACCCTCATTCTGATTCCATTCTATTCTCCTTTCTACCCCTTCTGCTACTGGTTGTATTCCACACATCTCTCTTATCTGTTCATTTCTGATTCTATCATAATAATGTTTTGCCACTTACCTTTCTTAATATTTTCATTTCATTTGTGTTCATCATCCACCTTGTTTGAGTTGCTTTGGTTCTTGTTTCTAATGCATATGTCATTATAAGTTTAATCACTGCTGTATAAAGGAGAAGAATGGAATGTGTGAAGAGGAGACAAACTAGAGTGCCAAAATTATAGAGGCATAACTCTCCTATGTACAATGTACAAAATATTCACTTACATTCTCCGGAAAAGATTGGAAAAATACTACGAGAATATCATAGGCGAGTACCAAGCCGGCTTCCATGCAGGAAGGTCGACCATAGATCAAATTTACACTGTTAAAGGCATGACAGAAAAGTTGTGGGAGTATAATCTCAACTTATACCATTTGTTTGTAGATTTCAGAACAGCTTATGACAGCATTAATAGACAAGGATTATACAAAATTATGATTCATCAAGGGATACATCCAAAGATAATCAGATTCGTCAAGATGACCATGGCAGAAACCAAGGCTCAAGTGAAGATATATGGTGGTTCAACAGAACAATTTAATATTGTTAATGGGCTGAAACAAGGGGATGCTCTAGCACCAATGCTCTTCAGTCTTGCTTTACATTGGGTCATAACACAGACAGGTATAGATCCTAACAGCACTTTATTTTACAAAAGCATTCAAATAGTAGGATACGCAGGAGACTTGGATGTTATGGGACGGTCATTGACAGCAATAGAAGAAGTGTATAAAGACCTGGAACAAGGAGCCGCTAAAATCGGGTTGCAGATTAATGCAAGTAAAACCAAACGGATGACACAAATAAGAAATAAACAGAATATATACAACCCTCCTAATCTGACGATAAACATGTTTGAAGAAACTGAGAAGTTTAAATATCTTGGAACAGTAATGACAAGTAACAATAACGAATTAATTGAAGTACAGAGTCGAATCACTGCAGCCAATAAGGCCTATTTTGCATTAAGCGCAATATTGAAATCTAACTGTGCACAATGAAACAAAACTTAAAATATACAAAACAATTAGTAGAAGTATTCTCTGTTATGCAAGCGAAACTTGGACATTATCTAAGGAGACAGAAGCTAAACTAGGTATATTTGAACGCAAAATACTCAGAAGAATTTTTGGACCGGTGCAAGAAAATATGCAGTGGAGAATACGTTATAATAACGAGCTATATAAATTATATAGAAGTTTCGATATTGTTACTTTCATCAAATTAAGGAGGCTTGAATGGGCTGGACATGTGTATCGGATGGAAGGGAACAGAATACCAAAGAAGATCTTAGAAGGGAAAATACATGGTAAAAGACCAATTGGAAGACCCAAAAATAGATGGATAGATGCGGTAACGATGGATTCTCAGGACTATCTCGGAACAACTGCCTGGAGGAGATTAGCACAAGACAGGGACAGTTGGAGGAAGAAAATTGAGGAGGCTAAGGCTCGACTTTGGGCTGTGATTCCATCATAGTAGTAGTAGGAATGTGTTAAGTGGACAGACAGACAGACAATAAGAAATGAAGTTGTATTGGAAACAGTGGGTGAAGAAAGAATGATGCAGAAACTGATCAGATGATAGACGACATTAAGATACATGGGTCATACAAGGAGACAAAGAGGAAGGCAGAAAATAGGAAAGATTGGAGAAATCTGGGTTTGCAGTGAAAGACCTGCCCTTGGACAGAACACTAAATGAATGAATGAATGAATGAATGAATGAATGAATGAACGAGATTCTGTAGAATGAACAAGATTATTTCCACAGCTAATGTGAACCATTCTAATTAATTTTAATTAAATCAAGTTGTTGTCCAATTTTGTGGTATAGGCATATCCTGGAGTATTGCATTGGTTCATACAGAATGTTTCTGCCATGGATGGCTTTAGACTAGTGGAGCGAGAATCTGTTTCCAATTCATTTGGTTGCATGTTCGAACCCACTGTCATGCATTCCCTCTTTTTTTGCTCAGTATTTGTTAAATTAATTTACTTATTTGTTAACAGTCTCTACCACATTACTTATTTACTCTGAATTCTTTTCCCTGGCACTTACTCTAGCTACTAAGGGATGACATACAACGAAACAAAACTAATTTATTACCTCAACTAGTCGTGCTCTTGTGAACCAGATCACTCGTTATCTGATCATGCACACTGCCTCCTTTCTGGGACTTATAAAGTATCTGTGCAACAAAACTTTTTTCTAAGACTGTACTTTAAATACATGATTGTCGCAAAAGATGCGATTTTGCTGCAAACATTCTTCATGAGATTTTGAGTTTTTAGTGTGTATAGTGTTTAAGTTGAGGGCACTGAACATGTTCACCAATGGGCTTATGGAAATCCACGTGCCATTGTTGAACATGAGAGCAATAGCCTGAAAGTTAATGTGTAGTTGTGGTGCTCTTGGAAGAGAGAAACAGATTGTTACCTTTGTGGAGTTTACTGTAATCTTAATAAGTTGGAACTGTGTGGAGTATTCTAAATCTCTAACACCAATATAATCTTTCAGCAAGATGGTAGTTCTCACACTTTCTGGTATAATTTGGATATTCTGAAATCACACATTTGCACAAAGATGCTCAGAAGGGGTGGATGGAAACCATGGTCACCATTCTCTCCAGATCTCACTATTCTGGACTTTTAGCAATGTGATTACATCAAGCTAAGAGTATATAGTGTACTACTTAGATGTATGCCTGACTGCCAAAGGAGACCACATCAAACTTCAGTGAATACACAATAAAATTTTGGAATTATTATTTTATTTAATTGCTACTGAAGCTTTCCTGGCGACGTGATAATTCGAAATTTTCTCGGGCTTCCAGCCAGGTCATAAGTTGGTGATCCACCGACGTTTCGAGGATGTTCATCTTCCTCATCTTCAGGGTTAAATCATATCTGAAGGTACCTAGCTCCTTAATTTATAGTGCCAGAGGGAGTCAGCCGAGAAGCTGTGCGCCGATTGGCTGTTATTAGTGCGGACCGTGGCGAGAACGCTGCCGACGTGTCGTCTTGCTTTGTGCTTTCCAGCTGAATGACCTTGGGTCTCACGGTGGGCTTGGCGGACTAGTTCTCATGTGTCCTCTGCTGATGACGGCCCGTCGTCCGGGCGGTGAGAAATTTAATAGCCGGTGCCCATGCCGCGCTTAGTTGGAGACCTGAGTCCCGGTTCAGGTTACCGCGTTCCGCCGGTATGGCCAGGGTTTCTTTTACTCTTCTATCCCAATAGCCCGCACACTTTACCAGGACCTCGGTGTTATTGAAATTAGCCCTATGGCTTTTTTCAATGCAATGTTCAGCCAATCCGGATTTTTCGGGCTGCATTAATCTGATGCTTCTTTGATGTTCCGAAAGACGCGTCGCTATTGTGCATCCAGTCTGTCCAATGTAAGCCGCATCACATTCACATGGGATGCGGTAGATACCTGGTACTCTGAGGCCTAGATCGTCTTTTACTGATCTGACCTTGTTCCTGATTTTTGGCGGAGGTTTGTGGATTGTTTTTATTCCATGCTTGTGGAGCAGTCTGCTTATCTTTCCCGACAACTTCCCTGTGAATGGTAGACAGCCTGTGGCTGGTTTTTCCGCTTCTAGTGAGTCCGTGATGGGCTGCTGCTGCTGCTGCTTCTTGTGTCTTGCTCTATTCAAAGAGGCCGTGATGTCTTTAGCCAAATATCCATTCTGCTGGAGGGTGAGCTTCAGGTGTTGAAATTCAGTGTCTAATTGCTCCGGGTCCGATATAGAGACTGCTCTATGGGCCAGTGTGTTAAGTATGCCCTTCCGCTGCGCTTTGTGATGGAAACTATTCGCGTTCAGGTACAAGTTGGTGTGTGTGGGTTTACAGTATACCGCATGGCCAAGAGATCCGTTGTTATTTCTGGAGATAAGGATGTCCAGAAATGGGAGTTTACCGTTCGTTTCAACCTCCATAGTGAACTGGATCTGGAGTCGTAGACTGTTTATATGCCTGAGAAAATCTGGTAATGTGTCTTGTCCATGAGGCCAGATGACGAACGTATCGTCTACGTATCTGATGAAATGTGTAGGCTTTAATGGCGCTGTAGCTAGTATTTCATGCTCCAGATGCTCCATATAGTAGTTGGCTATGGCTGGTGAAAGCGGAGAACCCATGGCGACTCCGTCTATCTGTTCATAGTAGGTGTTGTTCTGTAGAAAATATGTGGAGGTGAGCGTGTGGCAGAACAATTCCGTGATGTCAGGTGGAAATTGATTGGAAAGCAGTAGCATGGCTTCCGAGAGTGGAACCCCGGTGAAGAGGGACACTACATCGAAGCTGACTAGAAGGTCGGACGGTTTCACTTTGATGTTGTCTAGGATCTGTACAAATTGTGTAGAGTTCTTCACATGATGTACGCACCCACCCACCAGTGGTTGCAGCAGGTTAGTGAGATAGCGGGCCAAGCGATATGTAGGGCTGCCAATCGCATCTACTATAGGCCTTAGCAGTACCTCTGGCTTATGTAGCTTGGGTAGACCATATAACCTGGGTGGTATATTGCCTGATGGTGAAACTAACCGCTTACTCTCGGCGCGGAGACTGGATTTCTTGATTAGCTGGTTGGTGCGTCTCTCTACTGAGCTGGTGGGATCTTTCTAGAGATTTTTATATGCCGGATCGTTCAGCAGTTGATCAATCTTCTCCTGATACTGCGTTGAGGAAAGGAGGACTGTGGCATTTCCCTTATCAGCTGGCAGAACGACTAAGTTGTCGTTCTTCCCAAGCATCTGCAAGGCTTTATTCTCCTCTTGGCTGATGTTGGGCTTAGGAATGGTGGCCTTGGTAACAGCCCTGGCAACTTCTCGGCGTATTTCTTCTGCGCTGTCTGATGGGAGCTGGTGGATAGCGCCTTCAATACTGCTAATGATGTCTGCGACCGGAATTTTCTTTGGAGCGGGAGCGAAGTTGAGACCCCTGGCACATGAGACACATGAGAACTCGTCCGCCGAGCCCACCGTGAGACCCAAGGTCATTTAGCCGGAAAGCACAAAGCAAGGCGACACGTTGGCAGCGTTCTCGCCGCGGTCCGCACTAATAATAGCCAATCGGCACACAGCTCCTCGGCTGACTCCCTCTGGCACTATAAATTAAGGAGCTAGGTACCATCAGATATCATTTAACCCTGAAGATGAGGAAGATGAACAACCTCGAAACGTCGGTGGATCACCAACTTATGACCTGGCTGGAAGCTCGATAAAATTTCGAATTATTTAATTGATGTTTCTCAACTTTATCGTTTTTTTTTGTTTTTTTTTTTTTTTTTTTAATAATACTGGGAGATTCTGTAACTTTGTTACACACTTTTACAGGTAAGAGGAGATCATTATGAAAAACCTTCATATGGGAACCTGTGTCCAGAAATATTTCGTTTGTTAATTGTAGAACATGATGTGTGTTCAGGGTGTCTACTTGTCTGGAAAACTGGATATCCAGCGCAATTCAGGGAATTTTGTAAATTGTGGGAAAACTGGGAAATGTCAGGGCATTCCAAGGAAAATCTGGAACTTCATTCCTCCAAATAATACCGATCACACTTAATTAGGAAATGGTTGACCATTACTTTTAATGTTTTTATACAGTATAAATGTGTCTAAGGCAATGAAGTTGACCATGGTCCTGTTCCGCCATTGTACTTTGCAACATCACATTTCACTTCTAACTTTTCAGAAGTTGAAAAGTCTCTCTGTCCCACCATAAATTATTCGAAACTCCTTTAATATGAAATTAAAAAAAAAACAGTTAAAAGAATTATTTAATGGAATTATACTTTATTTTCAACTTCACTTTATAAATTGTAACATCAGGGGAAAAAATGAAGTAGTCAGGAAAACAGAGAAGTGTCAGGGAATTCTAAAAGTAGATTTGAGTGGACTCTGTAGTGTTGTCAGAATGCTTTCTCTAACCACAGCGTTTTAGTGTAAGGGGTCATGGTAAAATGTCTTGTATATGTTTTGATTACACACATTGATTACATGTAAACTATTTTCTTTAGTTTACAAAACATATTTATTTATTTATTTTCATTAGACATATCATGCTTTTATACTTAGGTAATAATGTATATTGGACAAGTAGTAACTACTGATGACTGCTATGTGCTTTTATAAAAAAAATATAGGGAGTTTATTTCTGTCATCTCTCATCATGGCTTGAACAAACAGTAGTTAAAAGTATGTTAACATTTGGGAGTGTTGACAGTAATAAAAGTTACTTCATTTTTCAGTTTTGGAGAATGTACGACACAATTATGAATCTTCTGGTAAGAATTTTGAAAATTCTCTTGGCAAGTCAGTAGATTTTATTACTGATAATGATGATGATGGAGACAACAGCCTGGGCTTTTACCAAAGTGTATTCCATGACAAAGTTCTTAAGGATCTGAAGAGTGAGCCCTTCTATTGCATACAGTAAGTTACAGTTTATTTTCGTTTGTAGCAGAGAAACTTTGCAGATAGAAGCTTTCCTTTGTATTGTCGGACCATTGGATCTGTGTCCTCGTAAGATATGTGAACTGAACCCTAATTCCTTCTGAGCCTTGGTAATTCATTTCTCTCCCTTCATTCCTATCTCTCTCTTTTCTGCCTCTCTCCTTTTCTCTCCCCCACTACTCACAATTTTAAGCCTTCTTGCGGGACAGTTTATTTGCGCTTGCAGTCCAGTGTTGTCAACTCAACATGAATACTGTAGCACGGAGTGGTGAAAAAAATATTAAGCAAGTGATAGCATTTTTCGATGAAGAGAAACAGGTCAATATCTGTTTACTATAAATCAAGCAACAATAAGAGCAGCTACGATCAAAGGTGAGGCTTATTTTATTTCAATTGATTACGTATTAAAATTACTTACTTAACTAATACTGATATAATACAACATTTTTATGTAATTTATATAGGCAAGTCAGAGCGCCTAATAAAGAAAATCAAGAGAGAGGGAGTCTGCAGGAAATGAATCACCAGGGTCAACAGACCAAGGGAACTTTTAATTCTTGTAGATATCTGCAGTGCTTGTGAAAAGTGACATAAGTCAGTTTTCACAATCCTTTTTTGATAATTTATGGACAACTTACACTGGTTTATGTCGAATTATTGTAATGGGAGGAATACCTATGTATTTTTTTCCAAGTGAACAGATGTTCCGTAAGTTCTCAATAAATTATCAAAAAAGGTTTGTGGAAACTGACTTGTGTCACTTTTCCCGAGCACTACAGATATGGACCGATGTATTTTAAGAAGAAAGATACAAGAATTTTATACCATACAGAAAAAAGTTCCGACTTTGAAGAAATTATTGAAGGTTGCTAGAGAAGTAATAAATTTCCAAGGTGAGAGAGAAACGTTATGGATTAATGGAAAAGAAAGTACCTAGATTTATCAAGTTGGGTGAAGGCAGCAGCAGCAGCGATAGTAGTGATTCAGATTCAGATATGTCTGGGATATGCCCTCTGTAATTTCATACATAATACAAGTCTTGGTCTGTTGTAAATATGTAAATATTTTCTTAAGCATAAATTAGAACTTCTTGCACATTATCACTATGTGATGTTATATAGTATGTAAATAATTTCGTACCATGTAGTAACTTAGCCGGTCCCTAGCCCAGATGAGAAAGGAGGGTACATGACTATCTCTTCATTCATTCCTACAATTTTATAATTTTATTAGGACTTCAGGATCACATTACAAACCTAAAAAAATCAGATAATGAGGTGAAGGAAAAGTATTTATGACGAAAACATTTCTCTTTAAAAACGAAACAGATTCCCTTCACGTAATTTTCATTTAACCAACAAAATATATCCACTGTAAACATATAATTATCTCCAAATAATCGTAGAAGTCAATCAGCGTCATTAGACCTACTTAAATTAAATTATGAATAAATAATAATTTATCTCACATTATTAATAAGCAATATTCAATAGACATAACACTGTTTGACGGAAATTTGGCAACATCCCTATAAGGCAAGGTTTGTGGCCTGCAGTTTGACGTGATGGGAGGAAAGCTGGTGGAATGGAGTGAGTAGGAGCGTTAACTTTACCAAGAATGACGACAGTGCTGAAGGTGCACAGATCCGATGGTCTGACAATATATTGGTTTGTGAAGTATAGGGAACGAAGTTTGGACACCAAAGCATTGCCTAGAGGCGACTATAAGTTTAATGAACACTTGCTATAAGATGATGTCAGCTGTTTACTTTACTGAAGTACCTTCAGGTTTGTCACAAAATGAAAGAAGTCGTGTGAAGTCATTCGAAGTTAAATAGGTGTGAATTTTGTATTATTTACTGCATTCTAATGATTGTTTCGACACAGCATGCCTGTTTTTCTGTTCGAAAAGTAAACATTTCATAAGAAGTTCAGTTGTGATCTAGTGAAGATACTGTGAAGATGTATTAATATGCCATCAATAAAATCTGCAACTTTACTTATGCTTGTAAAAGACATTAGAGATGATTATTTTTCATTCAAAGAGGAAAATATATTATGTTGTAAAATTTGTAAATTAATAAGCGTCATGATTTACCATAAAAGACACATCGAACATCTGAAATTGTTCAGTGATTTTATTTCATATCAATCCACTTTTTGTTATGAATTTTCTCTAATTATGATATGTGCCAATATTCTGTTTAATAAACTTGAGAATCCCCATTTTAAACATTTCATTGTAATGTATATGTCTAGAAATTGCCGACTTCAACAACCATGCTGATATGAACTGGCTTCTCTTTGATGTTCAGTCTCTTTACTTATTCTTTTGTTTTTATTTACATTGTCGTCTATCTTGTTTATTTTATTTTTTTTATTTTAGTAGGTTATTTTACAATGCTTTATCAACAGCTTAGGTTATTTAGCATCTGAATGAGATGAAGGTAATAATGCCGATGAAATGAGTCTGGGGTCCAACACCGAAAGTTACTCAGCATTTGCTCATATTGGGTTGAGGGAAAACCCCGGAAAAAACCTCGACCAGGTAACTTGCCCCGACTGGGAATCGAACCCGGGCCACCTGGTTTCGCGGACACGCGCTGTTACTCCACAGGCATGGACTATCTTGTTTATTGTAGACTTCTATGACTTATGTTGCATTGTGTTAAAAAAAGAAACCTTTAGAAAGGTAAATTACATTTTGCTTATACTTCTATCAATTTATTTAATACAATGGATCATCTGTTACGTCCTGACAGACTAGACATTGACCCAGAATCGTTCACAGCATCGCAAGAATGGAACCACTGGTATAGGACTTCCCAAATTTTATTGTGACTACTAAAGTCAGCGATCAAAACAAACTTCGTCTTCAGGTTAATGATGTTTCTACTCCAATTTACGATTATGTGGGTCAATTAATGACGCAATTGTCATTTTGAAGAATCTATTTGTAAAGCCAGTGAATAAAATATTTGCGCGTCACAAACTTGGAACATGAAAACAGCAATCAGGTGAGTCAATTACGACTTATCTTGAGGTATAAGCGACTAAGCAAAGAATTTAATTTCAAGGTGGTGACTGCAGAAACGAACAGACGATCATATTCGTGACACTTTCAACAGTGGATTGCACGAATCATACATATGCCAGAGGCTCCTTGAAAGCCCAGATTTTTCTCTGAATGATGCCTTCATTCAGACACGGGCTTTAGAATGATCATCTTTTTATCATATTCCTGCACCAGTGATTCTAATTCTGTATACACAAATGAATTTAAGAATGCTTCTGCAACTGTTACTGTGAGTTGTTACTTCTGTGGCTTAGGAAAACATCCTAGAACTGTTTGTCCTGCTAGGGAAGCTGTCTGCAGAGCCTGTGGCAAAAAAAAAAGTCAATACAAGAAGGCATGTCAACAGCAATCTGCGAGTAAACAAACTGTTATTACATCTTTCTGCATAGCTAGTGTGTCCACTGGTTTATCCATAGCTCTTGTGCCTGTTTCTCTCAATGGAAAAATATATCTCAACCCTCATTGATACAGGGAGTTCATTAAATTTGTATGTAAACTATAATTGCCTATTGTCTAGGTATAGAAGTTTCTGTGGTATCTAGTAATCTATGATCATCTTGCAGTGAGAAATGCCATGTAAAACTAACACTCCAAGGTCACATTTATGAAAATGTTGTGTTACATATTGTTCCTAACCTCTGCTCAGATATCATTGGTCACGACATTCTAAAAGAACACATTAGTGTTAGCATTCAATTTAGTGGTAACCAAGATCCTCCCATAATTTGCGCTTTATCTCAAGCACTTAAGGAGCCTGCTTCCCTTTTTCAGAACTTAATGCCAAATCTGAAACCCATTTCCATAAAATCTCGACATCATACTGAATCAGATGACAAATTCATTGAAATTGAAATAGCAAATTTGTTGAAAGATAGCATCATTGAGGAAAACTGCTCACCTTGGCAAGCCCAAGTTCTGGTTGTGTCAGATGAAAACCATAAGAGGCATATGGTTGTAGATTATTCACAAATTATAAACCGTTATATTTATCTTGATGCTTATCCGTTGCCAACAATTGACGATTTAGTTAACAAAGTTGCTAATTATGAAGTATTTAGTACAATCGATCTCCGCAGTGCCTACTATCAAGTCCCTATTAACAAAGAAGACAAACCTTATACAGCATTTGAGGCTTGTGGTAAATTATTTCAGTTTACAAGAATTCCGTTTGGTGTTACAAACGGTGTGGCTGCTTTTCAAAGGAAAATCGACAGTATTATTGCCAATGAAAATCTTAAAGACACAGTAGCTTACCAGGATGATGTAACAGTATGTGGTAGAAACCAGGAAGAACATGACGCTAATTTAGTCAATTCATGGAAATATCTGAAAAATACAGATTGACTATAAACAAAGCAAAATCATGTTTTTCTGTCCATTCTGTTCACTTCCTAGGTTATATCATAAGCAATAGAACAATGTCCAGATCCAGAATGCCTTAAACCACTCCTAACTAAAGAGATTCCTTGTTTGAGGACAGCACTTGGCATGTTCTCTCACTATTCACATTTCATCCCTAAATTTTCCGAGAAAGTTCAGATCCTAACACGAAGTAAATTTCCTTTTAGTCTGGAAGCAATAGAAACTTTTGATTGTCTAAAGAGGGATGTAGCAAATGCGGTGTTATCTGCTGTAGATCCAGAAGCTACCTTCACTGTCGAAACAGATGCTTTGGAGAAAGCTATAGCTGCAATACTTTCGCAATAAGGCTGGCCCTTAGCATTTTTCTCCCGTTTTCTTTCTCTGACTGAACAGCAACATGCAGCAGTTGAAAAGAAAGCTTATGCTATCATCAAAGCCATACGTAAATGGGGACATTACCTTATGGGTCGTCGCTTTTGATTAATTACAGACCAGAAATCTCTTTCTTTTATGTTTGACTCTCAAATTTCGGGGAAAGTGAACAACAAAAAGATAATCAGATGGCGATTAGAATTATTGTGCTACAACTATGAAATTATTTACAAACCTGGCAAAGAAAATGATGTCGCAGATGCATTTTCTCGCTAATGTTCTGGCATAAATGATGTCTCTCTGAGAAGGTGACTGAAATTCATAGATCATTATGCCATCCAGGAGAAGCAAGATTATACCACTAATAATAATAATAATAATAATAATAATAATAATAATAGTGTAGCAGTATTAAACATGTATAATACATTGAAAAAAAATGTTTTTCCATCTGGAGTGACAATAGAGTTAATGAACTTAAATTCAAAATTGCATAGGAGAAAGTTTTACTTCTTTTCATTTCTTTCAATATATAGGACTCTGATTAATGCAGACCAATAAATGGAGCACCACTACGTGTAAGTTACGCAATAGCGCATAAAATTGCTACATCAAGAAAGCCATTCAGTGAAGGTGATTTCATAAAAGAATGTATAGTTGAGGTAGCAGAAGTATTGTGTCCTAATGAACTACATCAGTTTGAAGTGGTTCATCTTTCACGAAACACAGTAGCTTGCCGCAATAGAGAAATGTTGTTGTTTTCTAATGCACAAGCACAGATTTTGAGGTGTTCCGAATCCATTTCTTGACAATAGAGAAATGGCAGGTGATGTACAACAGCAACTTATAGACAAGGCAACACATTTTGTTACATATTCGTTGGCACTTGATGTATCGACAGATTTGGCTGTGAAGTTGACCACAATCTTGAGATGAGGTCATTAAAAGACACTACTACAATCCGAGATATTTTCGAGGCTGTGAAAGAGTCTGTAAATGAAGTTGGATTACCCTGGGCTTGTTTGGTGTTCATGATACTGGGTTCCTTGCCCAAGTGAAGGAAAATGTTAACAGTTTTGGTGGATGTGGTCTGATTGCTGTCCGCTGTCTCATTCATCAACAAGTATTATGTTGCAAAATGACAAAATATATTAATAATGTGTTGGAACAGTAGTGCAGCATGTTAATTATTTAAGAATGCAAGGATTCACTGACTGCCAATTTCAGAAATTTCTTCAGAATATCGATGCAGAGTATGGAGACATCATATACCACTGCAATGTCCTCTGGCTGAGCTGAGGAAGAATGCTCGAAAGATACTTTCATCTTCATGAACCAATATCCCAGTTTATGGAAATTAAAGAAAAAATCGCGCCAGTACTTAATGATACCACTTGGATAGCCAACCTTACATTCCTCGTGGATCTCACAGCCATCTGAATATATTAAATACCTCTCTTCAGAGTAGAGGCCAGCTTGTTACTGATATGATCAGCATTCAGTCATAAACTGGCTCTATGGAAGATCAATTATGGGAAGAGAACATGGTGCACTTTGCAAATTTGAAAATTGTTCGTGCTGAAATTCATTGTAGGTTTCAAGACATTGAGGCAGTTGAAAAGGAGTTTCAAGATCTGGTAATACCCTTTGCAACAGCATACAATACAGTTGTTCTACAACTTGAGATTATTGACCTAAAGTGTGATTATAAAGGATTAAATACCGTTTTAACAATACTACAAACCTTGCTGATTTGAGGCAGTTGAAAAGGAGTTTCAAGTTCTGGTAATACCCTTTGCAGTAGCACTTGAAACAATACTGTTTTTCTGCAACTTAAGATTGTCGACCTACAGTGTCAATATTTCAAACCATGCTGATTTTACAAGTATTTACCTCAACAGCAGTATCCATGATTACATAGACTAGCTGCAAAAATGATTGCAATTTTTGGGTCATCTTACATATTAGTCTATTTTTGGGTCATCTTACATATTAGTCATTTGTAGTGTTCTGCCCAAGGGCAAGTCATTCACTGCAAACTCAGCATTCTCCCATCTTTCCTATTTTCTGCCTTCGTCTTAGTCTCTACCCTAATGATCCATATACATATGTGAACAGCTATTCTCAATAATGAAAGCAGGCATTGAGCATCTCTAGCTCAGTACTTCTTCTTTCAGCAGCAAATAACATAAAACCACGTATTGATAGGCTGGTAAATAACCGTAAATGACATAATAGTTTATCACTGAAATTTCAATTACAATATGATGAAATTGATCTTGGACCAATACTTCATACTTAATTTTTTTAATACAAGCTAAGTTTCGTTACTTTTCAACAAACATATTTTCATGTTCGTTTGTAACTCCCATTTTCGAAGGAAAGACACGAACCATAGTGTGAAGTTCTGTTGATTTTAACAGTGTTTACTCGTGTTTATTTGCTATAAATAACTTTTCTCTATTGATTGTAGCAAATATTTTCTTTCATTTCATGCTTATCCGAGGTAATTGGGACCGAGGGTACCTCGGATAGCAAAAAATTCTGATAAGACTGAACGTGCAGGAAATCGTGGTTTAGGTTAGAAATGACGAAATGATTGCTACTGATGTAATGAAAATCTTTAATTAATTCAAATTATCTTATAAAAATGGGAATTGTAAGTATACTACAGTACCTTATTCAAAAACCAGATAAACTTTCCTTGCAAAAAAGTTCGGTATTTGTTGTTTGAGCTTGTTACTCCTCTTGCTCGCAGCTATATTGCTGCATATTGCCTTTAGTTTACAACGAAGTGTGGAGCGCGTTGTTACGAATTTTACCATTAATTTGATTAATTTACATTGACGAAATGAGTGCCTCCGTTAACACAGAGCCTTGGATAAGTGGGTTTATACTGTATTAAAAAAATAGTGCAGGGATTAATGTACTCTCAAAATAAATACAAAGAAAATCAATCAATTCTAATTCATACAGTAGGGGTTGCCATAGGGGTCCGGGTTTTCTCGGACATGCTCTCTTTTTTAGGGTTAAATTTTTCGTCTGGGCGCGTTTTTATATTTTGGCTAATTGTCCGGGTTTTTAGGTTAAGTTTAAAATACGTTACTAGTGAAGGAAAATGTCTTAAATATTTGTAGCAATTGCTTTGTTGTAACTTCGAACCTTCTAGTCGTTACAGTTAAGTAACGTTTTAGTCCACTCCACTTTAAATGCTCTCGTGATCTTCTCTTTCTGTACTCTTTGGCCGCAATATTATCAATGTTTTATTTTTGTAATGTTTGGAAGCTTGTGTCTTGTGTTTAAAGCTGTTGCCACTAGATGGCAATGCTATATGTTGTCTTCCGGTTACTATTGCTTGCTGGCTGTCGACTTTCATAACGGTCTTTTGTTGTGCTGTGCATGCTTGTAGTTTGTATGAGAAGAAATGCCAAAAAGAAAGTGTAAATTTTCTGCTGAGTTACAGAAGAAGTATCCTTGTTTTCGATAAGGTAGAGATGATTTCGAAGGTGAATGCATGGTATGTAAAGCCAGTACATTTGTTTCAGTGTCGAATAAAGGACTTGATTTGCAAACACAAAAGAGCAGTTCATGGAGAAAGTTCTTCTACAAAATTAATCGACTTCTTTGTAAAACCTGGCATCAAATTGGAAGATGAAATAACTGCAGCAGAAGGAAATTTTCGCTTTCTACACTGTTAAACACCAGAATAGTTACAAGGTGATGACATGCACATCTGGCCTACTGAAGACAACATTCCCAGATTCGGACATTCCGTAGAAGTTTTCTTGTGGAAAACTAGACTCATGATTATAAAGATTAAAATATAACCAATTCACTTGTTTGTATTATTATTTTTTATTTAAGGTTAAGAAAATTACTACTAGCAATATTTCTCAGCTTCAATAGTCTACATACTATTCATATATCAGTATTGTACATGATCTATGATAGCGATCTGTTCAAAAGTAGGTATCAATAAAGTGTCGTTCTGTTTGCTTATCAAAATATGACAACCTTGTCATATGGAAAAGCTTTTTCTTCTGTGTATTATTTTTCCAAAATAATTGTGTTTTCCAAATCAATCTCCAACAATCTCCGCTGACACCAATATTAAAAAATACAAATGATAAAATTAATCTCCATAAATACCTGCCTCTGGTAATATTACACGTGATTTATGTTTATTCCAAGAAGTATAAAATATGTTTTCCTCAAGCACTACATTTTCACAGGGATATTGTTTCTGTCTACAAGCTGGGATAACATCATTATGCAAAAGCTGTAGATATTTTTCAGAGTTTAAGTTTACCTTCTATGAAAAATGGACCAATTATGCTCCTTTCAACTAAACCATCCCACACAATCACTTTTTGAGAATGCTGTGTGTGCACTTTTGCCCTGCAATAAGGATTATGAGGAGATCAGTATCGACAGTTAAGATGGTTGACACTATCGTGTAAAAAATAAGTTGTCTCATCAGAAAATATTGCAAAAACTGAATTTTATATAGATGCCATTTCTGTGATCAACAAATTCTACACTGATGCGTGACTCTCACTGTATTCATGTCCCACCTCTATAGTAGATTTATGCGGATCTTCTTCAATGGATAACAATATATCTAGGACACTTTCTCTACCTGTAACATTAACATTGTTTGGTCTTCCAGATTTTGGTTTGTCTTTACGCTTCCAGTTTCATTGAACTTTTTCACTATTTTCGAAACTCTTGTGTTACGTTCCTATTCTGATGTAAGCTAATTCCTTGAACACATTACATATCTCTCATATATAAAAGCAATCAAAATTGCGAGGTATGTTCCGTCTAATAACTTATCAATAACAAGTGAGGTGTACAACCCACTACATATTTAAATTAGATTGTTTTAATGAACAAACTTTTTCAATCTTATTAGGTCATCTTCAGGTTAACATGTATGAATGTAGAAACCAGTGAACCGTAACATATTTCATGGAAATGTACAATATAGAATAACATTGAAGTAAAATTTGACATATATTGTACAGTTCCCATGAAATATGTTACGGTTCATGGTTTCTATGTTAATACACATGTTATGTTGACCTGACGATGACCTAATAAGGTTGAAAACGTTCGTTAATTAAAACATAATCTATTTTAAATATGTAGTGAGTTGTGAACCTCACTTATTATTGATAAGTTATTAGATGGGACATATCTAGCAATTTTGATTGCTTTTACGAGGCGCATCCAGAAAGTAAGTTTCCCAATTTTTTCCCCTTGAAAGTAAACGTAATTAGCCTTGTCAATTGCGCATGCGTAACAGATCTATGACGTATCAATCATATGCCAGCCGGACAGGTCCCGCCTGGTGCCAGTAGCGTGGCAGCAGTGGTCCGAAATGGAAACTCTTATTCCTTCTCCCGCCACCTGCGAGGTTCGGTCGGTGATAAAGTTCTTTAATGCACAAAGCATTGCGCCAATTGAAATTCATCGGCAGCTCTGTCAGGTCTACGGGCCAAACATCATGAGTAAGCAGATGGTGTGTCGCTGGTGTAAGCAGTTTTCCGAAGGTCGTCAAAGTGTCCATGATGAAGGGCGCAGTGGGCGACCATCCCTCATCAAAGATGATCGTGTTGAGCTGGTGCGCCAGTGCATCATGGAGAACTGTAGCTTCACGATTACGGAGCTGAGCATCCATTTTCCGCAGATATCGCGATCCTTGTTGCATGAGATTGTCACTAAGCACCTGCTGTTCAAAAAAGTGTGTGCCAGGTGGGTGCCGAAAAACCTGACACCTGAACACAAAATGCAACATTTAGGAGCAGCACTGACATTTCTGCAACGGTATCACGATGACGGCGACGAGTTCCTCGACAGGATCGTCACGGGCAATGAGACTTGGATTTCGCACTTCACCCCAGAAACCAAGCAGCAGTCAATGCATTGGTGGCATAGTGGGTCTCCGGTCATGACGAAATTCAAACAGACCCTGTCGGTATGGAAAGTGATGTGCATGGTGTTCTGGGACAGGAAGGGCATTCTGCTCATTGACTTCCTTCCAAGAGGTGAAACAGTGAACGCTGACCGTTACTGTGAAACACTGCGAAAATTGCGACGTGTCATTCAAAACAAGAGGCGTGGAATGCTTACTGCAGGTGTTGTGCTCCTCCATGACAATGCTCGTCCACATACGGCTCGGTGCACAGCAGCTGTTTTGACGGAATTTGGCTGGGAGTTGTTTGATCACCCACCCTACAGTCCTGATCTTGCTCCCAGCGATTTTCACGTTTTCTTGCACCTCAAGAAATTCCTGTCCTCCAGTGAGCGTTTTGGCAACGACGAAGAGCTGAAGACGTCTGTCACACGCTGTTTCCATTCACAGGCGGCAGAGTTCTACGACAGAGCGATACAAAAGTTGATCCCACAATACGACAAGTGTCTCAATTCTGATGGTGTCTATGTTGAAAAATAGCTGAACCATTGCTGTACCTGTTGTCAATAAATGTTTTCCTGAAATTGTCTTTTTTTTTTTTTTTTTTGAAATAGGGAAACTTACTTTCTAGATGCGCCTCACATATCAAATTGACTTATCTGAAAACAAGTCTTTGAAATTACATATCTCTTGTTGACTCCTCCTGTCCCCATAACCAATGATCATCAGGAGTTCTATTCTTTCCCATTCATTGAGGATAGCCATGTTGAAAGATTTGCTGTTCAAAAATGAAAACTTTTCATTATCGATTATATTTATTTTATTTCTCTTCTTTTACAAGGAGAAGTTCCATAAAGACAAAGAATAATGAGCAAAAGGTGTTAAAAAAAGAAAAGAAAATTATTAAAATGAATGAGTAACCTAATTTAAATGCTGAGCAAGAATAAATTAACAATATACAAAACAATAAAGCATCATACAAAAATGTATAACAACAACTTAAAAACCATTGAAATAAAACATCTGGCTATACAATTGATGTCTAAAGTTGCTATAGAACCTTTTAATAGCTTATATCTTGTAGCAATGTATAGTCAAGGCCAAAATCTTTTAGGATGTGGGCTGTCAGTTTTGGTATGAGCTCCAAGAAGGTCTCTGATTTCTGTATAATCTAGTTGATACCATTCTTTATAGAAATCCACAGTAGGGAGATATACTTTTCTCCTCATCTGCTTTCTGTGGTTGTGTGAGGTGACTCTTGGACCTAATCTGTAGGGTCTAAAATAAACCCCTTTTTAGCAGGCAGTTTCATGATAATCATGTCTATAAGTCTAGTGCTTGTGTTGCTTGCAAGACTGTGGACTTCTTCAAATATTGTATAGTCCTTTTTTTAAAAAACCAGTGGCAGTAGATGAACTTATGGAATGATGGCAGCTATTATGAAGGACTTCACCAAATGGACAGAAGCCCAAGACATGAGGCAAAGTTTCTGTCTTGCTACATTTTACGCAGTGGTTATCAGGACTCTTGGATGGCTCGTACTGGTGTCACATTTGCTGTCATCTTCAAGCTGTCTCTCCACTCGGCAGAAGATAATCCATTGTGTCTTCTTATCCAAGTGTTAACTGGTGTAAATTCTTGATACAGGCAGACACCTTTTCTTTTTTGTCTTAATTGACACAAATTCTTTGTTTCTCAGTGTACTCTGTCAGATAATCCTCGATTCTGAACATGACCAATATTTTCATCAGCAGTATTAATATTTATGCAAATCTGGCTTTCAGGTATAGCGCCCTGTGAAGCTGATTTGAATAATTTCAAGGGAAAAATTGTCACGAGGCCGGGTATCGAATCCGGGACCTTTGAGCGCGCCAATGCTCTACCGACTCAGCTACCCAGGAACTTCAGACCTCTCTGGTCGAGGTGGGTTCTACCAAGTTGGTGACTAGGGGATGCAATGGTGGCTCTCGTGCTTTTCTTTTCGAACATTAATCGACTTACCACCACCCAGCTCTTTTCGTTCTCTCGTCTTTTTTCATCGCTCTATTTCTCCTCGGTGGCCACCATTGCATGCGGAACGCCCACCACATCATCACAACCATTTTCACCTCTCCATCCCCGCTGTTTTGTTCTTGCCACGTCTGCCTACATGACGGGATTTGTTAAGAATGCCTGATGAGGCACATTATTCTTCCTCTTCTACTTCATTATATTCATTCTTAGGTTAAGGTTCTTAGGCTTATAACTCCCATCTCACCAGCGGGGATCTTTCCTATCTCCGTGGTCCTGTCCCACGGTTTCAAGCGCGACTTCCGACTTGTGTGGCCCAACAGGGCGCCCAGCAACGAAGCAGTAGTGAACCCTTCATACTGCCCCTACATGCAAGTTTAGGTGCCGAGCCCAGACAAGAGGTCAAGTACACTCACGTAGAGCCCCAATGGGGCCCGGGGTGATTTAGACGTCCTGGTGACCGACTCTGCTCGCTGGGACGAATATATCGCTCCGACGTGTTATCACTGACTTATGGGTGTCGCAGTGTAATCAACCACAAGTCCCCTGAAGCTGCGTGCGGTCTCGGATTGCTCCGGCTTTTGTGGGTGGATCGGAGCTAGCCGAGTAGTCCGGCGATTGCGTTCAGTGTAGAGTGGGTAGCTACGGGCAGTTATTCCTGTGGTAGGGGCATAAAACTGCGATACGCTTCTGGTGTAAGACTTGCCATTAGGTGTGTAATGACCACTTTGAAGGGTAACTTGCGTGAGGTGGGTTGCTTGGGATCGGGCTGTGGAGGGGCTCCCCACGGCCGGCACAGACCGAGAAGAATTTTTAGATGTATTTATTTTTTCTTCTGCCCCCCCCCCCCCCCCCCGGTGGCAGGCTGACGCTGTCTTTTCCGTAGGGGGAGCCAGTTCAAAATGTCCTCGCGCTCCTCTTCCCCTCCCTCAGAAAAAACTAATGAAAAACAGAAGACAGGAATAGATACGACTGGTGGTCATATCCCGAAAATTACGATGGAATTAGACCCTGAAAAAGTAACTGTTAAAGTGCTGTCTCCGAAGTTTATTAGTATCATCTTGGATGGAACAGAAAAGACAGTGAAACACATCAGTCCATTTTACGTGAGACAGGCACTCGACGGACTCGTTGGGAAGGTCAAAAATGCAACTGGACTACGCAACGGCAGTCTCCTCATCGAGACTATCTCCAAAACAGAGTGAGACGCTGTTGAAAGCGAAGTTGCTAGGGTCTTACCCTATTAAAGTCGAACGGCACTCCTCGCTGAACACCACACAGGGAGTAGTGCATACGGATTCTCTGGACGGTATGTCTGATGAAGAAGTCCAACTAGAACTGGCAGAGCAGTCTGTGTCCAAGGCTCATCGTTTATTACGTAAGCGGGACGGACAGACTGTTCCCCTGAGCACTGTCTTTTTGACCTTCATAAAGCCTGTCCTACCAGAATACATCCTTGTCGGGTATGAGTGTGTCCCAGTTCTTGCGTATGTACTGAACCCAATGCGGTGCTTTAGGTGCCAATGGTTCGGACGTACGCAAAAACATTGCACTAACAACATCATATGTGCAAAGTATGGTGGTGCTGACCATGGTGATTCCTCAAGTGCCGGCGCCGAGGACTGTGTGAATTGTTCTGGGAACCACGCCGCGAATTCTGAAAATTGCCTGAAATATATGGTAGAGAAGGATATTTAAGAGCTCCGAGTCCGGGAAAATATTACGTTTTTCGAGGCGCGTAAGCGTATTTTAGATCAACAGAAAAAGGCGACGGAAAAATCCTATGCAGCAGTACTGAAAAAAGCAACATAGGGAATTGACTCTTTCACACAAACGCCACCTCTTCCAAATATACCTGGAAAGCGAATTGAGATTGCTACCCAAATGTATGTGGACATTGCCACTCAGACTGCTGAGTCAGACGACTCGTGTGGCCTTGATACCAAGCCTAACATTCCAAAAAAAGATCACTGCCGTGGCGACAGAAAAAAGATTCAAGGCCAGGTAGATCGCCGCGACGTCGCACTCCTTGTTCAGGTGACGAGTCGAGATCACACTCTCGATCCCATCCTCGATCAAGGTCACGATCAGGTGTGCGACGATCTGCGAGTGAGTCACTACGGTCGAAGGCAAAGCAGTCGCAATCAAAGGCACCAAATCATAGAAAGGATAAGAAGTGAAGATCCCCTTTGAAGCCATCAACATGATTTAGCTCCTAGTTATGACTGATATTGTACAGTGGAATGTGAACGGTGTACGCAGCAGATACACAGAACTACAACAATTGAGCTATCATGAGAACCCTGCTATTTTATGTCTTTAGGAGACACACCTCTGGCCTGAAAACTCCCTGAGTATCTCGGGATACTATGTTCCGGTACGATCATCTTGCCAGTATTCGTGCCAATGGAGGTTGTGCTCTCGTACTCCACCAAAGTATTTTTTCCTCTGTTATCAACATTAACAGTCCACAACAATGCATAGCCACTAGAGTAACTTTACCTTCCATACAGTTCTCATTAGTCTCTGTTTATATGCCCCCAGACACACCTTGCACAGTGCATGAAATTGAAGACATTCTCTCTCAGGTACCTGCTCCATATCTGGTAGTGGAGGATTTCAATGCATCCTACCACTCATGGGGCTCAAATTCCGATGATGACAGAGGAAATAAAATAGCATAGGTATGTACCCGTCTAAATCTTGTTACCCTGAATTCAGGGGAAGCAACACACCTCTCCTTGGCTTACAGTACATACTCTATGATAGATATCTCCATTTGTAGCCCAGTTTTGTCCACGCATTTCGAATGGTCTGTGATTCACGACCTACATGGTAGTGACCACTATCCCATTCGAATGTGTATGTCCACTTTAGTCCTGCGGAATCTCGCTCTCCAAACTGGGTTATTAAAAAGGCGGACTGGGTCGGATTTTCGGAATCCATATCATTTGATGATAACCGACAAGAAAATGTGGACTCCGTAGTGGAACATTTCTCAAATGTGGTTATGAAGTCTGTGGAATTATCGCCCGGTCGTCCTGCAGGCCATAATGCTTCTCTGTCCCCTGGTGGACTGATGCCTGCAGAGATGCAATCCGAGACTGTAGACGTGCCTTACGCAAATTTGAGTGCCATCTGACCCAAGAAAATTTTGTCCAGTTTAAACATCTTCGAGCCAAAGCTCGTCGCACTGTATGCAATGCTAAGAAGACGTCCTGGACAAACTACGTCAATTCATTGAAAAAGAACGTCCCAGCTAACATCGTATGGGACGAAGTCCGTCGGATAATGGGGAAACGTAGTTCTGTAACTCCGGGAATTCTGAATAATGGAGTAACAACCACCAGTCCTCTAGAAATTGCAGAAACATTCGCTAGCAAGTTTGCACAGATAAGCAGCTCAAATAATTATGACCCGAAATTTCTGAAAATCAAAGATGCTGCGGAAAAACGAAACCTCAATTTTAAATCAGATAACACAGAATATTACAATACACCGTTCACATCTGAGGAGCTGGAGGTGGCATTAGACACATCCCCTGACACCTCCCCTGACCCTGATAACATCCATAACCGCCAGCTGGAAAATCCTTTCTTCTGTCAATATAAAGTAGCATGCAATTTAATCCGAACACGACATATTTTTACATTTTCTGTCATTGTTGGCCTCACAGCTGCTCATACTGCTTTAATTGACATCTGTAGTACGTGTAATACCATTGTTGAAGGTCTGTCATTATTTTTTTTTTATAATATGTGACATTTTGCCTGTCGTTTTGTACTTATAAGCATTTCAGTTGTGTTGAAGACTTAATATTGCAATCCTGTGTACATTCTGTCGTCTTCACAAATGGATACAACTTCCACGAAAACGGTCTAAAATTATAACATTAGCAGAACATTCTTCTATGACACAGAGGAAAATTGCTGCAGAATGTCACATCAGTTTGGCTACTGTTAATTCGATCATAAAACGATACAGGGAGACTGGATCCATCACACCCCAGAAAAAAGGAAACTGTGGCCAGAAAAGGAAGACTTCACCTGCAGATGATCGTTTGTCAGGAAAAGTAAATTAAATCCTAGACTAACTGCTGTCGACTTAACCCGCTAGTTAATGGCTACCACTGGGGCTAATATTCACGTCACAACAGTGTGGCGTAGGCTTTTGGAAGCTGGACGAAGGGCTCGTAAGCCTATTAAGAAGCAACTGCTAACACCTGTTATGTGCAAAAAACGCTTAATGTGGGCAAAATTACATCAACACTGGACAGTGAATGACTGGAAGAATGTACTTTTTTCCGATGAGTCTCATTTCGAGGTCCACGGCCACCGTGTTTCTTACATACGGAAAGGATCCAAAAAAGTAACAGCAGCTCATCTCCAACAAGCACCCAAATACCCCCCTAAAGTAATGTTTTGGGGTTGTTTTACACATGAAGGGCCTGGAGCATTAATACCTATCAAGGGAATGATGAATTCTGACAAATATATTCACTTATTGGAAACCAGAATCGTACCCCAGCTGCAAAAATCATTTCTGGATGGCAGAGGTGTGTTTCAACAAGACCTGGCACCATGCCATACGTCTCGAAAAACTACAGAATTCTTCAACAAGAAGAATATTCAGGTACTCCCCTGGCCAGGCAACTCACCCGACATCAACCCCATTGAGAACGTGTGGTCAATTTGCAAAAGAAGAATGCAAAAAATGGATTGTTCTACAAAGGAGAAGATGCTTTCTGCCCTCATTGGTGTATGGTTTCGCGATGAAGAAATGAAGAATATTTGTGGGAAATTAGTGGAATCCATGCCAAATCGTCTCAGAGCTGTTATTAGGAACAAGGGAGGTCACATAGATTACTGAGGTATGTCTTAGATCCTTTTTTTTTTATCCCGTTTGAGTGTTTTTGCATAAGTAATTACGTTGTTCGGATTAATTTGCATGCTACTGTACAACAGAATCTGGACAGAGGGTGTATTTCCATCTCCTTGGCGTTCCACCATTGTAATCCCTGTCCAGAACCGGGAAAGGATCCTTCTTTACCTGGCAGTTACAGGCCACTTTGTCTCACCAATGTGTATGCAAGGTTATGGAAAAGATGATAAGCAAACACCTTACATGGGTACACGAATCAGAAAACCGGTTATCTAATATCCAATGTGGTTTTCGTAAACACAGATCTGCCGCAGACCACCTTGTTCAGCTGGAGACTGCCATTAGAGATGCTTTCCTCAAGAAGTAGCATCTTGTGGCGGTCTTCTTTGATCTAGAGAAAGCTTATGATACCACATGGCGGTATGGCATTCTGCAAACTCTGCATGATTTGGGGACTTGTGGCAGTCTCCCAACGTTTATTGCGAAGTTCATGGCAGAGCAGTATTTCCGAGTTCGAGTAGGCACCACACTTTCTAATGAACATTTTCAAGAAAACTGCGTTCCGCAGGGGTCTGTATTAAGCGTTCTTCTTTTCTGCATTGCGATCAATGGAATTGCCCACTGTGTGGGTGACCGAGTATCTTCTCTCTTGTACGTTGATGACTTCAGTTTATATTACAGCTCCCGATACCTTCCATCCATTGGTCGACAGTTGCAACTGATCATCACCATGCTATCAGAGTGGTCTGTTCGCAATGGTTTTAAATTCTCCACTGAAAAGATGCAGTGTGTCCACTTCTACAACCATCTTGGACTCCATCCACATCCTGAACTGCGTCTTAATGGAATGGAATTGCAGTATACAGACACTGCGAGTTTTTTAGGCCTTATCTTTGATTATAAATTAACGTGGGAGTCGCATATACGTGATTTGAGAAGGCGTTGTAAAAAATCGTTAATCATTTTATGCCTTTTGTCAGGGGTTCACTGGGGTGCAGACCACATATTGCTTTTACGTCTTTATTGTTCTCTTATCTGGTCGAAGCTGGATTATGGCTGTTTTATTTTTGGCTCAGCAAATAAATCCAAGTTACGTCTCTTAGACACTATCCATCATGGGATACGACTCGCTACAGGTATCTTCTGAACGAGTCTGATAGCCTGTATTGCGAAGCGGGTGAACCATCACTGTATCGGCGACATAATGTGTTGTTGTGCTCGTATGCTGTTAAGCTCCACTCACAGCCCAAACACAACTCTTACTATTCCTTTTACCATCTGTCTCTTTACGGCTGATACAGTGAAAATCCAGGGAGACTTTGTCCAGCAGGTGTGCGATTTCGTGGACTGCTCTCCGAGCTCGACATCCACCTGCCAACAGTTCGCACACTGGAATATATGACCACTCCATCATGGATTATGCGACGTCCCATGTTTGATATAAGTCTGAGCCAGAGTTTTAAGAATTTTACACAAGCTTTTGTTTATAGACTTCGTTTTAGTGAACTTTTATCACAGTTTCCAAATTATTCATTAGTTTTTACTGACAGATCCCGAGTAAATGATTGTGTTGGTTGTTCCTTTGTTGCAAATGGACAAATATTTAAATGCAAATTGAGCCAATACACTAGTGTTTTTACCGCAGAACTATATGCTTTTTATAGAGCTTTATTGTTTTTAATTAGACAACCCCGGGGCTGATTCCTTATCTGCTCAGACTCCTTAAGTGCTATTGAGTCCCTGCACCATTTGAATTCTGATGATCCGCTTGTGTTGAGAACCCAGGAACTTTTCCACACTCTCCTAACCTCTGATTATGAGATTGGGGTAGTGTGGACTCCGGGTCATGTTGGGATTCTTGGTAATGAGGCTGTGGATGCTGCAGCAAAGGACGGTGCTTTGAATGGATCTGAGGTGTATTGGCGTGAAAGGTGGCAAGATATTCAAAATTACCTGAAACATAGAATATGGTGGCAATGGGAAGGACAATGGTCTGCACAAGAGGGAAATAAGTTACGAAGAATAAAGAATACTGTTTGCGTTTGGGATTCTTCCACAAGAGCGTCACAACACGAAGAAGTCTTACTCACCCAGTTGAGGATTGGCCACTGTCATCTCATGCATGGCCATCTCCTACATGGCGAGCCTCAGCCGAAGTGTGATCTATGCCATGTTCCACTTATGGTGGAACATTTTTTATTACAGTGCAGAAAATACGACCGTGTCCATCGGCAGTATGGTATTCGGCTAACTCTATGTGACGTTCTTGGAAATGATTTTAATTGTACAAATGCAGTTCTGAGACAGGACTTTACAGGGTGATATAGTTTTTTATTGATCCGTTTTACTTATCCTCCAGACTCTTTACATCCAGAGGTTAAATTTTTTTAGTATATGATTTTAACAAACTTGACATTCGGACCTTTACATCCGTGCATTTTATAAACGCGCCAGACAATTTATTTCTGGTGGCATTTGTTTTATTGTTTTGTTGTTTGTTTTTAAATATTACTTGGGGTCTGAGAACTTCTCACTTTTATGGTTTTTTATGCATCACCTTGTTGAAACTGCATTTGTTAGCCTCGTTTTAACCATGAGAACTCTTTTTAGTTCTTTTAAGTATTCTGGTTATTGTATTGTGTTTGTGTTTAGTAAAAGATTTTAGATATGGGCACAAATAGCCATAGTAGCTGACGTGCCCTTTTTAAACCCCACTATCTCACCAGACCTGGCTCAATTTTTCTCTTTTATGGCCACATATCTCAAGTGGGCTGACAAGAATCCAGAGACCCAACATTGAGTGCACACAAACTCTGTGTGACTTGAATTGTGATTTTCTGTTAACGAGCAATAATGTATAATTAGGGACTGGACTTTTGGGTTTTTAAGAAGTCCATTTTAGATTATTGGAATAGGTGAAATAGGAGTTTTTTTTTTTAGGTTTTTTGTCGAAATTCTGAAAGGATAACAAAAACTGCCTGATTGTTAAAAATGTACGCTTACAGTCAGTTTTAAGTAATAAACATTTAAATAAGGAAAAAATGTACCAGAAAATCTTTTTAAATTTTATTAACATTTACAAATTCGAAATTTTTTTCCTTTCTCTTTAACATATGTGGTTCTTATAAATTTAATTATTATGAAACCTAACTTTTATATAATATAATTTCAATTTATATTAAGATAACTACAGAAATTCAGAATAAGACAGACTGCACAGAGACCTCAGAAAAGTTCACAGCTCGTACTCGCACACTCAAGATCATAGTCTTCTATCAGTGAACATGCCTGAAAACTTCACAATTCCAATGATGCAACTTTTTGCAGTTCATTCACCTCAAGAAAAAATTCAGTCACTTCATACCCTTTTACTGACATGTCATATCTGCGATCAGTGGAAATTCCAAAATACATAGTGTCCTTGAGAGGGTGAAGTCTCTGAAGGATGACCCGCTTTACAAAGAAAGATGGCATTCCCTTTTAACCATTTTATCCGAAACAACATAAGACTGTAAGGGTAAAGACTGCAGATTGTCACTTTCTCCGGCGCAAAGAGAATAAATATTATATTCTATGACGAATTGAAATTTATAAATTATTTATACAAAACGCAGTAAATGTAGAAAAGTACGTACATAATAATTATGATGTAGGTTTTTTTTTTTTTTTTTTTTTTAAGTTCTTAAGGTCCAATTTAAGTTTTTTTAGGTTCAACAGAATTTACATATGTGACACTTATGACCATGTTTCGAAAAATTATCTAAGAAATTGAGTTTTTTCGTTCCATTTCATGTAGTGTTCTGCCCAAGGACAGGTCTTTCACTGCAAACCTACTTTCTCCAGTCTTTCCTATTTTCTGCCTTCCTCTTTGTTTCCTCATATGATCCATATATCTTAATGTTGTCTGTCATCTGATATCTTCTTCTACCCCAGACTCTTCTCCCGTTCACCATTCCTTCTAGTGCATCTTCAGCAGGCAGTTTTTCTCAGCCAGTGACTCAACCAGTTCCTTTTCCTCTTCCTGATCAGTTTCAGCATCATTCTTTCTTCACCCACTCTTTCCAACACAGCTACATTTCTTATTCTGCCTGTCCACTTCACACGTTCCTTTCTTCTCCATATCCACATTTCAAATGCTTCTATTCGCTTCTCTTTACTTCGTCATATGTCCATGTTTCTACCCCATGCAATGCCACACTCCATACAAAGCATTTCACTAGTCTCTTCCTTAGGTCTTTTTCAAGAGATATGCAGAAGATGCTCCTTTTTCTTATGAGTTTAGAAGTAAGGGAAAAAAATAGATAAAAACCTATAAATTCGGTCCCTATGTATAATATATTATGAAAATCTGACTTTCAGGTATAGCTCCCTATTAAGTTGATTTGGATAATTTCAAGGGGAAAATTGTTCTGGGGCCGGGTATTAATATTTAATTCATGGAAATACCTATCGAGTTTCTGCTCCAAATTCCTAGTGCAATTTATATGCTCTATTTCCAATTTCACTAAGATGTTAATGCCATTAATCTGTTGCAAGATGGCTTCCCGTGAACTTCTAAAACAGTCATTTCCAACTGAATGCTTTGTGACGTCATAGCGGGCTTCTCTTGTTCTCCGTAGCAATCCAGGTAGATACTACGGAGCAGATCACAATGCGAAGCAGTGGCATATGGCAAACCAGTACAACATATCATGTAATTCTATTCATCTTAATTTTACATGTAATAATACTCCATTCTGCATTGTGGCAATATATAGATCCCCAAACAATTGAATAAATTAATTTTTTTAATATTTTGAACTATTTTTGTCTAATTCTAAAGACACAAGCAATCAAATCATTGTTGGAGACATTAACATACAAATTCTAGAAGACAGATTAGACAGTACTGGCCATTGGTACATGAATATCTTACACGAATATGGATTTGTCAAATTTTTACACACTATTACTTGGTCTGATTCTAAGTCTTGCCTTGATCACATATTTTTTAAAACAAAGAGTAACTGGAAATTTGTACCTGCAGTTTTCTGTAGTGCTATTACCGATCACTATGCAGTTATTGCATTATTCGAAATTGAATTTGAAAACCTGAATACATCTCAGTATCCTCTTCATATAAAATGAAACATAAATTACAATAAGCTAATTTCGCTTATAGAAAAAGAAAATTGGGATTCCATCCTTAACTGTGAAAATGCTGAATTATGCTTTCAAGTATTCCAAAATTTAATATCTAATTATATAGACATAAGCACAGATGTGTCTTACCTTAAAGTATCTTGTAAATTAAAAAGAATAAAACCCTGGATCACCACAGGTATCATTAAGTCAATCCGTGTAAGAGACAAATTAGCCAGAAATATTAAAAAAGAACTTGATAATATAAATCTAATAAATTATTACAAAAAATACAGAAATACCTTAACTCTTATTATAAGAAACATGAAAACTCAGTATTATCAATCTCAATTTCAGAAGTATCGAAATAATTCTAGGAAATTTTGGCAAACTATTAATGAAGCCACAAATGTAAATGTGAACCAAAATAGTATCATATCAGAGATTTTAAATGAAGAGGGGGGAAATAGTTAAAAACAAAAAAGACATAGCTAATGAATTTAATAAATATTTCTCAAAAGTAGGACATAGCATTGCATCGAACATCAACAAATCGGCATTTAACACGGAAAATTATTGCAGTGACCATAATAACCACGCATCTTCCTCCATGTTTTTATCACCACTAACCGAAGAAGAAATTTATAATATTGTTAAGGGAATGAACAAGTGAAATATTCAAATTATGCATTTGTGATGCTAATGGACTGAAATTTTTACCACAGAGTGCTGATACGTATTTAAAACATCCCTATAAATTTCATCAATGTATCTTAATTAGTTTTGAAGAAATTAATTATTTACCAATTAATACTAATTAATATTTAAAAAATGCTGCATGATGAACGCTTAACATTATGAATTTAAAAAAAATATAGAACAGTTCCTCTAACAATAATAAAACATCTATCACATGATTTTTAGTTAGCACTTCTTAGTTACTGAGAAAAAAATTCAAAACTGGGTGAGTGCCAATTTAAAGAAAAAAATTAATTTCATGCATCTTAATCAATTTATATCTTGGCAAATAATAAATATTTTAAAAATCCATGTGACAGTCTTTTTCCTTTAGGTAATGTGGGCTTGTGGTAAAAATTTCATCACTATTGGTTAAGAAATGCATCATATGGAGCAATTTGAACATGTTAAAATGTAATAAAATTTAAAAGGGAGAAAATCAAGTTTTAAAGTACAACACTATGTTTGAGTACTTACACATTATGGAAATTGCTTAAAACCCTCCTGCCTGATATGTTGACCCCTCCTGCTGCTTTTTCCTACTTTCAGTGACACTTTTTGACAAACGTAGCTTCTTCCTGCTTGTTTTGAAGTTCTCACTGGTTGAAGTAGCCGCTTGCTGCAGTCGACGCTTGTCTCTCCTATTGCCAATTTTGTATGCTGCAGGAGATAATTTCACTGTTGACACTAAATCTCTCATGGAAATGTTTGCTGTACAACCCATGTTAAATTCAGTCACAGCAGAAGTAACAGCCACTTCAAGTTTTTTTTTTGATACAAAAATTTCTTTTGGGCACTTCCGCCATATCACACTATGAACACTTTCATTCACATTTTGAGTTTTTCCTGCAGTGCACTTGCTAAGAAGTTCATCACTAGCTAGTCTACAGTACACTGGCATGATTTTAGCCACAACATCAGGTCGCAACACTGTCTTCATGGTTTTCAAGTCATGCTTCGGAACAGCTTCTTGCTTCGCAATGGCCCGGTTGAAGAAGCACCATGACTTTTCACCACTAGTGCATCTTGAATGCAGGGGCTTGTCATCCGTGGACATTGCATGGTCAAGTGTTTCATAGATGGCTTTCTTCATCTTGTTTACATCGGGGATATTATCAATAATGGCCTTTCTGTAGTAATTTTGCAGTCGAGGTATCATTTCTGCAGTCAGACTTCCCTTTTTTTTGCCTCCGATTGAGGAATCTGTCCCTCTCCATTCCCTAACAATATTCTGTAGACCTTTACCTACTCTCTTAGCAACGTGGTTCACACATTCTTCTTTTCTAATGTCAATGCCTTCACCATAAACTTGAAGCTGCTGAAGGTGATGGTGTGTTTTTGCATCCCCGTCAGACAATAAGGTTGTGTACCTCATATTACACAACCTAATGGACCGGGTCCAGAGAATTTCTGCAGCTTTCATCTCCATGGCATTTGAAGATCCATCAAAATTTTTCTCACAAACACCAGCATCTTTGTGACTTTGATACCACTGTTTATATTCGTCACTTGCAACATCCATTTTTTTTTCTGTCTTTTCACAAGTACTGCAATATTTTGACATTATTTCAAAATCTAACACTAGCCCTGTTAAAATATCTATGACTAAACCTAAACCATACTTTGATGTATGTCCACGCTTCATCCATGTGCCATCGTATGACACACCAATATTTATAACATCACTATCACTAATAGAACTGTCCACTTCCATGTGAGCTCGTCTAACTGCAGAGTGAGCATTTCTCAACACATGTTGTCTAACAAGTTTTTCTTCCGTCAGTTTTATCAGGTGAGAGTTGAAGGATGGTGAGCTCAAACCTGCCATACCCATAGCCATACAATGTTGTTCCATAGCAGAGTGTCCTTTTCCCATGGTAACAAAGGCGTTGACCATTCTCCTATTTACATCGAAGGGAGGTCGAGTTGACTCAGTGTTACCTACCTTAGGGCTTGTATACATTTCATTCAACACTGTGTTGCAATTATAACACTTCACTATCACTTTAAATGCAAAGCCTGATGGTTCAGTAAGCTCAGCTTTTGCACTATCCATTCCACATTCACCACATTTTACTCCTTTATACAGTTCACTCCACAAACTTACATGCACTAATGTGTAGTCTTCACTACACTGGGGGGCACTTATATTTGAATTCTCCTGCAAGTTGCCATATTTTATCAACTTTATCTCACTAGCACTTTGTTTATTATTTGTTTCTTTTGACACTTGATCTTCATTATCACCAACTAGGCCTAACACATTTTCTTGTTGCACACATTCCACAATAGTTTTGGCATTCTTCCACCTTATATTTGCTAAATTTTTAGCCCTATTAGCATATTTTGATCGTTTCTTGCCCTTATTATGAATGTCACTTAGTCTATTCATGTTTAGAAAACTAAAACTATGCCTAAAATGCTAAATGTTGAGTTATACACGTGGTCTTGAATGTTATTGTGACGATTCCTAACCTAATGCACTTATACTAACTTATTCACACTAATATATACAACTAATTGAATACAAAATTAGTGTAAAACTTTAATAACATCCTAAATAACACGAAATCAGCAAAACAAGTATGAATATTCATGTACAAACGCACAAACTCGAGAAGAAACGGTCCACAAACAATATTTTGCCGTTCAGTTTCAAAACGAAGTATTTGCAGGGCTGACAGGCAAGCTGATAGTATATTCAGGAGTGACAACAAACTTAATTTCACTAGATACACACCAGAAAAAAAACTAGCCCGCTTTATTCAAATTACAAAGCTCAACATAAACTTTAGAGCTGACAGCTCGTTTAAAGGGCAACGAAGCACGTGCAAGCAGACATTTAAACGTCATGTGACATGGTTTAAAGGGCTCCCAAATAAAAAATGAGGCCATATTATGAAAGTAGAAGGTTTAAATAAAATTATGAACATAAAAACAAAAATTTGTATTTTTTTCCATTTTTCCACATTTTTCACTTGTTCGTTCCCTTAAATCCTTAAAAATAATGTCTCACCGGGGATCGACAAAATTACAAATAACACATTAAAGATTATCATTAAATATATATTAAAACTGCTTGTTTATGTGTTCAATCTATGTCTCACTCAAGGAGTTTTCCCAGAATCTCTGAAAAATGCTGTAGTTGTACCGGTCCATAAGTCAGGGGAAAGAAAAGGTCTGAATAACTATAGACCTATATCCTTGCTCTCTAGCATTTCAAAGATATTAGAGAAATGTTTAAAAAACAGATTAGTAAATTACTTAGATAAAAATGAAATTCTGTCCAAACATCAGTATGGTTTCAGAAATAAATTATCTAAGGATGACGCAATTATTGAAGTCACTGGTAAAATTATGCAGGAGTTGGCTAACGGTTCTAAATGTTTAGGGATTTTCTTAGATTTAAGGAAAGCTTTTGACACGGTTAACCATCATTTACTTCTGGACAAATTATTTGATAAAGGAGTCAGAGGTATTGCGCATAAGTTATTTCAATCATACTTAAACAAAAGAAATCAAGTAACCAAAATTGATGATATCAGTGAAAATGTAAATATTGATATAGGTGTCCCTCAGGGAACAATTTTAGGTCCTATTCTATTTTTAATATATATTAATGATTTATTAAACATTGATTTGAAAGTACATAATGGTTCCTGTTATTCTTACGTTGATGATACGGTGGTGATTTTCAGTGGTTTAACTTGGGAGAACACTTATAAACATGCCAATGTAGGTATAAATTTGATCAAAAACTGGCTTGATGCAAATTTGCTATCTCTAAATATAACTAAAACTACTTTGGTGCCATTTTCTTTAACAGTCTCTGGCTTGAACAAATTAAAATCACTTTCTCATTTAAAATTAATAATTCACAACTCATTTTGTAAACTCCCTACAACCTGTAAATGCCCTTGCCTGAAAGAATCTGTAGATGTGAAATACCTGGAAATTATTGTTGATCAGCACTTGAAATGGGATAGACAAATCACATTTTTGTGTAACAGGATCCGTAAAACAATTTACAAATTTGTAAACCTTCGCCATTACTTGCCTACTCATGTATTACCTTTGGTTTATTTGGCTATAGTTGAATCTGTTATCCAATATGATATAACTGGATGGGGAGGCATTACAAAAACTGCTCTTCTTCCTCTAATTATGTTGCAAAAACATATAATCAAAATTTTTCTGAAAAGGCGACTGGATTATTCAACAAATTTGATCTATTCCAAATTGAATGTTTTTAGAATTGACCAAATTTATAAATACTCTTTAATAAAATTCTATCATAAAAATAGAATGAAATTTGTAGCTCAGTCACATGATCATAATACAAGACGAAATGAAATTCTTAATTTAGTTTAACCTAAATGTTTCACATCTGCTGCTTTACTACATAGTACAAATTATGATCCACGTCTATATAATTCGATAATAAAATTTCATCCAGAATTGATAACTTTAAGCAATGAAATTTTCAGATCCAGAATTAAAAAATTTATATGACAGACTTCCCTGTATTATATTATGTACCATGTATTGTAAAACAAGTTTATTCCTATCCTAAGTATATTTTTTCTATCTTATCTTGGTTACTATATCAACATGACCTGTACCAATTATACTACTAATAATAAGTTAATATTAATCCACCAATCTCAACATCGTCTCTTTTTTTCACTCAGTTATTACTAGTATTATTGTTACTAACTTTATTATTATCATCGTTATGTGACCTTTTTCTTAAATATTTTGTCTACAAAGTACGTATATTTATGTAATGGAACTGTCCCCGAACATGAGCTTTCTCTTTCGGGGTACTTTAATGTAACGTTTTTATGTATATGTTATTATTAAATAAATCTAAATCTAAATCTAAATATCAAATTCACATGAAGATACTACTTGTAAACAGTCAGAGTTTTATACTGATTTGTGTAACATGTTTGTATATACGAATATATCATTGCACAATCTGAATAACCCATATTTTAAACAATTTGTTATAAAATATATTGGTAGACAACTGCCGAGTGATACAATACTACATACGACCTATTTACCCAAATGTTACGAAAAAATTCTAAATTCCATTCGAACAGCTATAGGCAGGAAAAAAATATGGGTATGTATCGATGTGATGTAAGATATTCTTGGATGATATGTAGCAAATGTTGTTATTGTTGTTTTCTAATGCCAGGCGTTTGACAATAAAGTCATTTGACCTCTTGGACTCCATTATTTTTCAAAGATATTATCATTGTCAGCCAATGAAGCACAGATTTTGAAGTGTTCCGAATCCATTGCTTGGTTTGAGTTCCACAATGGGCAGTTAGGGGACTGATACATTCCAATTCTATGCAGGTGTATGTAGCAAATGTTGTCATAGGAGTGCTGCCCTCAACAGAACCAAGCAAGAAATTTGTGTTGACGTCTGAAATATTGAAAGAAGTAAATAATGTAACTATTGTCAATCTGTTTGAGAGATCTATGTCATTTTTGGCCTGAGGGTATTAAACGAGAGAATGTGCTGCTTTTCGTAACTGACTGTGCGCTGTATATAGGAAAAGTAGGAAAGACACTGAAAGAAATGTATCCCAATGTAATGCATTTGACATGCTTAGCTCATGCAATTCACAGAGTAATGGAAGAAGTGCAGGCTTGCTATCCAGATGTTGATAGTTTTATTGGTACTGTAAAAAAAAAAAGTGTTTTCCAAATCTCCGTACAGAATGCAACTGTTCAAAGAAACAGCCCCAAACATTCCCCTACCACCTCAGCCAGTATTAATGCGATGGGGAACTTGGCTGTCTGCAGCAGTCTATTACACACAGCATTATAAAACAATAGTTCATGTGTTCCGTATATTCAATAGTGCAGATAGTTCTGCCATTCAAATAGCCATTCACGGTTTTAGAGGAACTTTTGCATGATCTGTTATTTATTGCAAATAATTTTAGTAACTTAATCAAAACCATCACCTTCCTGCACTCATCTAATTCACAACTTTGCTTTTACTCTTCATGCTGTTCAAAGTATATCAGACATAATTCAGAAAGTTCCTCTGATGGTCCAGCTGCCAAAAGGGTGAAACTTAGAACAAAAAATGTCTACAGAAAAACCCTGGGTATAAAGCTGTGTGAATTAAGCCATAATATGTTGTTGCATTCCAGTAATAGAGATGACATTTTAAATATGCATCTGTGACATCGTGCGATGTTGATTGTTTTTGCAGAACAGGAACATTTTTGATAAAAGAACAAACTTAATGATGTTGCATTTTCAAATGTGTGTCGTACTGTACTGTAATGGAAGCCAATTCCTTTCATGATACTGTATGAAAGAAGCATGTGAGAGTGCTCCATATTTGTTTTCCTCCAGTCTATAGGCACCGTGCATGGGTCTCAAAATCGTACTGGTGGCGCCACGCAGTGTCTCAATTCCTAATTAACTACAGGCTCGCAGTCATTTACTAGTCATGTGTGATATACAAATTACATGTGGCTTTCTACCGATAAAAAGTTGTAATATTAGTAAGAATGGGTTCATTGATTCATAGTGTTCTGCCCAAGGGCAGGTCTTTCACTGCAAACCCAGCAATCTCCAGTCTTTAATTATTTTATAGACTCAGTGGAAAGTTCAGTACTGCTAGAGGAATGTAAAAATGTAACTACAAAGTTCCTGAAATATCAGTGAAGTTGTTTGGCATTTAAATCAGATTTCAGACCATTGAATGAGGGTGAACAGTCATATTACGAAAACATTGATATACTTATATTTGATGTCATGACGTGCGTAATATTTGTGTGTATAATGTCTATAAATTACTTATTTTAATGTGATTTAATTCTAAAAGTAGTCTTAATTACACTTCCTGAATAATGGGCGACTGCAAATTCTTTAAAACATAACACATAATGAACAATATCATCAACATACTACCTCTGATTGAGGTTCTGGCTGATATGTATATCTGTTATCAGGCTGTACATCTCACTTGACGATATGTGTCAGAGGAAGAACAATATTGTTTGTATGCATATGAAGTCTGACTAGTGTAATTTGTAGCTAGTCGGCGATATATGCAATGGAAGGGAAAAAGAACTGGCCACTCTACCTCATGACATTCTGGCCTAGTTGTCTCATAAGTGGTGCCATGTTGGTATCACTTGTGAGGTTCAGATTTCTCTTTGGAATAAACAACAAGATCAACATGCGGAAGTAGTTCAATTGATAGTTCGTGTAAAATGTTATACTGTATATTTTAATTCACTGAATGCACCTTTCAACATGAATTCTAACACTGGCAACGCTGTAAGTAGTTTCGACTTCTTCAGCTTTTAATTTACCATCATGCAGATACGGTGGAGTAACAACAATGATCCCTTTATCGGAGAGGTTTGTTATTATTCCGGGAAAACCTGACTTCATCACCACCTTCTAATAAAGTCAATAATCCGCAATCAGTTATGAATGTGTCACTCGATCTGGCTCGGTAGCATTTAGATTTGAAGGACACCATCTGATCCACATTGGGTGGCTGTTCCACTTCTGAACAATTAATTGTCACTCTACATTTTTCAATATTGCAGGCATTGTTTCCTGAATACTTTTTCTGCTAGGCAAAAACCCAAAATTACAGTAACCATTGTGGATGTCAACAACATTAAAGTGGCGGTAAAAATACATTATAATTATAATTGTACGATTAACTCTGAACATCACCCTCATAGCAGAATACGACAATCCAGTTTTCATTTTAATTGGAGAATATGATTAGACGATTCTCTTTACTAATCTTACTCTTGGATAGAATTTTTCAAAAGCTTTCGATGTGAAATTCACTAATAAAAATGGCAAAAATAATATGTATGGGGCGTTTCGACTATCTATGGTAGCTATTTTTGGGGTAAATGATAGAATTGGAAATATTTCTTATTGTGATTCTACGGGTATGATTGTGTTTCAATTAGCAGCAATTTTAACAATATATTCGAAACCACAAATGTCACTCCCATTAAGTCTGATAGTTCTGTCTCATATTTTATTGTAGAATAATTTCGGAAACCTTGCATTTCATTAAACATATCATCTGTTCCTGAATGCTTGTCATAACATTTCTTATGTGACTTCAGTTCGGCATGTAATGGAATAGACACTTGAGTATACAATTCACACAGTTCAATTGTGAAAGAAAAAACAAAATCACTAAGAATGGTTTCATTTACTTCTGCCTGTATGGCTACTTCATTTTTCGAAATAACACTTGCTTAACATTCGCCTTCTATAAAACTTAAATTTTCATCTTTTCTTCTTCTTTATGCATCTCTTTCGTACCTTCCCGGAGCTAGTTGAGATGAGGCAGTCTTTTTCTTGTAATCTTTTATAAAAATACTGGGAATGGTGTGCTAGTTTTGGGGGTGTTCTGATCTCGTTCCCAATAAAATGAATACCGTAAATTCTTGCTGTAGGTGTTGGTTTCCAAGGTGAACCATCAGCACTTGAAATCAAGAATTAAATATCGATATGAATACATTAAAAAAAAGTATATTATTATTTATTATTCCTAATATTATACATAATATATATGTAAAGAACTCAGTAATTATGTACTTTTTGAAATTTAAATGATAAATTCTTGTCGTTGATAACTTAATGGTTATTTATAAACATAATACTATATACATTCTATTTTTTATATTAGGTCTAGTATATAATGATACTATGATTACAAGCAGTGTAGCCTTATTTACTTTCGTCTGCATACTGGTTGGATCCACAATTAGCGTTGTTGCACTTCAGTTTTCTGTTTTGGGAATGAATAAAAACAATATCGGTTGGTGTATTCCTATAAGCATTACTACACTCAACACAGCAATTTGCATTACCTTTCTGCTTTTTGGGATCATTCATATTTCTAATCATTTAACCTGAGATGTTAAGTATATTCATACGCTTCAAGTACAACTCTATCGCTGCTGTCCTGCAGTTAGTAACAACAGTCACCACCAGAGGAGCTTGCACGGTGCCTACACCAGTGAAGAAGTGTGCTCTCTGGTCGCACATGCATAACCTCACTCTTAGAAACACTCCAAACATACTGAACCTGACACCGTCATGGTACTTTTCTCGGTCTTTCCCAATGATTTTGTGAAGAATCCAACTATTTTCATTCAAGTCTTGCATTACAAAATTTATGTAATTACTTACGCTTAAAATCCATGAGTGCGCTATTCTGTTCACATGAGAAGATACACTTCATATATTTGTTCCATTTTCACTACTTTTCAGTACAACTTTACAGCCAGCAAACAAAATTATTTCAAAACCCAGGTAAGTAAAATAGTTACAAAAGTGTTATTATAATCATCTTGTGTGATAACAAAGTTGGGCCAAAATCCCTATATTGGTAAATTTGAGAAAATTATGCATACACCATTTGTTTATAAAGGATAAAGACATTTAAAAAATACCAATAATTCGCAAAAAATAGTTCAGATTTGCGAAAATTAATGTTAAAAGTATGATATATCTCTTATAATTCGCGTAAAACTAACATTCTTGCTTCATTCATAAATAACTTTCTATGTTTATTGCTAAAAAAAGACTCTGTTAGTTTAAGAACATATACTGTATTTCATGGTTATATACAGTTGAGCAGTAAGCTTTACTTGTGAGATGGTAAGACATTTCAACGTAATTTATTTCTAAATTGATCCCTGATTTGCATTTCTGGAGTAAACACTAGCTTTTGTACTATTTAAAGATTCCGTATGTTCAATACCAAGTTACATTATAAACTTCCGACACAGTAGCAGAGCTTGGTTTCATTGTACCCCCCTCTCCCACTGCATAAAACATTATGTCCCAATTAGCTCTTCCCTCCACTTAGCCCTCAGGTTATAATGACACTTCATTGTTAAGAAACTTACACTTTTTAATGTAGAGGGCTATATTATTTTATACATAAGTACTGTTTTAATACCAAAGATTAAATGTGTAATTTATAAATAGTATATATATCATATTACACAACTTTTTTTACAAAAGTCAAAGGTATACTTAAAAAAGTATTGTTTTTTTTACGAAAGATTCTAAAACTTCTTTACTCAGAACTTTGATGCTGCAAATGAATTGATAATCAGATTAAAATCTGTCTCCCGAGCTGTGTTGTTTTTAATGTTCAAATAGAAAGTCCATTGAGTCTCTCCTGTGACATTGTACTTCTAAGGTAGCTCTTAATTAGCTTCAATTTTGAGAATGATCTCTCAGCCTTCACTCTCTTCATGGACATTTATTTTATTTACACAATGTAAATAAAATGTAAGCTGTACAAAAGTCAGGAAAGCTGGCAGACAAATTGAATTTTGACATATAATGGCTTTGAAGAGATGGAAAAATTCAAATATCTTGGAGCAACAATACCAAATATAAATGACACTCGAGAGGAAATAAAACAGAATAAATATGGAAAAGGCCTGTTTATTCGGCTGAGAAGTTTTTGTCTCTCAAAAAACCTGAAAGTTAGAATTTATAAAACAGTTATATTACTGGTTGTTTTATATGGTTGTGAAACTTGGACTCTCACTTTGAGAGAGGAACAGAGGTTAAGGGTACTTGAGAATAAGATGCTTAGGAAAATATTTGGGGCTAAGAGGGATGAAGTTACAGAAGAATGGAGAAAGTTACCCAATGCAAAACTGCACCAGAGGTTAAGGATGCTTGAGAATTAGATACTTAGGAAAGTATTTGGGGCTAAGAAGGTTGAAATTACAGGAGAATGGAGAAAATTACACAATGCAAAACTGCACACATTGGATTCTTCACCTGACATAATTAGGAACATTAAATCCAGATGTTTGAGATGGGCAGGTCATGTAGCACGTATGGGCAAATCCAGAATTGCATATAATCTGTTAGTTGGGAAGCTGGAGGGAAAAAGACCGAGACATAGATGGGAGGATAATATTAAAATAGATTTGGGGGAGGTGGAATATGATGATAGAGACTGAATTAATCTTGCTTAGGATGGAAACATATGGTGGGCTTATGTGAGGGTAGCAATGAATCTCTGGGTTCCTTAAAAGCCATAAGTAAGTAATGGCTTTAGTCATCTGATACTTATGGCGATTTTTATTTAATTTCTCAAAGTTGAATAGAAGCTAACCATTTGTTGAGGGAAAGAATTCATCAGATCCCTATTATATTGATCACTTATAGTCCATACAAAACTAGAAAGGTATTGATAGTTCTCTCACACGTGGGAAGGAAGCGACATTGTAAAGTTGTGCGATAGTGCTGCACTGGCTGTTTGCGCTGCCTGCTGTGTTGGTACTGTGCAGCTAACGTGAACTCGTAAATTTATATCATACGGCCTGTGACTAGACAAATACTATAATAATAATAATAATAATAATAATAATAATAATAATAATAATAATAATAACAATAACAATATCTATTATTATTATTATTATTATTATTATTATTATTATTATTATTATTATTATTATTATTATTATTATAAAAGTGATAAAAAAGAGAGTGAATGTGAATATGGTACAGTGTGCAAACGATATATACTGTAGTATAAACTGTAATCTAGGTTCCACGCAATAAATTTAAAGTTATAAAAGAAAGATACAGATTTTAGCTCCATGGACTACCTTACATCAGCTAATGTCTCGTGGAGAAGGGCCAGTCCTACATAAATCTGAATGTCATAATGTGATGAACTGTACAGAAAATAGTGAGGTGTGTGGTTTACTTGAGCCAGGCATTTCAGATATTATTATCAGTAACAAAGAAGTGGAATCAATTAGGCCTATTTCATTTTATTCTGATGACTTAAATATGGCGAAAGATGATAGTAATCCTATTTCTGATGATCCTACAAGCTGCATAGTAAATAAATGTTTTCGCTATCAAGTCGCTAAATGAAGCTACATTACTCAAAATATGGACAGCTATTTTAAAAATCCATGCAGGCAATATATTGACTTTCAGAAGTATACATAAGTAGAAGATTGTTTTACAGAACCATGAGGAATGATGAGAAACAACAAAGATAGTATCAATTCTCTCCATTAACATCTCGCGATTATTGGGTTTTTTATTATTACTATTATTGTTATTATTACTATTATTGTTATTATTATTATTATTATTATTATTATTATTATTATTATTATTATTATTATTTATAGTCTAAATTCTTTATGATAGTGTGCAGAGAAGAAACTCTGCCATGGAAGGTTCTGCATCTTGTAGCAAAATTTGCATCCTTTCAGCGTAGTTCGTAATATACTGGTGGAATAATTATGAAGACAATAACCATGACAGAACACAAATACTTGCTGTGACACAGTAACGAAGATTAAACTCTTCTGAACAAAACAGCTGGTAACCATGTGCTTGCTGTGAAAGAGTTGGCAACTCCGACCTGTCACCATGGACTCTGGTTGGCTGATTTGAGCAGTTACCTTGTGACACCTTGAAGCCGCTGAACTGTCAATACCTTTCTAGTTTTGTATAGACTGTAGGCATTTTGGTAAACGGTAAAGCTCACTCCTGCATCAGTAACTCTGTCTAAAATTTTGGGACTCAAAACTGCCAATTTGTTTATTATTTGTCTGAAAGACTTAAAATGTACTTTCATTCGGGAAATTAGAATGTCCAACACTTTAAAATAAACTCTACTTCGAACTTCTTTTCACTGTCTTCGATCATTTTATCTTGGCAAAGTTCGTCAAAGTGTCTTTTTTTTTTTTAATACACTTTGGAGTCTCTTCTTTTGAAAATTAGATTCTATTCCCCATGAAAGTGCAAGTTCTGTACTTGAGTTCTTAATTTGTTCAAAAGAATCCCTTAATTGTCTTAGCTCCATTGTTGATGTAGGTAACAGCGTCTTTTATATCAATAGACTTCTAGAAATATAAATAGACTATATCAACATTATTGCGCCCATGAACCTCCTGCGCATCCCCACAGTTGCAGGGGCTGCAGGTTCATATCTCCACTCCTGCTTCAACATAAAATTGAAATGACAATTTTACAAGAAGTATTGTTAACCAGATTTGAGGTGTGAAATGTGTATTGTAAGGAAAGAAAAAAGCCATTCAAATTTTAAGTAAAACGAATTCTGTCTTAATGAGAAAAGTAGCAAAAACATCATTAAGACCTTTCCCTGGGTATTTGCAGTTATAATAAAATTACTGGCCTCACATTTTGTGTATATGTGTGTATGGATGTGCAACTTTTATTGTGTTTTCTTTTATTTTAGGAAGAAGAAAAATGTCAATGATCACCCAGGTGGCATATGTAGAAAACTCTCTTTTTCGAGTGTTAGTACCAGCACATCAGTAGAAGATAACAGTAGGCCTAATAATGAAATTTTAGTCAAAACCATTGAAAAGAAATCTGATGATTATAAGAAAAAGAAAGCAACAAAGAGAAAACGAAAGGTTGTACTGTCACCTGTAAAACGAATTAAGGAAGCCCCAAAGATTGTGAAGAGGACCAGACTGAAATCCCGTCTCAGTAGTGAAGCCAACAGCAGCCATTGTTCTCCTGTTCTCAGCTTTTTGGCCTCACTTTCAGGTATTTCTTATTTACCTTGAAAAGTTAATTTTCTGACTATTACTTCTTATACATTCATTGAGTTGCAAAGATTAAAAATATCGACGAGTTAGAAAAGAGTTTATAGAGTGACTCTTGCACTGCCATATTTGAAGCAAATTGAAAGTGTGTCCGCCATTTAATAAACGTCCAAAACACGTGGGCGTGGTGATAAGTAAGGGTTGAGTTGAGCAATTTGTAACATTTCGTTTATGTAAATCACTTCAAGTGAAGTGTAAAAATCTGGTGCTTCGTAAAAAAATTTTACTTATGTGCTTGTAACTTAATCTAAAATACAGAATTTTATGTACGAGATTTGATGTAAGGCTAACTCTAAATTTAGAATACTTGAGCTATTCTTAGAAGAAATCTAAATTATCTAAATAACTGAGTAAAATTGTCATGTACATTTGACAAAAGTTCCAGCAAAAATATACTGAAGGAAATGTTAATATTATGTTTTTTTTTTTTTAAATGCGACCTGCAAGACTGCCTATAAAATGAACTGAGTATGATTCAAATTATTATTATTATTATTATTATTATTATTATTATTATTATTATTATTATTATTATTATTATTATTATTAGCTGTTTCCCAGTCTTCACAAGTTACTAAACTATTTATTATACCGTAAGATATTATAGAATGGAAGTTGGCCCTAACTGCTTTAAACAATCCTTATTTCTAAGCTTGTAACTTGAGTAAAATAGACACATCACAACACGCTTTAATTTTTTCTTTCTCTTTTTTTATTGCAATAGTTTATAATTGAAGACTTTCCCGGAATAAAGATGTAACCATCAAAACAGTAATTCATGTTTCAGGAGAAAGGAAAATAATTTCAGGGGCATATTTCATTAGGCCTATTTACTATCACAACCATTTGGCAAAAAAAAAGATTCTAGTTTATTCTTGCATAGAACATAATAATTTGTTACAAAAAATTCTTTAAAACTACTTTTTCCACCTACATAACGTATTTCAGTAATCTTATGTTACACCCTTTTTTTCTGGAAAGTCTTCAATTATGCTCTTTTCTGTTCCTCCAGTCAAAATACTGCCAACAACAATACAGTCTACACTAGAGTTTTGCAGAAGTTTGGATGCCAGTGTAGAAATACTATTTTAATATTATGTTGCTATTAGGTTTTAACTGGGTTTCAAAGGAATTATAGTGGTTTTATTCGTGTTTAATTTAAGTCCATTATTTGTGAACCATTTGTTTGGTTTATTGTTTGTCCCTGAAATAAACCTACTTTTTATAAGTTACATAGCTCACTGTCTTCTTCTCTAAGCAGCAAGGACATAAGGAGCAGAAATAAAGGACATCACACAATTTTGTTCATTAACAAAGCACTGAAAAGCATAGAAGGCGAAGATCTAGTGTTTTGTTTTTAATGAAGATGAGCAGAAAATTAAAAAGTTGTAGGTACTTTGCTGGGCAGCAGCATCTTCTATCATAGTTGTTCAATATATATTTATTTTCGAAGTGTCGTGAACACAAAAAGCTATGCTCGGTGGGATACCATTTGTCTGGTTTCATATTTATTACCCACTGTGTGATCAGTTTATTTTTTTTTTTTCAAAGTGAACCTGCAAAATATATATATATTGTACATACTGCAGGGTATATAAAAATTTATGCATGCAACAAAATTCTGTCAATTAGCAAAACCATGCCTTAACTTCATAAAATTTAGCTGAAATATGATACATCCTTAGTATTTTTTTTTCTGCTACTGCAGTTATATGCAGCATACACAGGAAGCATATTTCTTTTTCTTTTTTTCTGGCTGTCATCTCCATATGAAACACATGAAATTATACAACGAAGGGCATTTATTCAATGGCTGCTGTATTTCACTGAGGCACCACCCAGAGCGCTTACAAGCCAACCTGGCCACTCTAAACTCTTTTCTAGCTTGCTGAAAAATATACTTCGAAAAAGCAAATGAATATTGCGTAATGTAATAGTGATTTTAGAATACGTTTAAATTCATGCTCTTAAAGAGAATAAGCAAAGAAAGCTTTCTCTGAGACCATTGACATAAATCAAGTGTCTTTGCTGCATTAAATAAATAGAGAGAGAGAGGGTGGGGGAGGGGGGAGAGACTATTGGATAGAAGATTCACTTAGTGTTCTCTTCAAGTTGAAAGTGTGCTTCAATGCTAGCATTTAATTTCATCACTGCTATTTCAAAGTTTTATGTTTGAAATACTAGTGTTGTGCATGTTAATAAAAAGCATTGCTTAAGATGAAATTTCAAAATAAAACATGGTTATATTATTGTTGACATCCATTTCATGAAATCCATGAGTACCGTTCAGATCTGAGAGTACAACAGTTTGCTAAATTCTTGCCTGTGATACTAATGTAGAGAGGATATTGTAATACAGTATACTCTCGATTATCTGGTCTAATGACTGGGAAGAGGTACTCAGACAATGCGAAAAAACGAATAATATGAATTATTTTGCATGTACCATAATATATATTGGACTGTTTGGTGAACAAATACTTTTATATTTATATTTAACTTTATATTTATTGTAATACACACAGTAGGTGTATATCATTTTACATATGATTAAAATTCACTTACAATTTAAGATTGTGGAAAACAAAAGCAAATTCATTTTCCCACTCCCTCAACAGGAAACCATTTACTTCGAAGTAGCGAAGCTTAGTTCACAACCAACTGTTTTAATTTGAAGTACAGTGTAATTTTTTCATGACTTCTTACCACTTTATATTGTTTGTTGTTCAGTCAACTGTCCGAAAACAGATCTGAATCTCACAAGTGATACCAAAAGGCACCACTTATGGGGCAACTAGGCTAGGAGATAATTGGGTGAGGTGGACAATTACTTTCCCCTTTCATTGCATACATTGCCAATTAGCTACATGTTACACTATTCAGACTTCAGATGTATACAAACAGTTGTTCTTTCTCTGACACATGTCGTCAAGTGAGATGTACTGCCTGATAATAATAGGTGTACGTATCAGCCAGACTCTAATTAGAGGATCACTTTATATTAATAAGTAATAAATTGTTTTCGAGCGTACGTCATGAATGGGTAATCTGCAAACCGGATAAACCATGAACGGATAATCGAGAATATACTGTATTACAAAATATCAATTTGGGGATGGCTACGGGTTAGTGAGTAGGATTTGTGACCTGAGACTGCTCAGGTGTGGATTCGAATCTTATGGGCCAATTAACTGCAGGTAATTAGGTTTATTTTTCTTACTAGGTTGTCTTCTGCAGCTGTGAGAGGAAAACCAGACAGTCTCATGGCAAATCCTTGCTTGATCTCATCTTACTGTCACCAATTCCATTACATTTCCAACCATTTTTCTGAAACCATTACTCCTAATGTCGGTTTTTTTTTTTTCGAAAATGAACTTCTCGAAACAGTTACTTGTAATGTACATCTTAGAAAATAGTCTTGTTGCACAGATACTTTGTACGTCCCAGAAAGGAGGCAGTGCGCATGATTAGACATACAACAGAACAAAACAAATTTTATTACATCAACTAATCGAAACAGTTACTTGTAATGTACATCGTAGAAAATAGTCTTGTTGCACAGATACTTTGTACGTCCCAGAAAGGAGGCAGTACGCATGATTAGACATACAACAGAACAAAACAAATTTTATTACATCAACTAATCCTTCTCTTGTGAACCTGATCACCAGGGAACGGATTTATATGGACTAAAAATATATGAAATATGTAAATATATATGTAGTTATTTTTACCAAAATATGGAATTAAATATGGATTTTTACCAAAATATGGAATTAAATATGGACTTAAAATTATAAAAAAATGACTATGTACGTTAAATATTGGTACATTTTAATCAAACTAAACAAAAAATATAATGGACGTACCTTATCTTCCAATGTAGTTTCAACAAAACACAATTTTTATTGTCTGTTACCATAACAATAGGTTACAAACATTTCTTTCAAGTGCTGAAAAGTGAATCTTCTTCTATTGTCTCTGAGGATAGATTTATACTGACTAAAAGAGCGTTCGACGTCACAAGAAGTAACTGGTACATAATTCAATTTCACAATGTCTGCTGGGGATAAGTCCAAGTTAATCTTCACTGTTGATTCACCACTCATCACAGCAACAACCTTTTGTAGTTCTTCATATCCAGGGTTTTTTGAAAGTACAGTGTCCACCTTAGCTCTTACTGCATCTGCAACTTTACCTCTACCACGATTCAGTTGTTCCACAGTACTATTTATAATTTCAAAACTTTCAGATAGTGAAAGGTGCCTATTTTGGAGACTTTTGAGCGTTTTTATGATGCATGAAAATGTATGCTGAATGTGAGCTAAGTCATTCTTCACACTTATGTCACAGGTAACTGTTTTCGCAGTATCAATTGAGACTGCATCTTCAGAGTCCAATGCAAGGAGAACATTGTTAATAGAGTCTATATGTTCGGCATAATATTCAACTGCTTCTAGCCATGTACCCCATCTAGTTAAAATTGGCTTTGGTGGCAATGGAATTTCAGGGTACATTTCTTTCAACACGTTAACTCTACTGGGAGCTTTGAGAAATACTTTTTTCACTGATGAAATCAACAAATCTACTTTAGGGAAATTGTCTCTGACCACTTCTGCCACACGATGAAATGCATGCGCCACACAAGTAAAATGAGTCAATTTAGGATATACAACAGATAATGCTTGTCCAGCTTTGACCATATAAGGGGCAGCATCGCTAATAAAGAATAACACATTATCGTACATAATACCCTTTGGCCACAGGATACCCATAGCTTCGTTGAACAGTTTAACTATAGTTTTGTTATTGCACTTTTCTAGAACATCACAATGTAAAAGAATTCGTTCAGAATATTGTTCACTTAACAAACCGATAACTACATTACCAACAAGTCTACCTTCTTTGTCGGGAGTCTCATCAATGGAAACCCAAATTGAACTATCTTTAATTTCATCTCTTATCTTCTGTATTGTCTCATCGTAGATGGATGGAGCATACGTCTTCCTAAGTGTTGACTCATCCGGGATTGTATGTTGAGTATATTTTTCAAGGAATTCCCTGAAGACCTTATTCTTTAGTTTGTAGAGAGGAATATCAGCAGAGATGAGAGAACGGCACAGGTCGATGTTAAACTCAGATCTTACATTCGATGTTGTTGGTTGTGTTAAAAACAATTGTCTCTGCTTGGAATTTAGTTGTTTGTTGGCCTGATGTTTACTAGTTGTAATGTGTTGTTGCACCAGGAACTTTTGTGTAGATGATACTGCACACTGACACAAATTACAAAATAATATTTTATTGTCAGTTGATAAACCATCTTCTTTAAATTCTGAAATGTAACTTGTTAGTTTTGATTTTAAATTGACTGAATGACGTACTTTTGGCATATTTACCGTCTTTATAGTATGATTTACAAAACTGAACCTATGTGTACTCTGACTGGCATTTAACTGTTGAGCTGCACAACTGAAGTCTGTTAAAAATTTTAAATTAAATTAATACAGTTTTGTAACTTACTTTCCCATTGTTGATAGGACTGCTAATTTTCAAATAACTCTGATGTTAAAGGGATTACTGAACATGTGTTTAAATCTCTATTGTTGAAATGTATTTTTAAAAGTTAATGGAATTTTGTTTTGTTTTATTGTTAAACCTAATATAATATGGACTGTTTTATATGAAATATGGAAAATATATGGAAATTAACGAGAATATGTACTAAACTCTAAAATATGGAAAAATATGGAAAATAAAAGTAGGATTTTTCAACCCTACACATTGTGAAACATAAAGATAATGCAAAATATAAATTATATTAGCTTTATAAGTAAATATGTATTTACATATAAATCCTTTCCCTGCTGATCACTCATCCTCTGATCATGCGCACTGCCTCATTTCTGGAACTTATAAAGTATCTATGCGACAACTCTTTTTCTAAGACTGTACATTTTTCCATTAACCATTATTTCTGTATGCAAATTCATGAAAGTATAATACTTTGGCATAGCTAAATAATGCTTACATTACAATTATATTTCCAGATAAAAATTTTTGCGTTTTTACATCTGTTCACATACAATGAAGAAATGCAGGAGAGCCTACAACAATTAATCTGGAAGGGGAGAGATGAAATTGCTATTAAATAGATTTGAATATAATAGAATAAGATCTGGAAGGGAGGAAAGATTTATTGGGAATGCAAGTGGCTCTAAACAAAGGAATGTTCTGAAAAAACCATCACTGTAGTGGTTTCAGAATAAGAAAGCATATGGCTTAAGACAATAGAGTGCTCGCGGGTGTACAGCTTTGATACATGTTGTTTAAGACGTGAAAAACAGAAAGAGAAACTATCCACTACAGCACAGCAAGTGTCGTGAGCGACCTATTTCTGTAATTGTGTTATGTTTAAATGACTCTTACTGAAGTAATTTTATACGAATTTTTATTATTCCTTCGCATCAAAAATCAGTAGATCATGCGTAATAGTGACAGATACGTAGAAACTTGGTGCTCTTTGTGAATGAGAGAGAAACAGTGACTCAGTTTTAAAAAATTGAATATTCTATTGCACTATCTGACATGTAGAAATTGTAAGCAAGAAAAATCGTCCACGGTTGTAACAGTCAGCTTGCCTGACTGTGAAACAAGTGGGCCCAGGTTCAGATCCTGGTTGGGGTTTTTTCCCTAGGTTTTTCCTCAACCACTTGAAACAGAATTGCTGAGTAACTTTCGGCATTGGACCTCGGACTCACTTCGTCTTCATTAGCATTATTTCTTTAATCATCTTTAATGGTGCAGGTTGACCAGGAGGACATGATGGACATGGTTCCGGGATTTGCCTATTGGTGGTATCTGTCTGCGGGAGCTGCACATATCCCAGAGAAGCTGCAGGAGCTTCAATCAGTGGACTGCATTAGACGGGAGTGTAGCTCCTTCAGATAGATGGCATTTTGGTGAGTAGCGGAATCAATGGCGGCGTGTCCCTCTGGTTAAGGATGTAGTAGATTCATACATGCAAATTGCGAACAGATGCTATCAATCTGAGGAGGCTACAGAAGAACATCATAGGAGGGCGAATGGACGTTTCTGGTCACGCACACTCGATCAGACCTGGATACTGTGGCTGAATCGATAAGATGGCACCAAGCAGTGAATTACGTGCTTGATGAGCAGTCCTAAGGACGTCAAAAATTACACAATAAGCCTAACGCTGTGGTGCTTCCTATGGGCCCTCTTCCGAAAAAAAGAATGAATGAAATGTTCAGCCTTCCTAGTACAGCAATCAAGAATTTATCACTGTTTATTTCTCCAGACGAAAAAAGGAGATGCAGTAGGCTATTTTGTAGGGGTGGATTATATATTGTACAACGTAATCATACTTTTACATATGTAATTTAGTACTTACATTGAAATTGAAGATTTTCTTTTTTCCTGTTAAAATTAAGCACTCTTAATTTAATTTGATCCTCTAGCTCAGCATTTTTCAAAGTGTGTTCCCCGGAACCCCGGGGTTCCATAAGCAACTCTTAGGGGTTCCGCACAATTCCTTATGTGAAATTATTTATTTTTTAATCTCTAAAATATAATGTTACAAAAACATGAAAAAGAATAAGAACAGAACTATAACTGTTTATTCAGCCATTCTATTGACAATAATCAGACAACAATGGGTACCGTTTATGGCAATCTAATTATTAATGCACATTGTTGAAATAATAATAATAATAGGTGCGCTTGAAATAACTTAAGTGTCTGCAGCTAACACGTTTTTCAACAATAATGCACAGGTGTAAATTGTATACGAAGTTAATTGAAAGTTCTGTGAAGGATATTTCGCAGAGTTGTTTTGACGTTCCTTCAAGAAAGCACAGGAAATTTCTTTTGGAGAAGAAAGAACATTATTTTGAAGTTCAAGGTGAGTTATGTGTTAATTTTGTGTCTCAACGTTTATTTAATAATATTCGAAAAACGCCAATGTTTTAAAGAAAAATTGTGCGAGTTTTGTCATCCCTTCTTCAGAATTGTGTAAATAGAGGACAAGACTGATTATTGCACGCTATGTCATCATATTTTTAATGCAGAGTGATACCGATCCTAATTCTACTTTTTTTAATACAGAGTGACACTGAATCATGGATCGGTGGCTTAAAACAGGATCATTAAAACAATCAACATTCAAGTGTGCCACTATAACTTCAACTATCCCTAAACAAGTATGTGGGTCTGATGAAGGCGAAATGGAAACACCAGGTTTACAAAATAGCTTCTCGTCACATGAAAATGTGAAGGTGCCAATATCAAAAACATATCATGAACCTGTAATTAAAAAACGTAAACATAATGAGAGTTACTTAGCCTTGGACTTCATGGATGCTAAAAATTGCCCTCAGTGTGTAATATGTGGCAGAATTTTACCCAATAATTCGATGGCACCTTCAAAATTACGTCGCCATTTTGAAACAAACCATACTCAGTTTCATGACAAGAATATTGATTTCTTTGATAGAAAACGTCGTAAGTTACTAAATTCACAAAAGTTCATAGCTCAGTCATCCTATAGTACAAATGAAAAAGCAACAGAGGTATCTTTCATTGTAAGCTACAGAGTGGCTCAGGCAGGTGAGTCCCACAAAATAGCCGAAAAATTAATAAAACCCTGCGCAATTGACATGGTTAAGTGCATGCTCAATGAGAAGGAGGCTAAACAATTATCTTTCGTGCTGCTTTCAAATGACACCGTGGCTCGTCGCATTCAAGATATGGCAGCTTACGTCAAGGAAGAATTAAACCATCGGCTGAGATCATGTCAATTTGCACTAGAGATAGACAAGTCAAGTGATGTAGCAGATCTGGCAGTTGTTCTAGTGTTTGTCCGTTAACATTATGAAGGTGCTATTGAAGAAGATATGCTAATACGTAAACCACTGCCAGCTAATGCAACAGGATCTGAAATTTTCAGACTTGTTAGTGAGTACTTTGAAGAAAATCATATACCCTGGGACAATTGTGTTCATGTCTGCATGGATGGTGTAAAAGCAATGGTTGGGAAAACAGTTGGTGCAGTATCATACAAAAAGTCAGTTGCAAAAAATTGCAAAATCAGTCCTTGTATTTTGCACCGTCAAGCTTCGGTAATATAACAAATTCCAGTGTCCCTCAAAAATGTTCTTAATGAAGCAGTAAAAATCGTTAATTTTATTAAGTCCAGAAAACTAATTTCAAGAATAATTTGTGACGACATGGGAAGCCTTCGTAAATCTCTGCTTCTCTATACAGAAGTGAGATAAGTTTCTCGTGGAAAAACTTTAAGTAGACTCTTCGAACTTAAGGTGAGGTGATGGCTTTCTTCATTGATCACCATTTCAAGTTGGACGATTGTTTGAGTGACAATGAATGGCTCTTGAGATTTGCCTATTTAGCAGAATTTTTGTGCTAATATATTCAATGCAGAAAATAAAATCAGGGCTTTCAAGAAAAAATTGCAGCTCTGGATGAGAAGTCTAGCCGGCCGTGAATTTGAGAGCTCCCCTGCTTTGAAAGATTTCCGTGAGGAGAACGAAGAAACTCTCCGAGAACTTTATGAAATCAATGAAGAATTTGTAAAGCATTTGGAGAATATGCGCTACACTGTAGGGCAGTATTTTCCAGAACAGGAAAGTGAAAACAATTCTCAAAACTTGTGAATCAAAAATCCATTTGATATCAAAGAAAAAACCTTCTTTCCTCGCTTCTGAAGGATATGAAGCATTACTGGAAGTGACTTCTGATTCATCCCTGCAACCTCGGTGTAAGAATCTCTCTGTGGTGGATTTTTGGCACAGCCTGAGAAGAGAGTACTCAGTTTTATCAAAGAAAGCTATCACAATTCTACTTCCTGTTGTAAGTACTTACCTATGTGAAACTGGGTTTTCAGTGTATCAAAACTAAATACCGAAACACACTGGATGCAGAACCGGACATGAGACTTTAGCTTTCCAACATTAAACCTGGTATTAAAGAAATATGCAGGCGTAAACAACAAAAACACTGGTCCCTCTGATCTATTTCAAATAGGTGTTTTTTTCTGAAAAAGAAAAAAAGTACCTGAATTTTAGTGTGAATTTCAAAACAGTTTAAACAATGCAAGTGGACTTAATTTCATTTATACTTGTTATATATTTACTGACAAAAAACATGTTTAATGTTAGTGGTAAAACTAAGTCAGGATTACTAATCTTTGTAATAACAGCAAATACAGTTCAACAATATTATTTATAATTTTTAAATATCTATAATATGTGACATCAATAAAAATGTGTAATGTTAGTGGTAAAAATACATTTCGTAATTTAATATATATCACTAATATTCCGCTGGGTTCCACAGTTCTGTTTTAGCTTTAAAAGGGTTCCGCAGAAAGAAAAGTTTGAGAAACGCTGCTCTAGCTTATACCTAAGTAGAGGTCCAGGAATGTAACTCTAACTTTGGTCTGTGGCTGTGGAGGATGGACACCAGATGGCTATATGAAATATCTACTTCTCTTTCTCTTTGACTTTATTCTCTTTGCACTATTATATTTACTTTATTACTTACTTACTAACTGGCTTTTAAGGAACCCGGAAGTTCATTGCCGTCCTCACATAAGCCCGCCATTGGTCCCTATCCTGAGCAAGATCAATCCATTCTCTATCATCATATCCCACCTCCCTCAAATCCATTTTAATATTATCTTCCCATCTACGTCTCGGCCTCCCTAAAGGTCTTTTCCTCTCCGGTCTCCCAACTAACACACTATATGCATTTCTGGATTCGCCCATACGTGCTACATGCCCTGCCCATCTCAAACGTCTGGATTTAATGTTCCTAATTATGTCAGGTGAAGAATACAATGCGTGCAGTTCTGTGTTGTGTAACTTTCTCCATTCTCCTGTAACTTCATCCCTCTTAGCCCCAAATATTTTTCTAAGCACCTTATTCTCAAACACCCTTAACCTATGTTCCTCTCTCAAAGTGAGAGTCTAAGTTTCACAACCATAAAGAACAACCGGTAATATAACTGTTTTATAAATTCTAACTTTCAGGTTTTTTTGACAGCAGATTGGATGATAAAAGCTTCTCAATCGAATAATAGCAGGCAATTCCCATATTTATTCTCTGTTATCTTTCTGTTCTATCCTCTTTGTACTTCTTCACTAGAATTCAAATAAATAATGGTGAATAGATCTGGCAAAATCTGACTATCCCCCATAGCAGCATTATAAGCCTACAATTGAAAGTAGATAGATGTAAAGAAGTGAATATGAAAACCGCAATCCAATTAAAAATATTGGAGATTAAAATTGTATATTAGAAAAAGTATACACTGTACAAAATATAATAGATATAACTCAAGGTTTTTAAAATACAAACACAAATTTAAAAACTAGGAGCATTTAAAACAAAAATTAAATATGTCAGCACCAAAACTTCAGGCAATATTAGAATCTTCTTTGAGATTCAAAAGAAGGCTAAGATTGAAAAAGCTAAATTGTTCAAGATACAACTAAAATGTTTCTTAAAGCCAATAGCCAGATAGAGAAGATAGATGACCCCCTGTAGTAGGTGAATGGCCTCGAAAATATATTCCAGATATGAGTAATGCCAGTAATTGTGAAATTATATAATTTAGTGTTATATTTAACATACATCTTGATTACACAACTTTTAACACTGTATCACTTCGGAATATGTATGATAAGACTTTCTTGTGTTAAATTTTAACGTACCTTGTTTCCATGTTTCGACGTATTTATGGGTCATCTTCAGAACTCATAAATAGGTCGAAACATGTAAACAAGGTACGTTAAAATTTAACACAAGAAAGTCTTATCATACATACTCCGAAGTTATATTTAATGTTGATCATAATAGCATTATTGAGACTGTGTGTTTCTTAGAAGCTCTTCCCTTGTCTGCAGGACTCCAGGACATGCACAAGAGTTTCCTTCTCTCTGTGGCATTCCCGACAAAGGTTGTTGTCCAGGGTTTTGCCTGTCACAAACATATGTAGTTATTTTTATGGCCTTTTTCCACTCAGTACACGACAGTCCAGCATGCTTTCTTGTCCATAAATTTGCGGGTATGTATTCTTGATGGAGTTCTACTCCAAGTCCCTTTTGAGGAAGTGATCACCTTGAGGTGAATTCTCAGACTCTTAACTCTTGGCGAATCTTCTTACTATCGTGAAGACCATTTTGGGAGTTGCTGACTTTGTTAATATAAACATCCATGATCTTTCAAACATTCCTCAATTTCCACACAACAATCTCGGGAAGCGAAGGCTAGTGAGTTGTTGGTTTTCTGATCTTCCTCGAGAAGCAGTAAAGAAGTTAAGAGCTGTAGTTTCTTATGCAGGTCTCTCATCACAGTGCTCTCGTCAAAAAGTAGTGTGTCACTGAAAATAGCAATGAGATAATAAACTTGGCCACCATCCACTATCATGCCGATTTTACAGTCTACCTCCATGGTGAGAGAATTCTTTATGACCATTTCTCAGACCAAGCAAAGTCTTATGAATTTCTGGGTATTAACATTCAGTCCAATTTTCTGAAACCTTCTATAAGCCAGGTGTATGAGTTCAACTGCTGCTTCTTTGTTTCTTCCAATGATGACAGTGTTGTCTACGAAGCTCATGACTGTCACAGTTGGTGACTCAGGGTTTAAGAATTTTCCGTACTTGCCAGAGAGACCGTCCTCATTTAAATCCTCTAGAGTACGATCTACTGAAAGATTATAGAGGGCAGGTGATAGTGGAGAGTCTTGCATAATACCTTTTCTTATTAGCATAGGTTTTGTTTTTCCCTTCACTGTTTCGATTTATGTAATATTCCCTGTTTTGTAGGAATTCCTTCAGATTGAAGTGTTTTATGAAGATGACTATGGCCGACATTATCAAAGACTTTCTGTTTGTCTAAAAACACAATCGTGACTTCGTCTTTCTTCTGTTTCGCCTTTCTTAAAGCCCCTTCAGACGAGACTACTTTTAGAAGTGCTACTGGTTGTGAATAATGGATATAACTGGGGGCCTACACACACAGCCACAGAATAGTGGCGCTGCAGATGCTCTGATTGGTTGACTTTGCCTCTGGTGGCGGCCATTAAAAGCAGCACTTCCCATTGCAATACCAGGAATTAAATGGTTAAGTTTCACATGAGGCCATTATTTTAGTAGCATGTGAGTGATGTGTCTGTGGCACTGCTAATGGATGACTGTTGGGCCACCAGTTTCTTACACTGCCACGACTATACAGTCTATTGTACCACGATGCCTTTTATTCGAGTTTCATTGGTAATTTCTGCTAGAAGCTCTTGAAATTATTTCTTAAACATGGGAAAATAAGAAAAAAAAAACTTTTTATAGTCCTGATATAAATCATCAAATAAAGTGTGAAGTATTCCTCGATTCTGTCTTTCCAAAACCAACAGATGGACCCAGACTTTTCTTCTATTTTTACGTCTATTCTTATTCTGTATGAGCAAAGTTGCCAAAGTATATCTCCTATGTCCATGTTCACTGGAAGACTGAAAAGTTCTATACAAAAATATAGTGTATTAAGCAGTGCTTCAAATGCACGTTTGCAGTGGCACTAATGCGCTTTTGCAGTGCCACTAACAAGCCACTAGTGGCGTTGCTAAGTGGCCTTGTCTGAAGGGACCCTTAATATTCACCAAGAATTGAAATATTTATAACTGCTACGGAGCTGAACAGAATCCATGTTGGTGTTCATTAAAGCAAATCTAGGTCCTGAGTCAGCTGTGTAACACACTCTCAATGACTCACTTGATAACCAAGCAGATAGTTATTGGTCGTCAATTTGACATGATCTTGGTGGTGATCTTTGGAATGATGCATATATATCGTCATTTTTAATGGCTTTCATGAGAACGAAGTCTGGATCAGGTGCAATATTTACTGTGATATGATGGGCTGTCTTAGCAATTTCTTCTTTGGGGACAGTCATTACGAATGTTTCTTTCAGTTGCAGACAATCACTATCAGTGATTTTGGTAGGATAATAGTCTCTTACGGTAATGTTTTCATGGGAAAATGTATAAAAAAAGAAGTTGTATATATTTTCTAGATCAATTCTGCACATCTCTGATTTCATTTCTATCACCCGCCTGGCAGGCTTCCTCCTTTGATTATAAAATTGATATTGAGTGAGTTCGTAATTATTTTTGTTTCGTCTCATTTCTTGGGCCCATTTATCAGCATGTTGTGAATTTGATATATGATTATGGTGTTTACTGTTGGAGGCCAAATGTCGTTTCTGCCTGGCTTCATGATATTTGATTGCTGAGTGTTTAGTCTCTGGCAAGAGATTAATAGATGTAAGTAAGAATGACGCGAAGTTTTCAAAGAGCTTGTCATAGTCTTTCATTATTATTTTTTTGGTCAAAACAAATTTTCCAGTCATGGAGTTCATGTTTGTATTTTGAGAGTGGCCTATTCGAGTCACCATTGTTGACATTAGAAGAAAGCTGTTTGCTATTGATAATGCCACACACTGGTAACATTTTCACTTTGGACACAGTTACATTAACAGAGTGATTTTGAAATATTTTATGACGGTATTTCCCAGGATGGAAAGGACTACTGTGGATGGAAACGCCTCTCTTGCTACGAAAATACTGGCCACAAAATTTGCACTTTACTTCTGGACATGTTGATGGGGCACGATAATCAGATCAGTTAACATTGCCAATTACCATTATATTAGAATCTTTGGGTTTGATATGCCATTGCTGGATGAGCTGTAGTGTCAGCAGGAGCACACTATTTAACACGATGCACTCACCTGAATTCACACACCTAATATATTCAGCAAATCGTCTCTCTTTGCTAAAGGATTGATTGCAGAATGAACATTTAAGTTTCGTATGTTTCGTGTTCATGAATGTTGGCTAGAATAGTCCCTTTAGACTGGTATTGATAGTCGACACTTTCGATTAAAGTGTCCTTTTGAAGACGCAAAGTATCACTTTTTCGCTGCACAGTCGACACTTTGGTGCAAAGGAGCACTTTGGATGACCACACATTGAGCCAAAAGTGTCACTTTGTAAAAAAAAAAAAGCGAATGTCTTGGAAGTTGTCGAATTATTTATTAGAACGCAGTAGCGGACGGTGGGTTTGAAAGTTGAGGAGGCCAAGACGTAATGATGAGGATATAAAAACATAAGGCCTGTGACGTACCTCATTACCAAGCGCAGAATTTATAGATTTTAAGAAATTAAAATTAGGTTTTCCAATTTATGTTTTAAGATTTTAAATCTTATGTTTAGGAATTTACATGATTTTAGGGAAAAAAATAAATATAAACAACATACTGTTAATATATTACAACGGCTTGGTAAAGATTGCCACTCTTTGGGACACTTTAAGTCCTAACCTACGAATTAGGTCTTTTTAGGTCATATTACATTTAAGAATGTTACTCTTTGCTACATAAAACGAACAAGAAAAACAATATTTCGAGAGTAACGAGATAGCAACAAAATTGATTCGAACCTAAGAATCCGGGGCTTGCTCATTACTATTACCCTAGATCGTTATATGATCTAGGCTATTACATAGCCTAATTTTACAGCAAATTAACTTGACGTTCCTCTTTCTTCACAAACCGATCAAATAGGCCACAACATACTGAATAACTGCTACTAGAAGAAGCTAGAGACAAATCTGCATTTGTTTTTAAACTCTCGATATATTTAAAATACTGTATAAGTAAATACATCTCGTAACACAAAACAATAAAATAACAAGAACACCCGCAAACAAGAGAAAATCTAACAACATAAATGAAACATTTTATGCAGGGAGAGAAAACTAACAACACGTGACTCAATTTTCTAAAACCAAGAAGAGAGAAAGCTTCCCAATACAGCCGAAACCGGCCGTGACTAAGCAGTACAGTTGTCAGCGGTGGGTAGGACGTCTCCAAATCAGCTCCCTTCGCGCGTTCTAGTCAAGTTTAAACACTCTTCTAACCAGCTATCTTATTGGTTGAACTGCTGTTGTCATGGTTACCGGGGAGTAGCGTCATGTAACCGACTCCTCTCTCCCGCTCTCACATAGACACTGCAGGCTGCTAGATGTCGACTATACAGGTTACAGCGCTGTTATTTTTCAGTACGAATTATTTGTACTATGTACTGTATAGCGAGCGGGCATCACCAACTGAATGTGGTCGACTTTACGTAACTTACATCTTAGTCATAGTGAATAATAAAATTAATATAAAAGGAAAAATGTTCGTCATTTGCTGTAACTTGTCTGTGATCTTAATTCAGCTGAAATTATTACTGCCATATTGTGTTCTGGTAAAATATTAGGGGAGGCTCGGCCTCCCCTGAAAATCCGCCGCTGTTAGAACGTGCGGAAAAAGTGGCACAAGTAGTGGACAATGTACGAAAGCACTACATTAGGGACAGGCCTAAAGACAATCCCATGGAATTTTATAACAATATAGAATTTGAAAAACGTCCGATTTGATAAAGAAACTCTTATTGAGAGTGCTCATCTTTTTGAGGACCGGTTGACAAAAACGAATAACAGAGGTTTGCCAGTGTCTCCAATAATACAGTTATTGACTGCATTAAAATTCTATGCTACAGATATGTACCGTACATTAATATTGCAACTTTTAATTCAAACAATAATGTTACTTTTATTCCTAGCTTCCAACCACACACCCGATAACAATGGCTATTCCAATCAATACAGTAGTAGTTATTGCACTCCACAGAACGACTATGACAACTCACGTGAATTATTGAGGAGAACAATGTACTCCTAATCTGAACTAATGTTCACAAGGCACTATTTACAAAGCAAAACTGTCAGTTCTCAGTTCAGAGTTCGTTTGCCCTGGCTAGTTCTTCTAGCTCACTCACTCAAGTTCACGGTATGTCGAACCCAAGACTTTCAGATAAAGTTCACTGCACGTTGAACCCAAGATTTCCGGACGCGTTGCTTCCACCTGGACACTGCCACAGTTACTCAAGTTCACTGCACATCGAATCCCGGTCTCGAAGGCTGGCTTCCTTGCTCGCTCGTTGCTGATTCACAAACTGACTGACTCTCGGCTCTCTCGCCCCTTTTCTTTTATTAGATCACGCGTTCTCGAATGTACTGCGTCACGAAGCTTCTACAGCAATCTGTCTCCAGACATTTCTTTACTTCCGCCGCAGTCGGTTTCCTTCACCCTCTCTGCCGCAGTCCACCCCCCCCCCCCGCTGAAGCTTGCGTATCCTCTCCCCGCCGCCTTTCTCCCCAGACTCTCCGAAGCGGCTAGAATGTTCCGGCCTGCCGCCACATTGCTCCCTCCTTAGGACTGTTCATCCCGGACAGTCCCTTGGTAGACCGCTAGACGGTCCAATGTTTGGGTCTTCCAGCTGCTCCCTCCTTATGGTGGTGTCATCCCATCCTGGGCTTGGCTGGGCGGCGATTACTCGTACTGCGTGGGCGCCATCTTGCTCTTCCACTTAGCCCTCCAAGGAGAGCCCGCTGGCCATGGTTGGCCTTCGACGTCCATCAGAAACACTTCATCCTGACCAAGACGGCGCTGGACATCCACCGTCGCATCGAGTAACCACATGGCGTCGAGTCCCAGGACGACGTCTTCAGTGATGTTGGCGACGAACACCCACATCTCCAGTCTCCTCTTCCCCAAGGTCATATCCAGGAAGACCTCTCTCTGGATGGGCAAGCTCTCGCCTGAAGCAGTACAAAGCTCATATTGGCATAGTGGCTTCCTCCCAGGTAGGCCACGCACGACTTCCGGCCTGGCGATAGTGAGCATCGCCCCGGTGTCCACCAGTACTCTGCATGTACGGCCTTTTATCTATCCTTCAGCGATCAGTCCATCGTCAGATCTTCTGTTGACTGGCTTCAGAATTAGCCAGGGGACGGTGATGACGGCGCTGACGTGCCCCTCCTCACATCGGCCCCCTCTCTCTCCTGACTGTAGCCAGATCGGTCGCAGTCTCTTCGTAAGTGCCCAGGTTCACCACAAGACCAGCAGGTGGGCACCCTTTGTCTCTGCTCCTCTGGTGACTGTTCGCTCCCCTCGACATCGGCCTCCTCTTTCTCTTATCTGTGGCCAGATCGGTCGCAGCCCCTCCTTAAGTGTCCCAGTCTGCTGCTCCGGTGACTGTTGGCTCCCCTCGACATCGCCCACCTCTCTCCCCTGCCTGTGGCCAGATTGGTCGCAATGCCCCCTTAAGTGTCCCGGTCTGCCACAGGACCAGCAGGTGAGTGCTCGTCTTCGTCGCTCAGGTGGCTTCGGTTGACGTCCCTCAACATCGGCCGCCATGACGCTCCTAATCCAGTGCAGTGTTGAGACTTTAGCCGTCGACTTGGCCACCGCCAGAGCATTATTAAGGGTGTGATACTCAGCCAAGAGCAGTTGTTGCCTGATCTCGCGATCGCGGACTCCACAGCCGAAGGTGTAGGCCACCTCTCCAGCGACGGTGTTAGGAGGTAGGCCCTGAGGGCCTTATGGGCCAGTTGTTCCACCGCCATTGCAAATTCTTGTAGGGACTCGCCTGACTGTTGGACCCTCGTTTTCAGTTGAGTCCTAAATGCTGCCGCAAGTTGATGGTCACCATAACGTCCCTACAAGGCCTCCATTATCTCTTTGGCTGTTCCATCTTCTGGAACGCTGTGAAGTATCTCCGATGCCAGTCCCTGAAGCGCGGTCAGCAGCTGGGTAGTCTTCTCCACTGGCGTCCACCCATTATGCACCGCGGTAGCCTCGAACTGGCGTCGAAATATGTCTCAGAACGTCGTTCCGTCGAACTTCGGCATCTTGACGTTCGAATGTCTGACTGGAGGCGTTGATTCGACAGGTCCACTATATGGGGTCAATTCTATTGCCGCTTTTTCCATGGCCAGTCGAACCTCTTCGGCAACTATTTGTTTATGCTCTCTAGCCTGGCAATCCACTAACGCGATTATGAGCTTGTTTTCCTCAGCATGTTTATCCAGCACCTCACTCATTTTGTCCAACAACTCACCCGTCTCCTCTTGACGATGCTCGAGAACGTGAATTTTGGCGTCAAAATGGTCTATGTCCTGTCTTAGTTCGGTCACTGCTTTATTTACAATTGCGAAATTATCGTTTAGTCTGTCGAAATCGGCTTTAAGTTCATCTTTTACAATGGTAACAATTCCATCCATGTGCGTCGAAATGCTACCAGTTTGTGTAGTGACGTCATTTTTCACATCACTTACTTCGCTTTTCACTCCGCTTATGTCAGTCTTTCACTTCAGTGATGTTTGTTCATGTTGTCCATGTCGCTTTTCATGTCTGCTTTTACTTCACATATGTCGTTTTTCAGTTCCGCGATGGCTTGCAAGATCTGCTGTAGGTTCTCCATTATGTTGACAATATCCCACTTCTGACACCAAAAGTAACTTTTAATTCAAACAATAATGTTAATTTTATTCCTAGCTTTCAACCACACACCCGTCAACAATGGGTATTTCACTCAATACAGTAGTCGTTATTGCACTCCACAGAACGACAATGACAACTCACGTAAATTATCGAGGAGAACAACAATGTACTCCTAATCTCAACTAATGTTCACAAAGCACTATTTACAAAGCAAAACTGCCAGTTCTCAGTTCACAGTTCGTTCGCCCTGGCTAGTTCTTCTAGCTCACTCACTGAAGTTCACGGTACGTCGAACCCAAGATATCCGGACGCATTGCTTCCACCTGGACACTGTCACAGTTATTCAAGTTCACTGCACGTCGACCTCAAGACTTCCGGACGCGTTGCTTCCACCTGGATGCTGCCACAGTTACTCAAGTTCACTGCACGTCGAACCCCAATCTCGAAGGCTGGCTTCCTTGCTCGCTCGCTGCTGATTCACAAACTGACTGACTCTCGGCTCTCTCTCCCCTTTTCATTTATTAGATCACGCATTCTCGAATGTACTGCGTCTCGAAGTTTCTACAGTTGGTCTCCAGACGTTTCTTTACTTCCGCTGCAGTCGGTTTCCTTCCCCCCTCTCTGCCGCGGCCCAGCCCCCGCTGAAGCTTGCATATCCTCTTCCTGCCGCCTTCCTTCCCTCGCGCCTCCTTTCTCCCCAGACGCGCGCGAAACTCTCCGACGTGGCGAGAGTGCTCTGGCCTGCCACCACAATATAATATTATCGTTCATGTATTTCTGTAGTAATATTAGTATATTTATAACCTCAATTCGATGAAGTGATATGTATTTAGATATGTCTATTTGACCTATTTTTTATTACTGAAACGAATATTTTAACTTAAATAATATTAAACAAACTTCAATCTAATGTAGGCGTAACTTTCTTAAATTAGCACTGAGAGACCTCACGTACCTGCTTTCTAAGCAGACTCCATAATTATATTTCGTTTTAAATTATTTAGATTTTCGTTGACTACCTCTATTTTGAGATAAGATTTATCTTGATGTTCATGTAATCATTACTGTTTTGACAATATATATTTTCATGCTGGTGAGCAATACATCTGATTTGGCTGCTTTTGCCGATATATTGACTCTACTTCATGTGCAGTCATAACCTCACCATGAAAAGAGATCTCATACCATTAGGCCTACTTTGTTTTGCGTTGTAGAAAAATTTAGCATTCAAAATATTCGTGAAGAGCAGGCAATAATGGAAAGAAGAGATAGAGAGAAATAATAATAATAATAATAGCAGTAGTAATGTGTTTATTTCATTCTTTTGACTTCTATTCACTATTCACGAAAAAGACAAAAATGAAAATAAAGGGAATAAAACGATATATCAATGAAGCAGATACGTATAAAACCGAACCTGACGATATATACAGTATATATACATATATAAATCTAACAATATGTACAAAACCTAATCTAACTATATAAACAAATATATATATATATATATATATATATATATATATATATATATATATATATATATATATATATATATACCTAACAATATGTACAAACCTAATCTAACTATATAAACCAATAGAAGATATGTACAAAATCTAACCTAAATATATAAATCGGCATAATTGCAACGACCGATGTATTATTATGGCGAACGTGCGCAAGATACTACTTGAAACAAATTGAGCATATATGCATGTAGCGATGAGAGAAAGCCTGCTGTCCTGTATTAGAAAAGCAAATAAGTTGTAATGGTTTCATGTATGAAACCGTGGACGTAGTTGATAGATTTAACACCAGAGTCGTGTTGAGACAATGCTCTGGATACCTGTGCTGCAAACAAACAGAATTCGAGCCCTGTAAAAATGTAATTCTTTAGAGCAAGTATCAATATGAAAGAATTGCAAAGAAAGCGTAAAATTAGAATATATAATGAGCCAATGGCACGAAGTATACTCCCATACTTTCAACCCAGTGAGTGCATTGTATGCTGAGTTTGAGCCCCGTACGATTATAACAGGCCTCCATACAGTAAATAACAGTAGGTCTGCAAAGGAAACGCAGGGATAATGTCAAAATTAGCATACATAATGAGAATATCGATAGTTTGAACTATTTCCCAACTTCGAACCTTGTACACTTATAAGTCAATAGGATGCACGCCTTATGACGAAGACTGGCTGATTTGATGATGTATGACTTACGGTGATTAGTTTGAATGCTGAATGTTATTGTGATAAATTAGTACCGTAATATTTTTTTTATAACTGGAAATTAGCGGTAAAATAATGAAGAGAAGTATGGTTGTACGAATTATCTATGAAATAGAAAGAGGAAAAATGTAAGACACTTTAATCCAGAATTATGTGGTGGTGATCCATCGCTAAATAAGAGTTGTAGAAATAAATGAGCCGTTCAGAGCAGAAGTCGACGGTACCATCGAATAACATTGTAAATGACAAAATGAACTTTTTCAGGAGGATTAAAAACAACTTTGGATTGTTGTGAAAAATCAGGATTTTTAATTAGGTCTCATTTGTTTACATTTTCGTTATTGAAATGGACGTCCTACTCTATTGTAATGATAGCATTTCTCTGACATCATTCCTTATATGCGTATTGTTACTTACAATATTGAAAGTTTAACACGAATTCCCTGTAAGAATATTGTATGTGACATACAATAGTGTTGCTTGCGGAAGAAGGCACAATAATGTCACCGTTTACAGTTAAAAACATTGTAACTACATTGCTATAAACATAAATGTACATAAACATTTACAAAAATATAATAATATGTTTCACAATACCACTGATTTTAAAGTTATTCGTCACTGTCACAATTTTCAGCAATTTCGCTGGTTTTAAGTCCCTTGTAGAATCCATGATAAATGCCAGGAATGTGGGGATGTTTTTCATCACACAGTAATAGCAGATCCTTCAGTTTACCTTGGGAGATGGGAAGTGGAGCAGTGTAAGCACATTTGAGATTGATATCCTTCCAAGATTTGCGTCTTCCTCTGATTTTTTGCTGTATGTCAATACTATGTTCATGCTCATCAAAATTATTGTATTTTATGAATATCTTCTTTCCTAATTCTGGAACAATTCTAACTTGCTTAACTTTCAACCAGACTACTTTATCTTTTCCTTCTGTCAAATTCCAGTTGCCCTTTTCGTCATTGATTAAAGACTTCAAGTTTTAAAAATCACTTTGTGCCATTTCAGTTACGTCATATGGGTTTCCACTTGTTTTAGCCATTTTCACTAGCATTATCCATTGTTCAGGTGTAAATATTGTTCATCCCTTTTTCCTTCGTTCAATTAAAGCATGTATTGAATCTGCTTCATTTTGTGCGTGTCCTTTTTCCAGAAATTTATGTGTAATTTTAACATTGAACTTCTCGCTTATAAATAAATAAAGAGCAAAAATATACCTGTTTCTGTTCTGTCCTGAACAGTTATCTGAAAAAAATATGAATTCCTTTATATTTTCATTTTCTTTCTTCTTTATTTCCATCCACTTCAGTAGGCAACTACCAATTTCATTGCAGCCCCTTTTTGCAACGGACTCATGCCACATGAAACAGTACCATCCAAAAATTTTCGTGTAGAATCTTTTCTGATATAGTGGGAGTCTACAGCTGGAAAAGAACAAATATATTGTCGTGTGGAATCCTTCACACTCTCCGACACAGCATTTCCACGGTTTCTGGGTTTTCCTCGTTTATCGGGGGAAACTATTCCTGTTCCTTTATCAAGTTTCTGCATAGCTGTCATTACCATCATGTCATTTACGCCGAGGGAATGCAGGAACATCGTTTTGCAGACCTGCACACTATTTTCTTCATTGCCAACAGATAGTAAATAAAAGTGAACTGTCTTCTAGAGACTTTAGGCGAAGCCGTTGTTATTCTTTTCCTTTCAATTCTTCTTACGTTGTTTGTAATGTAATCCCATTTTCTAGTGTGTTGTGAAAGACTCCAAATTCTACTGAAAACTTTTCCTCTGTCTTCATGAGTGACCTTGTTTTTGCAACCATATCTACATGTTAAGGCGCAACCTGGTCCCATTTGTCTTGCTTGTATTATTTTTCCTGTAGATGAACTGTATTCTGATCCTTCATGCCTTTTCCTTTTTTTAATATTGATCGTCCAATTACTTTAATTTTTTTCCACTTTCTACCAGGACTAGTTTTCTTTCCTGCATGTTTCTTTTTATTTTGCTTAGAAATTTCAGCATTCGCAGAGTCTTCAAACGATGTCTGTTCTGCGCTTGTGTCAACTTCACTCAAATCCTGAATGGGCATATTATAAGTAGAATTGTCAAATACAATGTGTTGTACACATAGTTTACTGTTATCATCAGAAGCATCTTGCTCTTGTACCATTTCCATTTGTTGGAGATCAACCTGGGATCCAAAATAAAATATTGTATTCTATTATTGTATATAATTTTTTTTCTTAAGAAATTAGTAACATCGAAAAAGCTAATCATGAATATGTCAGTAGAAGTAATATTAAAATAGATAGACATATATAGTTAAGGCTTGTCTATTAGTAGGATTCTTTGCAATATAACTTACCGCAATATTGTCTCTTGGGAAGCGTTGGTTACTGATTTCTGGCAAAATAATTTCCTTAATTGGACTTTCATATGTGGTAGTACGACGATCTTCTACATCAACAACATCTGATTTACGTGATTTGTGTATGGTATATTTTTTGTCTTTTTTAATTTTTTAGGTCCAACCTGTAATAGAAAGGATATAAGTTACAACATTATCTCTTCCTCCTAAGCTATATGGTTTCTAAATATGAAATATAATATAAAATCAAGTTGTTTTTTCTGAATTATAAGTCAACATAATATGTTAAATTTTATAGATGAAGTATGTAGGTTATAGGGATGGTTAAATTAAATTACCATAGTGTCGCTATTTGTATCAGATGAGCTTTTGTCGGTTTCTTTTGAGAGAGTAAACGTTGGATCTCTCAATGAATCATCTGAATCAAAATCTTCGCCCTCACTTAGATCCAAGTCTCGCCAAATGTTTAGTAATTCTCTGGAAATTTCAGGCGCTGGAGAGGATGTTAAAGACTCACTTTTTTCATCTAAAAAAATTTAAAATATATAACACATTTCTAAAAGTTTATTTAATTAAAATTTAAAACTATTACTAAACTAACTGAGCTACAACGTAAATGTCAAGACTGAGGTGCAAGCTTGGAATTAGGAACAACTACTATAGAATACAGGTAGGTAGGTGTATATTAACTATGCCGTAATATTACAAAAAAACCGGGGCCTCACGAACCATATACTGAAATATCCTCCTGTATTATTGGTGCAAGGGAAATTTCTCAATTTTTATTTATGAATGGAGCTATTTATGAAATTTAATGGACACCTGATTTTTGTGAATGATTTTTTTCCACGAATTTCTGCTGATTCAAAGACATTTCTTACCTATAACAATTTTAACTCTCTTGAATCAATTAGAAGAAATTCGTGAAAAGAATCACTCGCGAAAACGGGTGTTCCTAGTCATATCATAATATGAGTCAGAACTATTTGCGACCTTCAATTCCTTACCCATTACTATGCTGGCTTAAATTAAATCATATTTTACAATGCAACTTGAAAGCTAAGACATGATACAGTGTCTTGAGTATAGCCATGGATATGATTATGAAGATTTAAAGGTTTGTATGTTGGTAAGCCTGTAATAATGCTTGACGGGAAAATAGCGGCACCCCACTTCAGAACGCAGAAGTACAAAACCTCACTAACCTACACTGGCCACATGATAGTTATTATGGATATTTCATTCTTAAGCTAAAGTTTTCAAGAACACATTATATAGTAAGTAACAATAAAATATAGCAAAATGAAACTCACCAGGAAAATTTTCATCTGCATCTTTATACATCTCCTTCGCAAGAAGTAACATCAGCTTACTTCGCTCCATTGCAGTTTCTTCCCTCGTTATTTCTCGTTTAAACAAGGCTGACAACTTAGAATAAAATAACACAACTACATGTTGTTGTAGAATGCAGATACAATACTTTAAAACTGTATATACTGCTTTAACTGTTCATTCATTTCCTACAATGAAGACTGTGATATGCGACTTAAATAGTTTTAATGGAACATTAATGCGAAAATACACACTTGAAAAATTCGTAAGTGACATACAATATTATTCTATGTATAAAATATATAATTGTTGGTTACAATATTTTAATATTGCGCGATTACTGCCCAACAATCCAACCGATTTTAATCATAATTTCACCACAGATAGTCTGTTATAAGAAGTTCAGGTCTACGCTTAAAACTCAAATTCTTCAAAATGTCAGTTACAATGTTATTCAATGCTACCGTCGAAGTGGTGTAAGTCAAAAATGGGTGATGAGGGTTAAAGTAAACACTCCGTAAAATACAGCGCAAAGTAGCAATTAATATTCAGTTTATTTAAACTGTTAGTAGTCAGTGGATAGCACGAAGGACATATTAATTGCCTCTCTCTCTGACCATATCCGTCAGTATCTGTGTTTCTGTTAGTCTCCCAACCATCTATCTCTGTCTATATGTGTCTCCCGCCTGTCTGTCTGACTGCCTCTGTGTGTCTGTCTGTGTGCTTATTTGTCTCCCTCTGTCTGTCTGCTGTCACTGTTTCTGTGTGTCTGTATGACTCTGTCTATCCGTCTCTGTGTCTGTTTGTCTCCCTCTGACTGACTGACTGTCTGTTCACAGTATAGAGAACATACAGTAAGGACACCTAAGCCATTTCGTGGGAACAAATTCTGAGTGTGCATGTCACGAAACCGGGTGTATTATCTGGAACCTCTACCAGATGGATCTCCATCTACGACAGGCTGGCATAATTTAATATTAAATGAAAATATTCATTACTCATCTTTTAACAATTTTAAAGACATGAGGTAAAGGAATGGCAATATAACCATAATAATAATTACTTCCGTATGCAATCATCATGAAAATATTCAGTAATTGACGCAAACGTTCAAGTCACTGTTTGAGGCTTATGTTGGTAAAATTGATCTAAGTACAACATAATACATCATGGCATCCGTTGCGGTGAAGTGCGAACATGAACGTCAACAATGGATATAAGTATTTTGACTTCCTAGCGACATAATATTAATGATAGATAATATACATACAAGATTATTCGTATTACTGACCAATAAAATAAATAAATAAATATTTTACTAATATTTTGATAGTGGTTTGATCCTAGCGACATAGTTGGATTCATTGAGAACTAGACCTTACTGAGCTTGAATTTAGTACCAACAACATCAAAGGAGCCAACAGGAATTGTCCCTACTGATTCTTCTTATACTGTGGTCTGTTTGTCTCCTCTGTCTGCCTCTCTCTCTGTCTGTGTGTGTCTGTTTGTTTCCCTGCTATCTTTCTGTCTCTGTTTATCAGTCTCTCTTTGTGTCTGTCTCTGTGTGTCTGTTTGACTACCTCTGTCTGTCTGTCTCTGTCTCTCTCTCTCTCTCTCTCTCTCTCTCTCTGTATGTGTGTTTGATTCCCTTTGTCAATCTGTCACTGCCTCTGTCTGTCTGACCTACCTCTCTCTGTACTATATTGTATTTAATTACATTCCTTGGTATGCTTACAATATTCAACATGTCAAAAAAATCTTAATAGTACTAGGTAGACCTATATAGTCGTAATTGTAGTCGCAATCTAGTTGAATTATTTACATAAGAGTTTTAAAATATACAAAGGTTTAGTATCAATACTTAATACAAGACAGAAATATTCATAAAGCAGTTGTTGAATGTCATATATACACTTACAGAGTAGAAGGCGTGGGAAATTAAATACTACTTTAATTTGGTCCTAAATAATCTTAAGTTTTGAGTTTGATTTTTATATATCCATAGGGAGAATACTAAAAATTTTTACTGACATATAACGCACTCCTACTTGATAGCATGATAGACTTGGCGATGGAGTATGAAAGTCATATTTTTGATGCTATGAACTTTTGAATTATTTACAAAGTTTTCACGATTACATACGAGGAAGTTTATTTACTTACTTACTTACTTACTTACTTAATTACTGAGTTTCAAGGAACTCGGAGGTTCATTGCTGCCCTCACATAAACCCGCCATTGGTCCCTATGCTGAGCAAGACCAATCCAGTCTCTATCATCATATTCCACCTCCCTCAAATCCATTTTAATAGTATCTTCCCATCTATGTCTCGGCCTCCCCAAAGGTCTTTTTCCCTCCGGCCTCCCAACTAATACTCTATATGCATTTCTGGCTTCGCCAATACGTGCTACATGCCCTGCCCATCTCAAACGTCTGGATTTAATGTTCCTAATTATGTCAGGTGAAGAATACAGTGCGTGTAGTTCTGTGTTGTGTAACTTTCTCCATTCTCCTGTAACTTCATCCCTCTTAGCCTCAAATATTTTTCTAAGCACCTTATTCTCAAACATCCTTAACCTATGTTCCTCTCTCAAAGTGAGAGTCGAAGTTTCACAACCATAAAGAACAACCGGTAATATAACTGTTTTGTAAATTCTAACTTTCAGATTTTTTGACAGCAGACTGGATGATAAAAGCTTCTCAACCGAATAATAACAGGTATTTCCCATATTTATTCTGTGTTTCATTTCCTCCCGAGTGTCATTTATATTTGTAGCTGTTGCTGCCAGGTATTTGAATTTTTCCACCTCTTCAAAGGATAAATTTCCAATTTTTATATTTCCATTTCGTACAATATTCTGGTCACAAGACATAATCATAAACTTAGTCTTTTCGGGATTTACTTCCAAACCTATCTCTTTACTTGCTTCAAGTGAAATTCCCGTATTTTCCCTAATCGTTTGTGGATATGAGAAGTTTATTAATTAAAAAAATTACTGACAAGCCGGATGTCGATAATTTGATTTCCAATATTAAGAAGATCTTTCTGAAAGCCCCATCAAGAATTCTGACATTTAAACCCATTGCACCAAATATACCTCTGCCCCCCCAAACCTATCATAACGAGATGGGTGATATGGGTCTCAGCAGCACTTTACTACACTTCAAATTTCCTGACTATAACTGAGGTGGTGAACACTTTGGAGGATGAAGCATCTTCAATTGTAGCAGCCAAGAAACTTTTCAATTCTTCAGAAGTGAAAAATGATTTAACTTTCATTGCGGCCGAGTTTGGTTTCCTGCCTCAAGTGATCTGCCAGCTTCAAGAAAGAGGGCAGCCTTTGACGAAGTCAGTGACAATTGTGGATGATGCAGTGCTAAGAATAGACAGTGTACCAGGGAAACAGGGGTCATTAGTTAGGGAAAAGTGTAAAAATGTGTTTTCCAAAAATTGTGATGGTGATAAACTTAGATACATTTCAAAAATTCTCTTAGGTGACAATTCTGTTGCAGTTGAAATGGATCCTATAATGATGGTATGTTTTAGATTAGGTGAGAGGTCATTTTTTCATATGAAATACGTGTTATCTGACAGGAGACTCAACATGACCCCAGAGAACTTAAAAAAGCATTTGATTGTCTTGTGCAAACTAATAAGGCATTGCAATACGTAGGCCTTTTAAAAACATTTTCATTTTTGTGTCAAGTACAACACTAGCATTTTGTTGAAAACTATAAAGTTCTTTAAAATATGACGATCGAGTTATTGAGTAGTGTAATCTAGTAAATAAATGGATCTAGTGCATGGTTTTTGTAATTTCCTTGTATTGCGTATTTTAGCTATTTATAATGCCTTTTTGCCTGCCTATTTTAGCTATTTATGATGCCTTTTGCATGCCTATTTTAATGATTCATAATGCCTAAACTTCCGGCCTCTGCTCATTACCAAGTAGAAGTATGCAAAGCATATTGCTTTTAAGGTATTGATATTTACTATCTCTTTCATAGATCTAGGTATAATAGCAAAACATGCTGAATGTAGTTTGGGGCTAATATCTTTAATATTAATTTTTCCAATTTTTGTTCATATTTTTCTCTCTCTGTCTGTCTGTCTGTGTGGTCTACCTCTGCCTCAATGGCTGCCTGTTTTGTGCAGGAGTAGTGGGGTTGCTATGCGTTACGCACACATCAGTTGGCGACAAATATGAAATCATATTTCTCGCTTTGGTAGTGGTTGTAGTCCGTGGATAAATCTCGTACAATTGTCCTTACCAAATGATGTGTGTATATAGGCTGCATTCCATTCTGTCATTTTCAAAATAAGAGTCATCAGCAGCTTCAAAATGGCAGGGAGACCGGTGAATGCGGAAATGCAGCATGTCGATAATTACGAAATTCTGAACAATGAAGACATCATATCAGAACACTCTGACATAGTGACTCTACAGGATGCAATGTTCTTATAAATTTACATAATTCCACTCAGGAAAAGAATGCTCATCCTGTTATCATACTAAAGCCTATTTGTATATGGACAGGTGTCGTGATGTAAGGGACATCTTTACAAATTCTACATTTTTTAAAGTACCAGAACTCCTTCATACCTTCTGGACAGCCCTTGTAACTGCGCTCAAATGGCCAGAATTTGTATAAGCACTTGTTTTGACATTATTAACATGGCGGAAGAAAAAAATTAACATTTTTTTATCTGCCTCAATGGGAATGTTTGTTTGTGAGTTCAAACTACGGCCTGTTAGTATTTATGAAATCTGCAACATTTTAAGCATTTCCTCCATATCTGTACCAATCACTTATAAGTTTACAAGGATCGAACTCTGGAAATAATGCCGACAGGATTCTAGATATGGCCTGTTAGTAAGTGGACTTGGGACATTATGTTGACAGAATTGGTCAAACTTGGAAAATAAATCTTAACTGGGTAAAAAAAAAACTATGGCATGTTAGTATTCCGGTAGAAGAGATTGTAGTATTTCATTCTGCAATTTCTTACACAATTCATACCTGTACTAATCTCTTATCAGTATACAGGGATTGAACTCGGGATATAATGTCTCACTGATTTCAAACTAAGGCCTGTTACTATTTGGTCTAGGGACATTATATTTGCAAATTAGAAAAAAATATATATAAAAAAATTTTCTGCTCTCCCTTCATACACATACTATTGACTTATAAGTGCACAAAGTTCGAAGTTGGGAAATAATGCCCTCTTTGAGTTCAAACTATCGATATTCTCATTATGTATGCTAATTTTGACATCCCTGCGTTTCCTTTGCAGACCTACTGTTATTTACTGTATAGATGCCTGTTATACAGTAGCGTGCAAATTAATCCGAACACGACATATTTTTACATTTTCTGTCATTGTTGGCCTCACAGCTGCTCATAGTGCTTTAATTGACATCTGTAGTACGTGTAATTCCATTGTTGAAGGTCTGTCATTATTTTTTTTATAATATGTGACATTTTGCCTGTCGTTTTGTACTTATAAGCATTTCAGTTGTGTTGAAGACTTAATACTGCAATCCTGTATACATTCTGTCGTCTTCACAAATGGATACAACTCCACGAAAACGGTCTAAAATTATAACATTAGCAGAGCATTCTTCTATGACACAGAGGCAAATTGCTGCAGAATGTCACATCGGTTTGGCTACTGTTAATTCGATCATGAAACGATACAGGGAGACTGGATCCATCACACCCCAGAAAAAAGGAAACTGTGGCCGGAAAAGGAAGACTTCACCTGCAGATGATCGTTTAATTGTCAGGAAAAGTAAATTAAATCCTATACTAACTGCTGTCGACTTAACCTGCGAGTTAATGGCTACCACTGGAGCTAATATTCACGTCACAACAGTGTGGCGTAGGCTTTTGGAAGCTGGACGAAGGGCTCGTAAGCCTATTAAGAAGCAACTGCTAACCCCTGTTATGTGCAAAAAACGCTTAATGTGGGCAAAATTACATCAACACTGGACAGTGAATGACTGGAAGAATGTACTTTTTTCCGATGAGTCTCATTTCGAGGTCCACGGCCACCGTGTTTCTTACATACGGAAAGGATCCAAAAAAGTAACAGCAGCTCATCTCCAACAAGCACCCAAATCCCTAAAGTAATGTTTTGGGGTTGTTTTACACATGAAGGGCCTGGAGCATTAATACCTTTCAAGGGAATGATGAATTCTGACAAATATATTCACTCATTGGAAACCAGAATCGTACCCCAGCTGCAAAAATCATTTCCGGATGGCAGAGGTGTGTTCCAACAAGACCTGGCACCATGCCATACGTCTCGAAAAACTACAGAATTCTTCAACAAGAAGAATATTCAGGTACTCCCCTAGCCAGGCAACTCACCCGACATCAACCCCATTGAGAACTTGTGGTCAGTTTGCAAAAGAAGAATGCAAAAAATGGATTGTTCTACAAAGGAGAAGATGCTTTCTGCCCTCATTGGTGTATGGTTTCGCGATGAAGAAATGAAGAATATTTGTGGGAAATTAGTGGAATCCATGCCAAATCGTCTCAGAGCTGTTATTAGGAACAAGGGAGGTCACATAGATTACTGAGGTATGTCTTAGATCCTTTTTTTATCCCGTTTGAGTGTTTTTGCATGAGTAATTACGTTGTTCGGATTAATTTGCACGCTACTGTAGTCGTATGGGGCTTGAACTCAGCGTACAATGCACTCACTGGGTTGAAAGTATGGGAGTATACTTCGTGCCATTGGCTCATTATATATTCTAATTTTACGTTTTCCTTGCAATTCTTTCATACTGATACTTTCTCTAAAGAATTAAATTTTTACGGGGCTCGAATTCTGTTTGTTTGCAGTACAGATATCCAGAGAATTGTTTCAACGCGACTCTGGTGTTAAATCTATAAACTACGTCCATGGTTTCATACATGAAACCATTACAACAACTCATTTGCTTTTCTAATAGAGGATAGCAGCCTTTCTCTCATCGCTACATGCATATATGCTTAATTTGTTTCACATAGTATCTTGCGCACGTTCGCCATAATAATACATCGGTCGTTGCAATTCAAAGAGTTTGTAATATATAACTAGAGACACCAACTGCGCTAGTTTCGCGTACAAAATTGAACTGCTGTTCGGCCGCCATTAAAGGGAGTTGATGCTTCGCCAGGAGTGCAATCAGTTCATGCTTATTGAGGAGTACGAATAAATATAAGTAGACTTGAAGGGAAATAATAAGAAAATTGGTGAAATACTGCGCCGCAAATAATTGTTCCAACATAGCTACTATTGTAGGATGCCCAGGAAAGCATGCATATCTTAATATTTGGAAGAATCTTCCAAAAGTAGTTCCTCCTTTGAATGTGTTTACAGAATGTCGGAATATTTCTTGGATAAAGTTTTTTTCTAGAAACACATTAATCAGGTTTATAAGGTTGATTTCAACAATGTAAGCGTTAGGTGCCATTACATTACAGTGGATTATAATAGCAGAGTGCATAAGAAAATCCTCAGACTATATCTGTCTAAAAGTGTTTTGTTTCACAATAAATGAATTAATCATGTAATTTTCGTTTTGTGCAATATGTACTTCTACTTTTTGGTTGTATTAAATGCAAAGAAATTAGTGCAAAAATAGCTGATGGCCTAGCTAGGCCTATTATTACCACTACTACTAGGTCTACTATGACCACTACTACTAGGCTTACTATTACCACTACTACTAGGTCTATTATTACCACTACTACTAGGCCTACTATTACCACTACTATTAGACCTACTATTACCACAAAAACTAGACCTACTACTACCACTACTACTAGGCCTACTATTACCACTACTACTAGGTCTACTATTACCACAAAAACTAGACCTACTACTACACCTACTATTTCGACTACTACTACGCTTAATATTACCACTCCTACTAGGCCTATTATTACCACTACTACTAGGTCTATTATTACGACTACTACTAGACTTATTATTATCACTACTACTAGGTTTACTATTACTACTACTATTAGGCCTACTATTACCACTACTACTAGGCCTACTAATACTACCAAAACTAGGCCTCCTATTACCATTACTACTAGGCCTATTATTACCACTACTACTAGGTCTATTATTACCACTACTACTAGGCCCACTATTACTACTACTACTACTAGGCCTACTATTACCACTACTCCTAGGCTTACTATTACCACTACTAATTGTATTAAAATGTCTACTGACCTCTAATTTGGTGGTCATCAACTACACATTGAATAGATTTTTTGTGATAAAATTTATTCTCACTATATTTTAAATCAGTTTCCAGAATTTTTATGATCTCATATTTCACCACTAAATATTTTCTAAGCCCCATATACCTTCATCTTCCTTTGCATGAAAGGACTGAAATATAGATCATTTTAAATATTACAGTAAATATCCATTATTATGTCCTTAAAACAATACTAGTAATACTGAAAATGAATGTTGACATTGCCATTATTCAGTATTTCACATACTTATCCCGAGTGTATATGGGTGATTTAATTTATTTTTTAGAATATCGCCAAAGTTGAAACATTATAATATTTTAATAAATATAGCGCTCCTCTGCCATTCATGTTTATTTCATCACGACTCATCCTTTGTAAAAGATGTTTGAAACAGTGTCTATCACCAGGCTACATCAATGTATTGTGGTACTGTTTTCGAATTTCGCACTGCAAGCACTCCCTTTAATGGTGGATGCTAGCCGATTCAATTTGTGACATTTTTCTTTCCTGCCACTCACGGGTATGTGTCTCTAGTAAGTATTACAAACTCTTTGTTGCGATTATGCCTATAAATCAATGAAAAAGATATGTACAAAACCTAATGTAACTATATAAATCAATGTATGAGCTATGTACTGTACAAAACCTAATCTAACTTTAGTAAGTATATAACTACAAAAATTTCACCATCAGTATCACTACCTATTTAATAAAATATTATATATCTGAACTGACTGAAATAATCTAAACTATCAACAACATAAACTGAAATAAAACAACTTTAAATATATATTTTCTTCCTCACGTGATCAATTAGGCTCCCTACTCTAATCACAAGTGTTATAATCTATGGGTTGCACATTAATTTGTTACTGTTTGTTCACTTGTTTTGAAAGACTTGTGGGACTTCTCTTACCAACCAATTGTAACTCTACACTTTGCTGGCGTAAAGTGACACTTTGTAAAGTGCACTGCTTCAATCATCTGTGAATACCACTAATATGGAAGAGCCACTTTCGTCAAAAGTGTCACTTTGCAAAGTAGTGATATACCAGCCTTACGTTTGTAAATTTGTTCTCTATTATTCTCACACACACGAGCTTTATTAATGAAGTACTAATCAAACCTGCATGGATTAAACAAACAGCACATTGAAAATTTTACTAGTTCATAGTCCAAAAGAATTGGATAGTTAATCATTACTTACTAGAGTGGAACGCAGCCGGGAAGGCGGCGTGAAGACGGTTGCGCGATAGCATTCGCGCGCTTTGTGGTATGACGTGTTTTCCGTTGAGCCAATAGAATCATTTCAGTAACAGACGATTGAGTGTGCGGTTCACGAGTGGATGTTTTAAGAGTTTCATTGAAAGTATTACGATAAACAAATTTAGATTATTATTTGTGTGTGTACTATAGAAACATGGATCCAGGAAGAGAAAAACGGCAAGTATTACATCGGCAGGCGAGAGAAATAGTGTTTAAAGTGTATTTGTACTTCGTAAGCATCGAGCAGCAGACGGCGAGATGTGGTGAATGTAAGGAACGCGACGTTGCCACACCTCAAAAGAAGACAGCAGAAGCATGTGGTATCGGTTTACGAACAGTGCAAAGAATAACAAGCTACGGAAATAAAAATAATACAGTGTTCAAATCGCCAGGGAAAAATCCTAAGAGAAAAAAACCAGTCACGGACTTGGATAACTTCGATAAACATGTACTGCGTACAACAATATTTGACATGTATAAGAATGGTGAATATCCTACTGCATTAAAATTGGTTCGAAAAATGAAAGAAGCAGTGGGATGTAATGGCAGTAGGGATTCGATACTGCGGATTTTGAAACAAATGGGCTTCTTTTTTTAAAAAATGCAATGACGGGAGGAAATTTCTTTTGGAAAGGATTGACATTGTTACAGCTAGAATAGCCTTCTTAAGAACAATTCATAAGATAAGAGAAGCGGGGAAGTCTTTGATATTCTACTTAGACGAGACCTGGATAAATCAGAATCATAGCAGGAGTGCCTGTTGGCAAATGAGTGATGGTTCTGGAGGACTACGGGTACAAATTGGTAAAGGGGGGCCGCCTCATTGTGTTGCATGTTGGTTCATCTGCTACTGGCTTCATCCCGCAGTGCAAATTTATATTCCGCTCAAAATCCAAGACATCAAATTCAGATTAGCATAAAGATATGGACTATTCACTTTTTAAGAAATGGTTTGTGGAGAAATTATTGCCTAACATTCCACCCAATTCTACAATAGTAATGGACAACGCCAGTATTCATTCAGTTCAACTAGACCGAGCTCCATCCACCAATACCCGCAAAGCAGATATAATGTCTTGGCTTTCGAGGCACAATATTCCTCACACATCTTCCCAGAAAAGAGAAGAACTCCTCATGTTGGTAAAACTATTCAAGTCGAAGACAGTATCGTATGAAATAGACAGCATTGCCAAACAACATGGCCATCAAGTGGTTCGCCTCCCTCCCTACCACTGCCATTACAATGTCTAATTTGGGCGCAAATGAAATCGTATGTTGCCGAGAAAAACAATACTTTTAAAATCGCCGACGTCGAGACGTTGACACATGAGGCTGTTGAAACCATATCAATTGAGGCTTGGGAAAACTGTGTACGGCACGCGGAAAAATTGCAAAAGGAAGATTATGCACGAGAGATTCGTAGGGATGATATAATGGAGCCCTTCATCATCAATCTTGAAGATAGTGACGAAGACAGTGAAGACGATGATGCAGACGACGATGATACGGAAAACGATCTCAGAGATATTTCCGATTAATGTTCAGGTAATTGTCTACTTATTAATTTATTATAGTTTTTAATTTTGTGTTTATTATTCCATGGTTTTTGTTTTGATTCTGTGTCTATTGTTAATTTAATTTATTTTTTTTCTTGGTTGCATTATGAAATGAACACGTTTACGGATTCTCAATTTTAATATAAAGATAGCATACATGCAATTGCAAAAAGTACTTTAGTTTCGCAATTTAACACAGCTTTTGGTGTCGCGCTTCGTGCTGTTATGAGTAAGCAACTTGGCATCTCCGCATCTCATAGTTCTGTCTCTCTCTGCGCTGGCGAAAGTTCGAAACCGCCTTCCCGGCTGCGTTCCACTCTAAAAGTCAGAAAAACGAAGCTAGAGCTGGTTATGTATCAAGTTGCTCTGGCTATAATGTGAAACCAAGCATATACTGTATTAAAAGCCAGTTCACAAATAATACGCGGGTTCAGAATGACAAGGTTCTATCTAGTGTTTAGTAAATTTTATATGTGAGCATTTTAAAAGTTTGGTTGTTTATAAAATCAATGCAGATAAAGTTTTTAAAAACATTTCTGGACTTTTAAAAAAGTTAAAGTCATTGTTTAGCATGTATTGAACGTAAAATGTTCATAATTAAATTATTTACAGTGAAATGAGATAAAAATAAAATGATTGTTTTCATATAGAACTTTGTGTTTCCAAATTGTGATTTTTTTTTTTTTATTGTCAAATAAAACCTTGTTTGCAGATGATCTTGTTTTACTAGCAACATCTGAAGATGATTTGCAATGGTCAGTACATCATTTAAATTTAATAGCTCAAAAATATTCAATGGAAATATCCATTAACAAAACAAAAATAATGGCCTTTTGTGGTAAATACCCAATACTGAGCAAAATTTGTTTAAATAACACAATTTTGGAAAGAGTTAATGAGTTTAATTATTTAGGATATAAACTTTCTTTTGTTGAAAATTTGGATTTATCAGAGAAAATTGTAAAATTCAACAAAGTCAACAAATCAATGGGCATCATTAATAGAGTTTTAAAACCTTCATTAGTACAATTCTCCTGTGTCATGGCAGATAGTAGCTAGTGACAAGAAACACGCTCGTGCAAGAAGTTGATTTTGGCAGGTGTTGTCAACGAGTTACAGCTTGAATTGAGTATACTCTTGTTCCATATAAGATTTTATATCGTTTTGTATAAAAGTTAAGTTAAACTTCACATAATGCCACTGAAAAATAGAGGGAATGAAGAAACAATGGAGGAAGTAGCTCGTCGTGTTGCGATGTACGTCTGGCAAGAAGATGCAATGTTGCAATGTCTTGCTCTCCTAATCAAAGACTCAATAGTAGTTGAGCTGCAATCTATTATAGAGAGCAACAAAGCTGTTATTATCAAATTGCAAGAGTCGCTAGAGGAAAGAGATAAAAGGATTGGAAAATTGGAGAGTCAACTGACGAAAAAAACAGACGAATTAGAACAGTATCAATGGCGGCAATGCCTTTGTATCTTCGGTGTGAAGGAGGAAGTAGGTAAAGACACCGATAAAATTGCCATTGATGTAGCTGAGAAAATCGGTGTGAAGTTGGAGTTGGCTGACATCGACAGGAGTCATCGTGTGGGCGTTAGGAGAGAGGACAAAGTGCGGCCAGTGATTATCAAGTTCACAAGTTACCGGAAGCGTAGTGAGGTTTTCCGAAACAAGAGATTGTTGAAACAAACTGGTGTGACCGTTCGTGAGGATCTCACCAAAATACAACATAAACTGTTGATGGACTGCATCACAAAATATGGTGTTGGAAATGTGTGGACCACAGACGGAGTCATTATTGTGAAGATTGGTGAAGCAAAAGTAAGAGTGACATGTGAAGATGATATTCCAAGACACTAGAGTGTGTGTATGCGTGTGCGAGTGCTTGTGCTCATTTAGTAATTACGTAAGTAAAGTATAATAATTTACATTTAGTCTAAAACTTCTCTGGTTTCTTTTGTCTGCCTTTACTAAATTTTGTTCTCTTCTAAGTTATATCATATTCTAAATTACTAAAGTCTAAACTACTTATTCATACTGTTAGTGCCAGTAGTGTTTATTCATCTTTATTTATTTCAACTTAATTGTAGCTAAGTTATTAATTAATAGGAAATCTTTACTTGTAGCAACTTCATATTTTTATATAACATTTTTTTTCTTTCTTTTAAGTTGGATACCGTGATTCTTGACAGTAATAATCCGGTTGTCTCTGACAGAACATTGTACAATGACCTTCACTCATCCCATTCCCCTATACCTGCTGACCAGAACCCCCTCTCTCACTCTGAAGCAATCAACATTTTAACAACAGCATTTTCCAAGAACTCTTCATCCCTTCACATAGCCCATATTAACACTCAGAATTTGGTTGCACACTTTGACGAAATTCAATCCATATTCTCGAATAAGAATTTGCATGCTCTTCTCATCTCTGAATCTTGGCTAAAGTCTACATTATCCTCAGCGACATTACACCTAGATGGTTATACGCTATTAAGAAATTATCGTTTAAATAAACAAGGAGGCGGCATTGCTGCATATGTTAGATCAAATCTCAATCCCAGAATAATATACACATTTCCTGGTGAGTATGCCGGAAAACCTGAAATGTTATTTGTAGAAGTCTTGATAAGCTTTCAGAAATGTCTTATTTGTGTAATTTACCAACCCCCAAAGATTAATGATATTGCAGAGATCGAGAGATCGTTGTTGGAATTCCTCACAGATTATGAACACATCTTAATAATGAGTGATCTTAACACAAATTTGTTAGCCTCTGATTCGAACTACACTAGACATCTAGGGTGCTATTGATAGACATTTCGCAGCACGCGCTACGAGCGTACTAAGCTAGCCCTGGCTATCCATTGGTTACTAGTACAGAATTCAAATCCTATCCTATCGCTAACACTAGTTTATGAATACGAAAAACGCTGATAATCCACCGAAAGCCCGCGCTAAAAATGTCTAAGAATATGGCCCCTATTGACCATGTTCCAGGCTCTTGATCTAGCAGTCCTTCCCCTTGAATTCACCCACCATACCCAATCTTCCGAATCCCTATTAGACTTAATTATTACAAAGAATGCAGACAAAGTACAAAAACATGGACAATGTGTGGCTTCGGGAATTTCGTACCATGATATTATTTATTTAGTATATTCTTTGAAGTGTCCCAAGCCCACGCCTAAACTCATAAGATACCGTGACTTGAAATGTGTTGATGAAACCCAACTACATGAAGACGCAATAAAGATTCCCTGGGATCTATATGGAACTTACATACTGTTGACGAGAAACTTGTTAAACTAAATGAGTATATTATAAATTTATATGACAAGCATGCTCCTATCAAATCTAAATGCGTAAAAAGGACACCAGCACCATGGATGACTGCTAACATACATAGTATGATTATGGACAGAAACGCTGCATACAAAACGTTTAAACATGACAAGACAGAAATCTCTTATTATTATAAACTCTTACGTAACAGAACTACTCAAGGCATTAGAAACGCAAATCTGAGACATTTTCATAACATCTTGAATCTCCAATCTGTGGAGAAACTTACGGACAATTGGTTTAGGAAATCCCAGGACTCAGGTAGACAGCTTGCCAGTTTCTCTTGACGAACTAAGAACGAAGTAAGAGCGGCAATAAAACGTATTACTTCTAAAGCTGAAGGTGTGGATAATTTTAGTATAATATTATTGAAGAAAATATTGGACATAATACTGCCGACATTAACACATATATTCATTGCCTCACTCATAACTTCTACCTACTCGAACCTCTGGAAGAAAGCCTTTATCTGTCCAATCCCTAAAATCAAAACCCCATTATGTACAAATGATTTCCGTCCAATTAGTATCCTACCTGCTCTATCAAAAGCTCTGGAACGTATTGTTCACAAACAACTAATGAACTATCTAACCGAACATGCCTTACTGGACGAATACCAATCCAGGTTCAGAAATGGACATAGTACGACTACAGCACTACTAAAAGTGAATGAGGATATACGTGAAGCTACGGATGAACGTAAATTAACATTACTGACATTACTTGATTTCAGTAAGGCATTTGATACAGTTGACACGGACCTTCTATTATGTAAATTAAGACTTCTGAATCTTTCTGAAAGTTCTGTTACTTGGTTTGAATCCTACCTTCGTGAACGTCAACAATGTGTCATTGCATGCGATTATTCTTCAAAATGGTGTGTCGTGAAATCTGGAATTCAACAAGGATCAGTTTTCGGACCTTTACTCTTCATGATCTATATTAATGACGTGACTAATATGATAAAACACTGCAGATACCATATGTATGCTGACGACTTGCAAATTTATTTGCATTTCCACCCTGACGAGACTAGTGATGCAGTAAACAAAATAAACGAAGACTTGAATTCGATTTCACTGTGGGCACACAAATTTGGATTAAGGTTAAATCCAGAGAAATCGCAAGCAATCGTAATGGGACATAATCGTCTACGAAGCACTCTTGATAGTAGTACTATACCACATATAATATTGAATGGGATTATTGTTAAAGACAGTGAAACCGTTAAAAATCTTGGCATTTTTATGTATAGTGATCTAAATTGGAACACTCAAGTAACACACATTTGAAGGGTACACGGGAAAAATGATCAAGGTCCATCAAAAATCGAAATTGAGTTAATAATGCCATCTTATAGTGGAAAAGAAGTACTATCATGTGGTCTAGCTAGTAATAAGAAATCATCGTTCTTGACATTCCACTACATCAATTTGTATTAAATACACACATCAGAAAGTATTAAGTGCTTAAACTTTAAAATTCATTTTTCTCGAAACTTTCTAAAATGGACCTTGATCGTTATTCCCGTATACCCTTCATTTGCAAGAAAATATTTTCTCAACTTCACTCCTTGTTTCATATCAAAGAATTTCTACCACTTAGTCTAAAACAGAATCTTATTCAGACGCTTGTAATGCCCCATTTTGATTATTGCGATTCCTTGATAACTAATACAAGTTCACTCTTAGCTGAGAGACTACAACGTGTTCATAATGTGTGCATACGATTCATCTGCAGTACTCGTAAATTTGATCATATAACACCTTCCCTCCAGTTACTTTCATGGGCGCGTCTGAAGGAACGAAGAACAATACATTCACTGTCTCTTCTCTTTAGAATCATATGTACTTCTACTCCGAATTATCTGTTATCGCGCTTTCAATTTCTTACAACTCTTCGAAACCGACATCAAGCACTTCTTTCTATCCCTCATCATAGAATGTCTTTATACTCATCTTCCTATACTGTAGAAATACCTCGCCTCTGGAATTCATTACCTAATGATGTCAGGGACTGCCAGACTTTATATCACAATTCAAAATTAAATTGGAAAATTTTGTCTTAGTTAATGTTTTTTAGGTATTGCTAGAAATATTGATTTGTGTTTTTTTCTGTTTCTTTTTTAATCTAGATTAAAATTGCAAGTTTCTTGTTTATGTTAGTTAATTAGTTAGGATAGAATTAATTATGATACTTTATCACTCATTTAAAGTTTGTGTGACTGCAACCTGTGTATATTTTTGTGTGGCTTTACTTTGTTTATAGTGATTTTTTTCTCTCTTTATTTCTTGTGTAGCTTTACTTTGTATATAGTGTTTTTTTTTCTGTTTATTTCTATTATTGTATTTGTATTCCTAGTGTTGTGGAAGAGAAGGCCTGATGGCCTTAACTACACCAGAATAAATAAATAAATAAAAAAAATCAACTCGTACTCGTCTTTATCAAATAATAGCTCAACCAGTTTTATGTTATGGGAGTGAAGCGTGGACTATAAGGACAAAAGATGAAAGCAGACTAACAGCTTGCGAGATGAGATTCATGCATCGAACAGCTGGCTACACTAAATGAGATTGATAGAAAAATGAAGATATCCTTCAAGAACTTAATGTGTCATCAATACTGGACTATATCTCCAGATATCAGTTAAACTGGAAGGAACACGTCTCAAGAATGGCTTCAACCAGGATTCCTAAGGCGATAATGAAGTATCGTCCAAATGGGAAACGATCACTTGGTCGACCTATGAAAAGATGGCAAGAAAATTGCTTTTTCAGGCCGTAACAGTTCTTTCGGGACTAGTACTTGACAGGATGATGATGATGATGATGATGATGATGATGATGATGATGATGATGATAAAACCTTGTGTTTCCAAACTGATTTTTCTAGTTTCATTACCGTCATAAACAAAATAAATCAGCATATTGTTTTACATAGTTACATTTACTTCTAATGTCTTTTTTCTTAAATTCATCTCAATATAGGATAAGATAATGAAAGGGAAAGTATATAAAATTATTAAGAAATCATTTTTAACTTTATATCCATAAAGAAAATGTTACTGGTTTGATCAAGTTATCACTTTGAAAACATAATACAGAAATAAAACAGAATAAGGATTAATAAGTTCAATTTTAACCACTATTTTTCCAAGGGGATATACTCTTCCAACGTTAAACATTTGCATTAAGTACAATATAGCATTAGTGTTTCTAAACAAACATATTTATTTGTTATAATAATATATTATATATATATTTTTTAATAGTTTATAGTCGGCATAGGTAGCTTTTTGACATTCTGTGCTCGAGGTTGCGAGTTCGATTCTAGCCCAGGTCGATGGCATTTAAGTGTGTTTAAATGCGACAGACTCGTGTCAGTAGATTTACTTGCATGTAAAAGAACTTTTGCCGGACTAAATTTCGGCACACCGGCGACGTTGATATAATCTCTGGAGTTGCTAGCGTCATTAAATAAACCATAATTTAAATTTTTAAATACTTTATAGCATTAATATTAACATAAAAAAAGCTGTTACAACATTTTCTTCTTAATGCTGGATAATAAATGATTACTGTTTGAAGAGGTTTTCGAAATAAATTTCATCAATCTCTTGCATCAACCTACTTATACATTGTCTGAACGCCAGCTACTTTTTTTTTTACAAGTTTGCTGTATCTGTGGAAGTTTTAACCACTTTTGGTTCACATATTTTTACAGCATATGCTAAATGAACAACATGAAATTCAGAATCTCCATGGGAAAGGGAAAATCAATTGACTTTACTAAATGGAACAATTGAATATGACATGGCCATAAGTGGAGGGGAAGAATGACCTTGATCATTCTCTTCAAATAACCTAAAAGTAAAGTAAAAACATTTATTCACTGCAAATGAGATTTAAACTATTATTATTATTATTATTATTATTATTATTATTATTATTATCATCATCATCATCATCATCATCATCATCATCATCACCATCATCACCCTCTTAAGAAAAAAATCTTATTGACTATTGTGCTAGACAAAGCTTATTTTTGTTATACTGGGTCTTTCAAAAAGAATGAACCGATTTCGAAGCTTCATTTCACAGTACGCAAGCAACGCAGCGGAACGAGTCGCATGCTATTACAAAGAAAATATTTTCAAGTTTCAAATAGTTGCCGGTAGAGTGTTCTGTCATTCCCCCTTCTTCTGACTCCTTCTCCCAACCCATCTTGACCTGCTGCTCACAGCATTTGCCATGTGAGTCTCAGAATGGCAACTCCTCAGCAAAAAGCATTCAGTGTTCTTGAGTTCGTAAGGACCAATTCTGTGGTCACAGTGCAACGTGCTTTCCATAGGAGATTTAACAACGTGCAGTACAGCCCCTCTTTCAAGAACATCCGACGGTGGTTCCAACAGTTTAAGGACAGTGGATGTTTATATAAGGGAAAAAGCCATGGCCGACCGTGAACTTCAGAAGAAAACATGGGGAGAATCTAAGAGACATTTCAGCAGAGCCCATGGAAGTCCATATCTCAAGCTAGCCGTGAGCTTCAGATGAGCAGTTCCATGTACACATGAAACCGTACAGGCTGCAGCTGGTTCAGGCACTGTCACATGCTGACAAGGGGAAACGATGCTGGACATGTAAGGTGATGATGACATTGTTTCACGAATAATTTTTAGTGACGAAGCAACCTTCCACATCAGTGGCCATGTTAATGTTCTGTGAATGTGTTCTGTGCAGTGAATAACATCAGGGTTTATAACCCTTTCTTCTTGCAGAACGATACTCTCACAGGACAAATCTATCTCGAAATGTTACGAATCTGGCTCATCCCTTTGCTGCAAATGCACCCATGTGACTTCGTTTTCCAGCAAGATGGAGCACCACCCCATTGGAGCATGCCAGTGCGAGCATTTTCTAATGGAACATTGCCTTAACGGTGGATTGGTCACAGGAGTGCTCAGGATCGTGCTCTCTCGCATGGCCTCCAAGATCCCCAGACCTCACTCCTTGCGACTTCTTCCTGTGGGGATACATCAAGGACATTGTTTATGTTCCACCACTACCCACTACCGTGGATGACCTTAAAGAGTGGCTAACACATGTGATCAACTCAGTGGATCGTGATGTGCTGCATTTGGGAGAAATTCGCCTACTGCATTGATGCTTTCCGTGCTGCGGGTGGTGGTCATATTGAACACTTGTAGGAAAGGGAACAAAACTGCTGCATGTGTCTGGTTGCAGTCTTGTACTACTGTCTGTTCGGGAAATACAGCTTAATGAAATTGGTACATTCTTTTTGAAAGACCCTGCATTTACACATCTAGCCATGATGACTCTCATAACCTTAACACAGAGTAAAATTAGCATCATTCTTTTCTGTTGATAACCAAGATGAAAATTAAGAATTAATATATCTGCTGAATTAGGTACTGTCTGAGATCACATATAACAAATTGCTAATCCTTACGTTAAAATCTGTAGCACTTTGAAGAGAACCACCAAGATCTCCACCTGTCCACTGTAAACGAACACGAGGTGACAGTACAGTCACTAATGCAATTCAAATGGAAGTTATGACGTGACTCCTTAGATGGCAGCATAGTAAACCTGACAAAAGTCGTTACCGTCAGAGCCTATAAGGCTGAGCAATCTGGGTATATGATCTAGGGTACTGTGTAATTGCTGGAAGCTTACTTACCTTCTCTTTTGGAATTTCATGCCTACAGGAAAATGCTCTGGAATATCTTCATTGTTGCTTGATAAATTTTTGTATTCTGGTACATAATCATGATCTGAATTTGAATTATTGCAATGGTTCATAACACCATTTCTACCATTCTCTTACCTCTTGACATATTATTATTACGACGAGAAAATGATTAAGTAACATATACATGCCGCAAAGAAACGGCCTGGTATGTTAATAAACAATGACAAATGAGCAGCAGGTAACGTAACACAGCAGAAGAAATGTACCAGTGCTACCATTATCAGTGAAATTATTCTTGCAACAATATTGTGATTTCAAAGTACGTCTAGTGTGTCTAGTGTGCAGTTATCCAAATACCATCACATAACAATCAAAATTGATTAATGGTCCTGAATGATAAATTTCATACTTCACCATGAAATATTATTTTAAAAGCATAATGTTGATTGTGTTGGTTTACCTGATTCAAGAAGAAACATGCAAATAGAGCCTTGTCATTCTCATGAAAGAACTCTGTGCGTAATTAGAACCTTTTCAGACTAACTTTATCACGAACAATAGTTGAGATATCAACATATAATTTATATGGTAGATAGCTGTAAAGTAGCAGAATTCAGTACAACATAAATCTCAATTTTGCTAAAAATGTCAGATAGAACCTTGTCATTCTGAACCCGCGAATAGCCAAGCCTCTATCTTATTTATGTACCTTTTCAATGTTTAATGGTGTATTTCCAGACCAACTGAAATACAGTGAAACTTCTCCTTACAGACACCCCCAAGATACAGACACTCCTTATATACGGACAGATTTTTATGTCCCAACTGAATTAATATAGAAATAATGATAAATTTAACTCTCGTTTACGGACACACTCAGACACAGACACGGACAGCTGTTTCACAGTCCTAAAGCTTGCTTTACCTCCAGACTGCGGACAGAACTTGGATTTCAAAACCTAATGTGTTACAAAAATGGAAAATTTAGTTTGAGAACGGTACAGAAATTCCTTAACATGAAAGAAGACTATAAGGGTCTCGTAGGCTACCACTAGCCCAGCGGCTACCCCTTGTTAGCTGGAGGCGGGTGGATAAAGAATGTCATAAAATTTAACAAGTCTGATGGGTCCAAGGTTTCCGCGATTGTGAAATTTTATTTATTAGTAGGATTATTCTCTTCACTTCAATCATTTGTAGTGTTTCGAGAGACATGGCATCTGAACGTAAAGGTTAATTTGAAAACTGTAAATTACAGTACTGCATAACTGTAGCACTAGAATAAAATTGCGTGGCACAGTATTGTATTTTCCTTTTTCGGTCGTATCTACTGCAGTTCAAAGTTGCAAAGAATTTACTGTAGTACAGTAGATTGTATTTGGAATTAAACTACAGTGATACATTTCATTTAAAGCGTGAAGGGATACATAATGCATATTATAAACTTAATGTTAGATTGGGGAGCCTCCCTCCCAATAAAGGACACCTCCCAGATGCGGACAGATTATGTCCCTTTGATGTCCGTAAATGAGAGGTTTCACTGTATTCAGTTGTTATTCCTTTATTCAAAAAGAGGGATAAAATCTCGCCCAAAAATTACAGGCCCATATCCCTTCTACTAGTCTTCTCAAAGGTTTTCGAAAAAGTTATATATAAGAGAGTATATCATCATCTTGATAGGTACAACATTCTCATTCCAGAACAATTTGGATTCAGAAAGAATAAATCAACTGAGCAAGCAACCTTTAATTTAACTGATAAAATTCTAGAAACAATTAATAAAAAATTACAAGTAGAAGAGATATTCTGTGATCTCTCCAAAGCTTTTGTTTCTATTAATCATAAAATTCTACTACAAAAATTAGAATACTATGGTATTAAAGGCATAGCATATCAGTGGTTTGAGTCATATCTCCTAAACAGAAAGCAAAAAGTTGAATTCAAGGCATTCAGCAACTCCTTTAAATCTACTTTAACATGGTGAAATGTTCATACAGGGATCCTGAAAGGATCTATATTAGGTCTTCTTCTTTTTATAATTTTTATAAATGACCTTAGCCCCATAATGAAAGGAAGGTTATTCTATACTATTTGCAGATGACACAAGTACCGTATCACAATTACAGACAACTTTGCCATAATCAAATATAAAACAGAAACAGTTCTCCTTAAAATTTATTATTGTTTTACAACCAATAAACTAGCATTAAACATTAATAAAACTAACATAATTAAATTTAAAACCACTTCAAATTTAATCCCTGAAACATTAGACACAACTATCAACAATATACCCCTACTAGAAACATCAACAACCAAATTTCTTGGTTTGTATATTAATAATACATTAAAATGGAAAAATCATGTTAAAGAAATAACCCCCAAACTTAGTTCAGCATGCTTCACAATAAGGCCTTACAACAATTTCTAAACAGAAGTATCATAAAGACATATTTTTGTCTATTTTCATTCCATTATATCTTACAGAATAATATTTTGTGGAAATTCTGTAGATAGTAAAAATATATTCTTATTACAAAAGAGAGCAATTAGAATAATAGTTGGAGCAAAGGCTAGAGAATCGTGTAGATTATTTAACCAAAAAAAAAAAAAATTAGAGATTCTGACCTTGGGCCATTCCATGTCAAATCAACACAAAAAAGTGGACTTTTCAACCCGAACCACCTCAGATTTTCATTAAATTTGGTGGGATGGTAAATAACCTTAAGTTAATTAATTATGTAAAATTTTAGTCCTCAATAATGCACGATATCCATACAGCAATTCTGTCAATATGAGAAAAAAATGTAAAAATATTGCATACTATGTCAACAAAAAAAATTCATAACTTCTCTTCTAATTGAGGTAGAATCTTAAACTTGGGCTTATTTTAAAGCTAACGAATCATACTTTTCAATAAAAATAGGTTTGCATCGAAGTATCGAATTCTTTATTGAATGGTCACGTGAATCACATTTTAACATTGAATATCTAAAAATGCGGGGCACAAATTATTTCGCGAAAAATATATGTTATAGAGGTAAGAGTATTCTCTCCTTGGTGTAAGTTTCATTTTGGAAACGTTTCAGGAATATGAGTAAAAAAATATATCAATGTCTTGGTTTGTAGCACTTAAACCCATCTTACACCAACACTGCATGCATGCGAGTTCGTACTTGTCTCATTATCTGCGTCGTCGATCTGTCAGGCCGTCATGAGATATATATATATTTATACAGTCTTCAATTTATACAAAACGTGCGACCTATTTCAAGTGCAGTTTCGTTAGTTTTTGTAGTATGCGGTAGTTTTGTGCGATGTAATGGAGTCGCGTTTTAAGTTATATGTTTGCTGCAATCCCTTCGAGAAATTGTAATTAGAGGAAAAATTTAAGAAGTGTTATATCGTGGATGCTTAATGTATTTTCTGATTTAAAACAGGAACAAAAGGTGTGCGCTATGTGTCGCAAAGAAATAAAAAAAATATAATATGATGCTATTACACAGAATCCTTAGAATGACTCTAGAAATGAAGAATACGTCGATTCTACAGCAAATGTAAGTTCATTAAATACAAGTCTTTTTGACCAAGGTGTGTTCCTTATTAAACAAAAAAGGCTACAACAAGAGAAATATAAGAGACAGAAATTTGAAAATATTGAAAAAGTCTTAAAAGATAAAGTCTTCGATATTAAAGATGCCGAGGAACCAGGACCTTCATCAAGTCCTGATTCTGAAATTTTGTCTCAGTTACAGGAAAATTTTCAAAATTCAGGTAAAGGTGAGAAAATCACCATTTTAACACTACTACCTAAACGCTGGAGCGTAAATAATATATAAGAAAAAGTTTCTTTTAGCTTCCGAATACATAATTCGGAAAACCAAAGTCCTGGCAACGGAAACGGGAATTTTGTGTTCACCAAATCCGAAACCTGGAAAACCCTTGCCCGCGGCTGTTGCTGGTAAAGTTGAATTCTGTTGTTCTGACGAGATTAGCAGAATGATGCCTGGTAAGAAATATTTGTTTTGATTAAAGAATCAGGGAGTAAATCACATGAGCAGAAATGAATTATATGCAGCGTTTAAACATTCTAACCCTGAAATGAAGGTAATATTCTCCAAATTTTTAGCTCTTAGACCAAGAAATTGTATTCTAGCTGGAGTTAGTGGGACTATACTGTCTGTGTTTGTGTCCTCATCAGAATGTAAAACTCATGCCGGAAGCAATTTATTAAAGTTTCAGGTCTACATGGATTTCTAGAAAATTTTTCTTTATACCTTCCAACTTATCAACATTTCTTGGCTACTATGGTGTGCAACCCTCCTCATATAAATTGCTTGTTCAGGAAATGTACAGAATGTCCTGAACCATTCAAAATAAGATAGGGTTTAGAGAAATGTTTCGAATAAAACTTCAGTGAATCAGTGACCTACAAGCAGTGGATGACAACTTACCAATCAACGCTTGAGACCATAATGAAACCCAAAGACAAATTTTTCTACTGTCTCTTGGAGAAACTTGGTGATTTACTGACTCACTCATTTATATCATCTGAACAAAGTATGTTTCTACGTGATATGAAATCATGTGCCATGCCAGCTCGTTGTGTTATGCGACTTATACTTTTGTAATATATTATAACGAATCGTCATCTGATACAGTCTCTATTAAAAATCTGGTAATAATTTCACACTGCCCGAAACATGACACTACAGCTGTACATCTGTTTCAAAAATATCTAATGGAGTCATTAAAACAAACATCTGTAATTCACCACAAAAATTATGTATTTCTCTGATGGATTCTCTGCTCAGTATAAAAATAGAAAAAAAAATTCCTGAACCTCACATTACATGAAGAAGATTTTGGATTTCCAGCAGAATTGCATATTTTTGCATATCGCATGGCAAAAGAGCATGCGACGTTGTACGTAGGACACTTAAAAGGTTTGCGGCTCGTGCTAGTTTGCAGAGACCATCCGATAAACAAATAACTACACCTAGGGAATTGTACGACTGGACAAGGGATCATCTCCCAAACATTAATACCATTTATGTGACTGAAAAAAGCTATACTTAAGAGTAAAAAATGCGTGCTCTTTGATTTTCAAAATCCACCGCAGTGCCTGGAACACAAGTTTCATACAGTCCTGCTGTTTAGGATGGGTATTATACTTGCTAAGCAGTTTTAAAATGCAGCTGAAACAACAGAGCATTCTGTGTGGAAAGATGATCAGGCTATTTCATCTCAGCAATGAAAGGTAAGCATTTCTTACAGAACTTCTGGTTTAACTAAATCCATGTGACAATAATTTATTTGAGGTAATAATTAAAAAAATTCGAATTATGTACTACATGTTAAATTACATAGGGACATTCAAGAATATGATCAAATATAATTAAATACAACGAACGTGTGGGACATACTAACAAGCGACTTATACGGTTAGCTTACATTTGTAGTGACATAACAATTTTTATCTTTGTAACCTATGATGATTCCAAGTTGAAACTTATCAGTTCATTATATCACTAATTGAGGCGTACTATATATTTTTTTGCTTAAAATAGAACCCCCCGCATTTTTAAATATGAATATATGAAAATTGTTTCACCATGTTTTTTTAGTGTAATTGAATATATGCAGAAAACAATATAAGCAATAAAAACTATCACATATTAAGAATGTGTCACTCAATTTTTGTAAATTTATCTGGAGACGTTGTTGAGATATATCATTTTAATTGAAGCGGCGTGCTTACAAAAATATGATTTTTCTTCATGTTTGGAATGCCACTGACAGAAAACGAAAAGCACAGGACATATGAAACTCGGCAGTTTTAGTTAGAGCGACGGGTAAAACAAACCCTCAAATTTTGAAAGAAATCTGAGTCGGTTGGGTTGAACGCCTTGTTGATTTGATGTGGAATGACCTCCTTAACAAATTAGTACATATGAGTCATTCCACTTCAAATCGCACAAAATTATACAAATTTTGACCTTCATATTTCTGATTGCGTTTATATTTTTTTTACCAACTCTATGGGTCTAATAAACCAACAAGTGTATTTTTATTTCCTCCTAAGTCCACATGTTTTTAAAATATTACATGTTAAAATTCGTTAAAAATGTTGCACAATGCAACATTGTGCAACATTTAAAGAGTCATATTTCTGACGATATTGATATTAAAATTAAAAAAAAAAAAAAAATGCATTTAAAAGCTTAAAGTACTGTCTTTTATTAAATATTTACTAACTAATTTTAATATAATTATTACAAATATTTTTTTATAATTCAATTTTTAAAACTTATATATCAATGTGAAATAGCCCTATTAAAAATCTAAAAAAATGCCTACTAGATGCACTGAAGTATTCTTAATAATTCCAGAAAAAATCAGAATGGGATCTCCAATTGTTTAATGGAAATTTAATTACTTATGACAGAATGTGTAGTGGTCAGCGAAGCAGCAGTGGACGAGAAGCGTTAAAGCGCGCTGGGAGGTTTATCGGCACTGGATGATTCACTGAACATTGCAACATTGCACCCAGTACGGATCAAGTCACTCGAGGAAACACTGCTAATTTACTTATTATGATATCTTCAAATAATTGTACATTATGCTTTTTAAATGTTTCTTTTCAGTCACACTTTAAATTTTCATTCGCCTACCTTCTTTCTTGAAAGAAAATTGTTTTACTAAATCTTCAGTTTTTGACAACGGAATGAAAGAATGTAATTTTAATGTACCAGTTATTGGTTTTAGATTGTGGTATCTGGCCTGCAAATTTTCAGTGTGGTTTTTGTGCTTATTCAATGGACAAAATATAAATGACACGTTATAAATGTTTTTTGTGACGAATCAAACAGTTTTTTTTTTTTTTTTTTTTTTTTTTTTTTTTTTTTTTTTTTTAAGGATCTTGTATAGGCTAACTCTCGTAGGAAGTTTTTTAACAGTATCTCCAATGCCAACACGTGAACCTTTACCATGCGACATTGCAAAGAAGTGTCATTCAGCACTAATTCCATAATCATCTTCATATAAGCAATAATTTTTAATTTTTTTTTTTTTTTTTTTTTTTTTTTTTTTTTTTTTTTTTTTTGTGAACTTGATCCATTGGAAAAGTAGATGATTTTTTTCATATCGTTGAATTCTTGCTTTAAGAAATTTATTGCTTCGGATTGAAAAAAGTGAAAGGGATCGGTGTCATGTTTCATGGTTTCTGAGATGACAGTACTTTTGTAACGAATTTCTGTATCTCCTTTGAAATATACTACAAAAGGATTTATTTATTTATTTAAATATACAGAATAAAGAATATAATTACAAAAAAGAAAAATAGAAATAAAATAATACAATCAATATAAAAAAGGAGTTACAGTAGTATTAACAGAATTTGAAACCGGATGAGCAGCGCTCGTGTTCGGTCGCAGTTCAGATATAATATTAATAGGCCTATAAAATAAAGTAGGAAGTAAAATTAAAATTGTATTGTATTGTGGCTTGGCATATGTTCCAATGCACACCTTGTATTGAATCTTGTATTACAAATGAATAATTTTCAGAAAAGTCTGCAATAACTATGTCATTTTCAGGTTCTACATTTCTTTGCATTCCGCCAAAAATGAAATATAGCTGACTTTTGAAGGGATGACTATGCATCTTCTCCATGAAAAACTTTACATGCTTGGGAGCCTTTTACTTTTTGAAACTTTTCACGGGGGTATTGTTTTTGTTGTAGCTTTCTTTTCTTGATAGGGGATTCTATTGACATCAAACTCTTGTTTAATTCCTCAATATTAGTGATTTCTAGCACTGTATCCATAGAACTGCTAGAAGAAGAACTGAGATAATCACTTTCTCTGTCCGCACATTCATTAGATTCATGTTTATTAATATCACAAGAATTACTGGCTTCACATATAATTTCACCTGACCTATCCGGAAATTGATTGATTTTTACGAAACGAATCACATATTTGCACATTCAAAGACTCCTTTAAATTGAGCTTTATCAATATGTCGCGACTTACGCACTTCGTGTACTTTTCTTTTTAAAAGCGTGATTAGGAAGGTAAATGGATTTAAACGCTTGTTATATATTACGCGATCTTTACCATCACTCATGATGTATAGAAGTCACGTCACTGCGTGAAATTCAAACCCAAACTGATTATTTTTCTCTTCTATATTTTGTCTCCTGCCATCTGTTTACTGCCATAAAGTTTACTGCCTTACCCAGCCTTGCTATCATCAAACACCTGGCTATACTACAGTATAAACATACATCACTGTGAAGGGCTTCCCCTCTTAGCTGAGCTGACAATAATAAAATCATTTTAGATAAGATATTTACTGTTCCTTAAGGTATTAATCATTTGATGATTAGTATGGTGACATCAGATGTAACGGGGGATTTCGTGAAAGTTTCCCCGGGCAGCCTTCTAGCCTATGGCTGCAAGCAGTTCATTAGCTGGGCATCGCGAGCGCGTGCATGCCTCCGGAAAATAAATTGTTACAAATGTATGGGTGCCGATCCCATATTTATAAATGCAGTAGTTTACAGATAATACATCAGCGAACAAGTCTGTATTTTTTTTTTTTTGTTTTTTTTTTTTTTAAGATTTTTAACTTGGCTATTTAATAGAGTAATTTCGCTTTGAAAAAGAAATAATTAAAAAAATAGGCCAAGTTTTAAATTTATTTGTGATATGCCTAAAGTAATAAAAAGTGTTGTATTTAGTCTTTCAAATGCGCCAAACCGCAAATCTCAATTATATGTAGACACAGAGTTCCAAGTGAGTTTATGTAACAGTGCGCGCTTAATTTGCGTAAGTTCAAATAGTCATAACTACACAAATAATTAATAATTGTGAAAATGAAACAATATGGGTCTCCTTATTTGATGTCTGGAATTCATGAAAACAAATTCGACCATTTCCGAGAAGGTCGTGTTTTAATGCTGTGCGATTTGACGTGGAATGACTCATATACTCTTTAATAAATGTCATCCTATGTAATAAAGAGAATTTTCCAAATAATTCAGCTGTACATAGTATAAATATCTGCAGAAAGAATGATTTTCAAATAGGAATCATAACCAAAATCCTGCATTATTTAAGGTATCGGTAAAACTAAAAAATTACTTAATAGCTCACACTTTCTATTCTGTAGATCAGGCATGCCAGAAATCAGACTCTAAATGTGCAGTTATGTGTGCGGATCGCCGGCCTGTGCATACTGCTTCATTCAAGGGTTGCTCTTACCAGTTCTTAGCTGGAGGGGTGTATAATAATCTATTCTGTGCTTCTAGGGTTGGATTAAATAGACATTCGGACATTATAAACACATTTAGCAGAAGGAAAAAAACACAGTTATTATCAGTGTCTATATTTAACAATTGTAATGCAAGAAACTTTAGGGTTACTCAGTTACACTTCACAAAATAGTGGTTTGTAAAGCATAATTTATTAATACGATTTTTATATAGTATTTGAAGGAAAAGGATATTGCAATAATTTCGAAACAACAAAAAACGAACAAGTATTTCATTTTACGTAATAGGTACTAATTATTTTAAAGTAATAGACCCTATTCTTTCATTGTTCGTCAAGCATTATTATTTATTGGGATCATTGGTACACAAATGTTGAAGAAAATATATTCCCAATTAATTACATGCAGTAGGACATTGTGAAGTTTTTACACTGAAATAATTTCCTTGCTGAATGCCAGTATAAATTAACATTAATATTAATAAATGATATAAATTAAGCTTAGAATTTAAATTAACATATAGTTTATTTGCAAAACATCGAGAGCAAGTATTGACAAGTTGGGAGCATTACTGAAAGAAATTAAAAATGTAGTTCACAAGCTGTGAAGCGATGATATTCTACTTATGTCAGGTTTAAAGATTTTACACATCTTGATTACACAACTTTTAACACTGTATCACTTCGGAATATTTATGATAAGACTTTCTTGTGTTAAATTCTAACGTACCTTGTTTACGTGTTTCGACCTATTTATGGGTCATCTTCAGAACTGGTCGTTGTTGGTCTTGGCGCCTCTTGTTCTGTTAACTGTGAGGGTGCGTCCGTGTGGTATAGTGTAGAGTCAAAGAGTGTGTGTGTTTTGAAATTGAGTTGTGTGTTGAGAATTTCGTTGGGGTGTGTTTTTGTGTGTCTGTATATTTCATATTGTTCTAGTGTGTTTAGTTTCTGGCTTTTTGGTTGGATGTGTAGTATTTTCATGTGTGTGTGTCAATGTCTCTGTGGGTATGGTTAGCATTTTGTGTTGCGTTCTGCACATGTGGAGGTGTTTTGTAATTTTGTTATGGCTGTGATGTGTTCTTTGTAACGTGTTTGAAATGATCTGCCTGTCTGTACTATGTAGAAGTTGTTGCAGGTGTTACATTTGAGTTTTTATACGCCTTTGTGGTTGTATTTGTTTGTGTTGTTTGTGTGTTGAGATGTTTTTGTAGAGTGTTATTTGTTCTGTATGCGATGTTGTAATTTAATTTCTTGAATGAGGTTGCAATTTTGTGTGTGTTTTTGTTTTCGTATGTTAGTGTGATGTATTTTTTTTGTTGTGTTTTTGTATTTGTGTTGTATTCTTATGTTTTTTATGATTGTGTTTTGTCTTATGTATTATGTTGTCTATTATGTTAGGGTTGTATCCGTTTTCTTGTGCTATGTATTTGATTGTATGTATGTATTAATTTATCCACACTGCAATGGGTATATACCCGGTGGCAGTGGTAACTAATTACATTCAATAATGACAATAATAAGCTTATTAATTAAAAATACAGTTAATAATACCAATAATTAATACTAACAATAATTAATAATAATAATAATAATAATAATAATAATAATAATAATAGGGAATATCCTAAATTGTGATTGTGTTTAGCCCTTCGTTGTAATCCTGTTGGTATGTTGAGTAGTCTGTGTACCATTATTCAGAATGCAGCTTGTTTGTGTTGTGTGGGGTGGTTGGATGTGTTGTGTATGTGTGTTGTTGGTGTTGTGGGTTTTCTGTATACTTTGAATGTGTGTTTGTTGTCTACTTTTGTTATTGTGATGTCTAGAAAATTTATGGATTTGTTGTTTTCAATTTCTAATGTGTAGTGTAGCTTTGGGTGTATTTTGTTTACATGTTGATGTAGGTTTTGGATCTGTCTTTTGTTTCCTTTGTATAGTATTAGTATGTCACCTATGTATCTGTGCCAATATATGATGTTGTCTGCATGTTTGTTGTTGTCTTTGTTTAGTATGTATGTTCTATGTGGTGTAAGAATATTTCTGATAGTATGCTGGAAATGAGTGATCCCATTGGTAGGCCTTCGATTTGTGTGTAATATTTGTTATTGTATATGAAGTAGTTTTGTTTTGTGACGATGTCTGTGGTGTGGTTTCTTTAATGTGTTCTTGTGGTGTGTTGTTGAAGATTTATTAATGTAAGTATATTAGCATAATATAGTGACGTGAGATGGAAAATTTGCTATTATATATTTTTCCAGAAAATTTTTCCGCTTTGCAAATAGTTGCTTTCTTCACTCCTTACAACCTCAAGAGCCTTACATGTATTCCTCACTATATTCTCATCACTTACCAGCTTATGAAATGTAAGTCGTCTAATCTTTGATGGCTGTGTTAGTACAGACTCCAAAACAACGCCATTGTCAAGTTCGTTTTGCCGTGAGAGTATTGATTAAGAAATAAGCACTGGCAATATCATATTTTGAGAACTTTACTAATCTGATATAAACTGTCACAACATTATTACCTCGACCTGGGCTGATGAAAGCCTTTCATTTTAAAATAATTATTGTTGGCTGAGGAAAACATTATAGCAAATATGTTATATGATTCGTAATTTCTCTTCTTCGTTATCTGTGAACTCCTCACTTTATTTATCATTACTCATTCACAGACACAACCAAATCAGTGCCTGTACTGAAACTGTGTTACTGAAACAAAAGCTGATATGCTGTTGCATTTCTGTATAGCCCTGTCACATTCCCCTCCAAGACGATTCACTCCCTCCAGGTAGGGGAATAGAGTGCACATCGCACAGAGACTACTGCACAATGTGCAGGGTTTTGGCATGCCTGCTGTAGATGAATTCTCGACATTTCACAGTACGGTACTGTGTAAATATTTTAATATTATTAAATGGTAAACATATTAAATTGTATAATATGTTACTGTTATTAAGGTATTAATTCTGTACATGTTTAATATTTGTATTTTTATAGTTAGGCCCTAAGCGTAAGAATGGACATGTTCTTTATTCTATGCTATAAAGCAAATGTAAGAATATTATGCAACGAATAAATCTAAATTTATCTGTCAGTCTGTCTGTCTTCATTCTCAATATACAAAGTATCTTTGTTGGAGATAATATTTGTACTAAATTATTATAAAAATCTGAATACTATGTAGATTAACTTTGATATATCAACACGTTTGCACATTAAATGTAATATAAACGAGAAATACTCACATTAATTAATTAATTAATTCATTCATTCATTCATTCATTCATCCGACTGATACATCAACACTTTTGCACATTCAATGTAATATAAATCAGAAGTACTCTCATTCATTCATTTATTCATTCATTCATTCATAGTGTTCTGCCCAGATAAGTATTTTTAAAAAGTGCAAAAGCTTACTTTCTTCTAACAAAATTGACAAAATATACGTTTTCCGTCAGGTATTAAAGTTTTCTCTCCATCAATCCCGCTTTTCAGAAGGGTACTACTTGAACTTTTGTCTTTAGGCATAACGAATATTGCAACAAACCACCATGAAACATACGAACCGAGTAAATGCATGGAACGTTGGCAGTCAGTTTGAATTTTGCTGTTAAAATATAAACTAATTCATTCTATTGTTGAAAGAGAATACTGTCAGCCCGCGATATTTTTAAAGGGGCGAAACAAAAACGAGTGCGCGACCTGCTGCTTAACAATGTATTCTGTGCTAATGAAGTAGACATTGTCGGGTGAGATGGGGAAAGAGAGTATTGTTTTCTCGCAGTTTATATTTTTACAGAATAAAATGTTTGTTATTTCTGTATTCAGTTAGTATAAATATGCAAATACATGCCATAACGTTACATATATGCTCAAATATGGACGATAAAATTCTTCATACTAATTCCAAACAACGAGAAAGATGTTTCTGTTTTGTCTGCATATCGTCAAGTTTAAGGAAAAGAACATGCAAATATGCAAAATCCGCAGCTTAGTTATTATATATTAGCATTACTTTTGACGAGTTGTTTCTTATGTTGACGATTGATTATATACAATTGTGTGCAAAAACGGCATAACTGCAGTAGTGGGAAATGGTCTAAAGCAGCAGTTCCCAAAGTGTGCTCCGCGGAGCCCTTAGGGCTCCGCGAATGATTCTCTGGGGCTCCATCTGCGGAAGTTATGAAGATGAGAAAAATTGCTGCTTCCATCTAGTCTCTAGCGGGAAAAGGGAAACTAATTCCTTCAAGCGAAAAATACTTTCTGAGAAAGTAGTTTGCGTTCTTATTGCTACATGGAAGCATTAATATTAGATCTACTCGTCACTGGAACTATCTCGATCTTTCTTGCTTGCCAAGTACTCAGTGATTCTCGAAATTTATTTTTTATATATATATATATATATATATATATATACTGGGCAGGCAGCATTTGTTATTCGTGGTACGTGGAATCTACAATCTATTGACTGTTACATTACCTCAAAAATATATATACTGTATACCTGCATGCTAATTTGATAGCAGATGTGTTAGCTAAACTTTCGTTGAACCGGAACTGTGGCTTAAAACGGGCTCCCTAAGACCTAAGAGTCATTAGCCATCAACCAGTGCTTAGTCAAAGGGAGATAACAACAGCTATAACCTTACTTTCAAAGAAGATAGTGCGAATTCCTGGGAATTGAGTTCGGAATATGTTCAACATGATCCTGTCTCAGAGTCTACGATGCCTAGTGTAGAGATATTGAAAGTAACAAACGAAAATATTGTGATTTATATTTGGACATGGGATTCACTGAGTTTGCTGATGAACATCCACAGTGTGTGATATGCAGGGAACGGATTTATATGGACTAAAAATATATGAAATATGTAAATATATATGTAGTTATTTTTACCAAAATATGGAATTAAATATGGATTTTTACCAAAATATGGAATTAAATATGGACTTAAAATTATAAAAAAATGACTATGTACGTTAAATATTGGTACATTTTAATCAAACTAAACAAAAAATATAATGGACGTACCTTATCTTCCAATGTAGTTTCAACAAAACACAATTTTTATTGTCTGTTACCATAACAATAGGTTACAAACATTTCTTTCAAGTGCTGAAAAGTGAATCTTCTTCTATTGTCTCTGAGGATAGATTTATACTGACTAAAAGAGCGTTCGACGTCACAAGAAGTAACTGGTACATAATTCAATTTCACAATGTCTGCTGGGGATAAGTCCAAGTTAATCTTCACTGTTGATTCACCACTCATCACAGCAACAACCTTTTGTAGTTCTTCATATCCAGGGTTTTTTGAAAGTACAGTGTCCACCTTAGCTCTTACTGCATCTGCAACTTTACCTCTACCACGATTCAGTTGTTCCACAGTACTATTTATAATTTCAAAACTTTCAGATAGTGAAAGGTGCCTATTTTGGAGACTTTTGAGCGTTTTTATGATGCATGAAAATGTATGCTGAATGTGAGCTAAGTCATTCTTCACACTTATGTCACAGGTAACTGTTTTCGCAGTATCAATTGAGACTGCATCTTCAGAGTCCAATGCAAGGAGAACATTGTTAATAGAGTCTATATGTTCGGCATAATATTCAACTGCTTCTAGCCATGTACCCCATCTAGTTAAAATTGGCTTTGGTGGCAATGGAATTTCAGGGTACATTTCTTTCAACACGTTAACTCTACTGGGAGCTTTGAGAAATACTTTTTTCACTGATGAAATCAACAAATCTACTTTAGGGAAATTGTCTCTGACCACTTCTGCCACACGATGAAATGCATGCGCCACACAAGTAAAATGAGTCAATTTAGGATATACAACAGATAATGCTTGTCCAGCTTTGACCATATAAGGGGCAGCATCGCTAATAAAGAATAACACATTATCGTACATAATACCCTTTGGCCACAGGATACCCATAGCTTCGTTGAACAGTTTAACTATAGTTTTGTTATAGCACTTTTCTAGAACATCACAATGTAAAAGAATTCGTTCAGAATATTGTTCACTTAACAAACCGATAACTACATTACCAACAAGTCTACCTTCTTTGTCGGGAGTCTCATCAATGGAAACCCAAATTGAACTATCTTTAATTTCATCTCTTATCTTCTGTATTGTCTCATCGTAGATGGATGGAGCATACGTCTTCCTAAGTGTTGACTCATCCGGGATTGTATGTTGAGTATATTTTTCAAGGAATTCCCTGAAGACCTTATTCTTTAGTTTGTAGAGAGGAATATCAGCAGAGATGAGAGAACGGCACAGGTCGATGTTAAACTCAGATCTTACATTCGATGTTGTTGGTTGTGTTAAAAACAATTGTCTCTGCTTGGAATTTAGTTGTTTGTTGGCCTGATGTTTACTAGTTGTAATGTGTTGTTGCACCAGGAACTTTTGTGTAGATGATACTGCACACTGACACAAATTACAAAATAATATTTTATTGTCAGTTGATAAACCATCTTCTTTAAATTCTGAAATGTAACTTGTTAGTTTTGATTTTAAATTGACTGAATGACGTACTTTTGGCATATTTACCGTCTTTATAGTATGATTTACAAAACTGAACCTATGTGTACTCTGACTGGCATTTAACTGTTGAGCTGCACAACTGAAGTCTGTTAAAAATTTTAAATTAAATTAATACAGTTTTGTAACTTACTTTCCCATTGTTGATAGGACTGCTAATTTTCAAATAACTCTGATGTTAAAGGGATTACTGAACATGTGTTTAAATCTCTATTGTTGAAATGTATTTTTAAAAGTTAATGGAATTTTGTTTTGTTTTATTGTTAAACCTAATATAATATGGACTGTTTTATATGAAATATGGAAAATATATGGAAATTAACGAAAATATGTACTAAACTCTAAAATATGGAAAAATATGGAAAATAAAAGTAGGATTTTTCAACCCTACACATTGTGAAACATAAAGATAATGCAAAATATAAATTATATTAGCTTTATAAGTAAATATGTATTTACATATAAATCCTTTCCCTGGTGATATGTAACAAAGTTTTTCTCAATAGTTCTATGTTCCCTGCCAAACTTAGACAGCATTACTCAATTAAAAAATTCACAAATAAAACTGCAGACTACTTCGAAAGAAAAAGTGACGAACTCCATGCAGTTCAGACAGAATTTCACCTCGTGTAAAAACAAACAACGAGAAAACACTGAAAACGTCGTACTTGGTTAGTCATGACCAGGCTCTTGCTGGTAAACCTCACCCTTGCTGAAACTCTTATGAAATCCTATTAGTGAAGGTAGTGAAGTGCATGGTGGACGAGAAAACTGCAAACTTGATTTCCAGTGTGCCCTTACCAAATAACACTGTGCATAATCGAATCCAGAATATATGAAAAGACGTAAAAATATCATGATTTCCCGTATGAGTTAAACGAAATTCTTGTTACAACTTGACAAATCCACGGTCTTTGCTATGTTAATGATGTTTGTGCGATATGAATTTTCAGGTTTTTTCATGAAATATTTTGTTCTGCAGCCATTGCCATCCTCTACAAGTGATACTGAATTTTTTCCTTCTTCATTGAAAACTCGATACCGTGGGACAATTGCATTGATGTGTGCACAGATAGCGCAAAGACCATGGTAGGTCCTGTTGCTGGCGCTATTGCAAGGATCAAGAAAGTTTTAAAAACTACACAAGTAGACACTGTGTACTACACCAACACGCCCTCGCAACGAAAAAATGCCAGCGTTATTAAAGCAAGTACTAGACAATGCCGTCAAAATTATCAACTTTATTAAGGCACGACCTTCACAGTGTAGGCTACTCAAAATCCTATGTGAAGATATGGGTAGTATACACAAGTCATTGGTTAGTAATATTACACACAGAAGTGCGATGGTTGTCGCGCGGTAGAGCATTGTCCCGATTACATGAACTTCGAACGGAAGTTTCTTCATTTTTGAATTACCAGAAAAGTTTGCTAACAGATTATTTGAATGATCAGGAATGGTTGTACAAATTATGTTACTTGGCAGACTTTTTCAAAAATGAATTCAGCACATACATACAAGGTAAACGGAAGACTATACCCGATGCTGATGACGAGATTGTCGCACTGAAGAAAAAGATAGCGTTCTACATAGAAACCGTCGACAATAAGGATCTTACGTTTCTCATTGACTTCAAACTTTATAGAAGAAAATAACATAACAATGGATGTCTCATTCATAGCAATAATGAAAGAACATCCTGACAATTTGCTTCAAAATATGAATTCATACTTTCCAAGGGACACTCAGGAATAAATTCTAAACAAATATGAGTGAATTTTAGATCTATTTCCAGTGATGTCAAAACCAGCAGCCCTCACTGCTTCAGATATGAGGTCCTTATAGACATGGTTTCCAACAGCCACTGTCAGGCATAATTTAAAAGCAAACCATTTCCAAAATTTTGGGCTAAGTTAGGGGAGGATCTTTTGATATTAAGTTCAAAAGCTAAATTTCTCTCACTGCCTTTTGGTACTGTGTACCTCAGTGAAACGACATTTTCGAGGTACACGGCTACAAAAACAAAATATCGAACTTGTTTGGACACAGAAGACGATATACGTCTTCAACTGACTTCTATGACACCGGACATTGACGAACTCTGTCGCAAGAAACAGGCACATTCTTCACATTAACTTCGGGTGTACATGTAACATTGTAACATTTTTATATTCATATTCATGTATGGGACCAGTGCCCACCCAGCATCGTGATGCACTTGGGGAGCTATGATAGTGAAATCCGGTTGCGAATACCAGCTATAACAGCTGGGGGGATCATCGTGCTAACCATATGATACCTCCATTCTGGTTGGATGATCGTCCACCTCTGCTTCGGCATGTGAACTTGAGGCCAGCAGCCGACTGGTCGGTCTAGACCTTCAAGGGCTGTAGCGCCATGGATTATTTATTATTATTATTATTATTATTATTATTATTATTATATTATTATTATTATTATTATTATAATATTATTCAAACTTCCGTTTGTGTATCATGTGAAATATACTTCATAGAACGTAGACAGATAACACTAAAAAGTAAACATTTCTTGGGGCTTCACGAGAAACTGTTGCTTCAAAAAGGGCTCCGTGGCTGAAAAAGTTTGGTAACCGCTGGTCTAAAGAATACCCCTTACTCCTAACAATTTTGCTATTCTAGTTATAATTGCTGTCTCTGTGTGCATAATTCCTTTTTCATTATCGTCTTTCTTCAGTTCATTATAGATACGAACTATAGATTCCTGAAGAGTACTCTGAATGGCACACACTTTCTTTTTTCGAGGAATCACTGCTATGCTATTCTCTCTCTTTGGCATTATTGTAATAAAAATCTAAACACGAAATAAATCAATTAAAATGTGAAATCGCATTTCTATTAATCATCCAAGTGCATGTATCACACCGTATGTTATATTTATTTACACTTATCCGACTATAATCTTGAATTGTAACAACAACCGCAACACATAAAATAACTATTATATATTGATATTAATTAATTATTAGTATGTTCAAATTTCACTAGTGTCCAGTAATCGACTCGGAAATCTAGAACAATTTGAATTTTATAAAATTTTACTGCTGTCAATGGCTATTACTGCTGCCAACATAACAGAAAATCACTGCCAGTTGTAGTGTTATATAATGAGTTAATGGTGCTGCAAGAAATCGGAAATAAACTTCCAGGCCCTAAACATCCTGCATGCCGTTATTGTGAGATGTGACAACATAAAAAGATTTTAAAATCTAATGAACATACATATGCTAAAACCTCTAATCCACAAAAGCTATCAGAAAGGGATAGAAAGAAGAGATATGGAAAGTATAATTGAGAACCGTTTTTGCAAAACTTGCTAACTGAAAAAACTAAATTTTACAGGAGAGACAAAAACTGACTGGAGACAAGTAGGTTATAAGTGCAACCATCACATTTTGACACACTATAATGAAGAGAAATAATTCAATTTTACTAAGATAACTTTAACATCGTGTAGACGGCTAGCGCGTCTGGTCGTGAAACCAGGTGGCCCGGGTTCGATTCCCGGTCGGGGCAAGTTACCTGGTTGAGGTTTTTTTCCGGGGTTTTCCCTCAACCCAATATGAGCAAATGCTGGGTAACTTTCGGTGTTGGACCCCGGACTCATTTCACCGGCATTATCACCTTCATCTCATTCAGACGCTAAATAACCTAAGCTGTTGATAAAGCGTCGTAAAATAACCCACTAAAATAAAATAAAAAAAAAACATCGTGTAGAGGCATGCTTTATGTTAACGAATCCACCAAAATCTCAATTTTGCAAATTTTCAGTTAGCAAGTTTTGCAAAAACGGTCCTCAATTATGATCTTTTGCAGTATCAGTATTATAATGGATGGAAGAAATGTGTTCGGTCAATTTTGAATAATAATAATAATAATAATAATAATAATAATAATAATAAGAGAGATGATCCTTGTAAAATACTGATAGATAATTTAAAGGAAGCTATGGAAAAAAAAATGGGGTAACTACTACTTAATAATTACAATATGACCTATGCTAATATGCAGCAAGATGATCTTGACCAGATGTTTCAAATTTCAGCTGAAGATATTCAACGGGCATTAAATGGAGAGTGATGTAATCCTTCCAACTGGAGACCAATTTCTATAGCCCTATGTTCTGGGCATTAAATGGAGAGTGATGTAATCCTTCCAACTGGAGACCGATTTCTATAGCCCTATGTTCTGTTGTTAGACGATTAAGAGAGTTATTGATGTAAAAATGAGACAGTTCATCCTTTTGAATGAGAATCAAAAGGTTTTCGTCAGTCAACCGGGTACTTATATTGATATTACGTTTATTGATGGCTGTTTAGGACAAGCTAAGAAGATAAAGATCTTAATATCGTCATGTTGGATATAACTCAAGCCTTTGATAACGTGGGTTTTTAACAACTAGAACAAAAGATCTTAATATCGTCATGTTGGATATAACTCAAGCTTTTGATATCGTGGGTTTTAACAACTAGAACAAACACTTAACATGCAGCTTTTACAGACTTGCCTTCGCAAATTAATAAAAACTTTAACCAAAAGAAACTTCACTATCATCCATTCTTCAGGTTCAATGTCTGATTGTATCAAACTCAAAAGAGGGGTTTTTCAATGATCTCCATTGTCCCCTTTCCTTTTTAATTTATCCCTTGATATCATTATTAAAGAACTGACAGAAAAACATATTGACCAATATGGTTTCCAAATTAATTCAGATTTAGGCAGTGTTACTGTATCAGCCTTTACAGATGATCTAGATGTCATTGGTAATTCCATGAATGCAGCACAAGAGCTCGTTATGATGGTTATGTCTTTACTTCAAAATATTGGCCTACAGCTCAGTGTTCAGAAATCGGCATAAATTAATATTCATAAAGGGAAGCTACTTGAAAAGGATTTGTTTCTTCACCATGACTCATATATAAAGGTCATTGGACCAGAAGATACAAAATATTTAGGATTAACTTTCAATGATGAACTGCAGTTTAATTCCGAAGAATTGATAGTTTCTCTTTGTCATGATCTTGAACTTTTAGTATTGATGCCTATGTTGCGGCCTGGTTAAAAACTTAATATTATTAATCAATATATCTGGCCCAAGCTCATATATCCCCTCCAAATGGCTCTCTTACATAAATTATCTCGAAGTTTTTTGGAAGACGTTGATAAGATCCTTCAAAACTCTGTTAAAGAAATGCTTTTCCTCCCGACTGATATTTCAAATAGTATGCTGTACAGTAGTAAAAAGTTAAAAGGACTTCAGTTAATATGTGCTTTGTGGGTAGCTTTTCTTCAACATTGTAACATCTGTCTATCATTAATCAGAGCAGATAATCCGCATGTTAACATGATGAGACAGATGTTGAACTCAAATCATCGTGTGATTCCCTCTGCCTTTCTTTTCCCGAAGACTTCACTGAAACTGTAATTCGAAATTTTCGAGAAGAATTGTGGGGTCGTGAATATGAAGACCTTTCAGGATGGGGAAAAGGTGTTTCGACTAGTGAATGGATATCTAGCCTGAAAATGACAACAAATTTAGCAGGTGTTCATTCTGTTCCCGGCAGATCTCTTGACGGTACCCGGTGCAGGCATGGCTGCCTGGAGATCAAAACTTTAGCACACTTCTTGGAATTCTGTGAACAGGGATTACTCTTGAGGAACTTTAGACATCATCTTATACAATCCAAAATTGCTGCCGCATTAAGAAATAAGGGCTGGATAGTAGAAGAAGAAATCTCCTGTCTAGCTGAAAATGGGTCAACGAGATGAGTCGATATTTTAGCGTACAATACTGATACTAAACAGGGCATCATTGTAGATCCCACGATACATTTTGAAATAGGATATCATCAGTCAGCCGAGGTCCACCATGAGAAGAAGTCGATCTATGAGCCTACAGTCAATTATTTCAAGCTGAAATATTCCTTAATTCACATTGAAGTATTCGTCTTGCTCATATGTGTTCGAGGGACTATACCAGCTTTTTTCGAAGAATTTCAACGGTAATTTGCTCTGCCAACATCTCTGAAGGATGACATTGTGGTAACAGTGTTAAAAAAATCCTGTCAAATGATATGGTGCCACATTAATAGCAATTGTAATTTTTCATGTCCTTTTCTTTGTTTCTTTTTTTCTTAAATTTAATTATGTACATTTACATATGTATATTTATTTTTTGAAGATATACTGACTCAGTAAGGCTTGCTCTCAATGGGGGCAGTTTGTAATTAATTTAATTAATCAGTACTGAAATTAGAAATGAAGTTGACAAAAGAAAATTCAACCTTCAAACTAGAAAATCACCATAATCCACTAGCATATGTAGTAATGAGGGCAAAATGGTTAGGTTTCACCCTTAAGGTATTAAGTAAGCTGATCCGGACTATAAATAAAATTGAAAAACACTTTATTTGTGATTTTTAATGATTTGTTCCTTCTAAAAAAATCTGGTCCAAGCAACATTTTAAAGCATTTCAGAAATAAGTGAGAAAATTCAGATGCTGCCTAATTTTAAAATATTAAAAATTGAATGATGTTTCTATTGGTTACTTGCTCTTAAGCACACCTTTAAGAAGAGCTACAAAAAAACTCCACATAATAATAGTACACAATTTGGAGAAGGGTTAGCAATGCAAAATCTAGGAAAAATTCAAATAGAGAAAATTGAGTGTAAGAGTTCAAAGTGCAATATTTAATTAAATATCAGTCGAAACAGCTGGTTGAAGGGACCTATTTACATGAACATTAGTCGAGATGTTCTCTGAACTATTTAGTCTATGATTTTTTAATGTTTTAAAAACGAAAAATCGAATTTTTTCAACAAAATTTGATAACATTTCACCTCAAGTGTGTCCTTAACTCTTAAGCAGTCATGACTGACTTTGTAACATTGGAGTTGTTTGGAGTGTTGCTGACACCCAAAATATAATGGGTTCTTATGAGCTATACTTTTAGTGAACAATTAAAATATCACTCTTTTTTTTATTTATACAACTATATGAAATACTTCAACACCTATCACAATATTATAATTATTGTACAGTGATGGTAATATTTCAGTATTGGTTCACATGTAATATTCGAATGTCTGTTCACGCCTAATCATAATTTACTTTTTATCTTTCTTTCCAAACTACTTCCTTGAGTTTTCTGAGTGAACAGTCACTACTTAACATCCATTGTTGTTATTTGTTACATAAGTATGGTCAGTTTAGTCACTGTCACTATTTACAATAGGAGTGCGGAGTGTTGGTGTAACCTCACACCACTTAAACCGTTATCTCGAGAATGCAAATTGTGATTTCAAATGTGTTTATGGGTATTGTTGCCATACCAATTCTAAGAAAGGTACTGAAAGTTTCAGAAGTACAGACTTACTCAATATGTAATTAACAGCTCCATGACTGGAGTGTTAACAGCACCCTGCGTGACTGCTTAAGAGTTAAAAATGCTGTTGACATTAGCATGTATTTTATATATATATATATATATATATATACCTGTAATATATGTATTTTCAGGTGAAAAACTTAATGGACAATGTCACCCTGAAGCACTTTACTACAAAAATAATTTCAAGAAGAAAAAGGAAGAACTCTGTAGTACTCTCTTCAAATTGTATAATAATGAAGTGTTTCATAATAAGGTACGTAGGACGAATGCATTAACTTTAAGTAGACATATAATGGTTACAAGATTCGGGAAAAATAATGCTATGTGAATTATAAATATGATAATTCCTCACATCTGCAAGGGATATGTTCTGAAAGCTGCAAATACACGAAACCACTGAAATAGCAAACCTTATAAGTAAGTTTTTTCGATAACATACATACCAATGCGTTTCCACCAGTTTTTCCGAATCTGCATTTCCGAATGGACGTTTTCCCAAAGCTACCTTTTCCCAAAGACACAGTCCCGAATTTAATTTACTATTCACTTTCCCGAATATATTATGCGAGAAATTCCCCGAACATTTGATTACTTTGATGTCACTTACATGAGTGGCTCACGAGCTCATAGTAGAAGGCGACCTGTACCTCCTTGTGGAACCAGTACAATTCCATATTAAATAAATAAACACCGAACAAATAATCTGTCGGAAGACTTCCACAATCGTCTGCAAGTGGTGTTTGGGAGACACCATCCAAGCTTCTACACTGCTTTGACTGAGCTCCAAAAGGGAGACAGTGACACGAGGACCATGATTGTGGAATTCACATTGAGTAGAAGCATGAGGGCACAACTGAAGAGAGAGTGGCTACAACTTCAAACACGAATACCTGCAGGATTATCACACCTATGTAGCCGATAACAGATATCTCAATTACATGAGGATACTTGCCATTATTTCACTTTGTAAAGAGAAAGCGTAATTAATTATACCATAAATATATTAAATACATTTGTGTGGTAATATACATTACTGTATTATCAGGAAAATGGAAATCAAAGAAGTCGGGGAATTTTGTATTCTGGAAAATGGAAATCAAAGAAATCGGAAAAATGTCTGTTGGGAATGTGGATTCGGGAAAATGGAAATCAAAGAAATCGGAAAAATGTCTGTCGGGACTGTGGATTTATGAATTTTGTATTTGGGAAAATGGATGTTCGGGAATTCGGAATCGGGAAAATGTCTGGGAATCATACCATTGATGTTCTGAATTACTTAAATGATTTATTATTAAGCAAAATTCATCATTAACTGTCACTGGATGGTTAAATCACTTATTGCAATATGGTTAACCTTAAAAATTATATTAAGTATTGACAAGCACTTTGGCCACTTTGGGTATCATCAGGTCACATTAAATACAAATAACTTCATATGAACGTTAACATGGTACACAATGGTGAAAAATAATCTTCATTTTTTATAGGATGTAACATATAAGATTTACTGCAATGGATAAAATACATTGAATCATGGATTAAATTAAAAGCAATATAAATATATGAAGTTAGAAATGTTATAACATCGAAAGATTACAGAGTGGATGAAACTTCATCTTTATGATCGAAGATTAAAAAATATAAAACTTATCAGTGTAAAAGGTTTGAACAATTAAACATCTAAAAACTTGAACAAGTTAATATCAAAAGGCTGTTCATTTACATAGATAATTGTGTAAGGTACTTAATCTGCATATGAGTTGAGTGTACAACACCACTACATGGTATTCCAATATGTGGCGAGTGAAATGATGCAATCAGTCAATCACTGATGCATGGTTTGGAAACATATATTCTGTGAATTATTCTGTAGATAACAACTGTGATTAGTTATTAAAATATTAATGTAATGAATATTATGCCTAATGTCCATGATGTTAAAGGGTTACATAAACCAAGTGAACTTAAGTATGTTTGCTATAAGTTGGTTCCAACAATGTTTCCCAATAACCGTGTTTCAAAGACTGACTCTGACAAAGTGATGGCAAAGGGTTGGAAATTGTTCATTAAGTAAAGGTATGTTGCTGTTACAGAATTTAGCAATGTAAAATTCCTTGGTGACATTGGGAAAATAAAGTGTAAAATCGAGAATACTAAAGAAAAACAGCCTTGCAGTGTATTCTCCTTATAGTAACATTACCTTAATCTTACTGGTATAAATGCTGTCAAGATGAATCATTGTGTGGTCACATTTTTCGGCTATATTCAGAGGTTATATGTGCTTTTCAGCAGCAGTCTGCCAAAGTGGACCGTTTTAAGGGAAGAGATGGTATTTCAGTCATATCCCAGTCTGAAACACGGAGTCTCGAGTATAAGTCATTAAGCCCATCTGCCTGGTATTTTGAATTCTCGTGAACATATTATGACGAAATAAATTTGCCAGAAAAATATCATAGAGAAGTAAAGTCTCTAAGAGGATATTTCTCTTGATTTGAGTGTATAGTTATTGCTGCATTTGGTACAAAGTCCTATTTTCTATAAATGAACGAAATGTAATAATACAGTTTAGGGGCGTATCATTTGATGTTGAGAAAAATGTAATGGATGACTTAATTAAAGAACTGCAGAATTTACGATATAATAGGCATCACATTCTTAATGAAGCACAATTAGCTGCTGAAAATATGGGTATAGAACTAAGTTTTCCTGAAGATGGAAAAAGAGGAAGAGGTTTCATGATGAAAGTAATTCAGAAGACACTGACATGCAGCAGAAGATATCTTTAAAAGAGAAATGTTTACTACTTTAGACTTCGTGTTAAATGACCTACAAAATTTCCTTGAAGCACATAATGAAATTCTTAGTTTATTTTCCCCAGTGTTGAATCATATTTCACTATCCACAACAGATATTGAAGAAAACTCAAAAGATCTTGTTGAAAAATACCCTGATGAACTGTCACTTCACTTAAAAGATGAATTATTGCATTTGAGAAAAATTCACAATTCAATGTTTCAGAAGGACAAGGAAATTCTTGCACTGATGCTTCTAAATGAAATTTATTCTAAAAAACTGCAAGCTATTTTTGTGAGAATTTGTATTGCTCTGTGTATATTCTGTACAATTCCAGTAATTGTTTCAGAGGCAGAAAGAGCTTTTAGTAAGCTGGGAAATTAACTGAAAACTTGGCAGAGATCTATCACAGAACAAGAACACCTTAACTCTCTTTCTCGTTTAGCTATTAAACATAAACTGGCTTCAGAAATTGATTTCAGTGATGTAATAAATGATTTTGCTTCAATGAAAGCCAGGAAAATAAACTTAGATTAGAAAAATGAGCTATAGTTTATAGCTAACATATAGGTCATTGTAAATTATACTCATAAGTATATCGTTTATTGTTCTATTATGTTTAAAGTGTAAATAGTGCAAAATTTTATAGTTTATATTCTACATAATATGATTAAGTTCTTAGATTTTACTTTTTGTAAAACATAAATAGCAGTAGGTCTACAAAAAGGAGTAACCATAGAAGAAAAAAATTCGATCTATTAGGTGAGTGAAAACAATTCCTGGTTACAACTAGAGTAAGTTAAAACATTTGGTACCTAGGTCCAGAGTTTAATCTGGGAGGTGGGGGGGGGGTGTCTGCCAGCAACAAGTAGGATTATACTCCAAACGATTATGAAGATACAAAGAATGCACAGAACGCAAATTACAGAATAAAGAATTCTACATTAACCAGTGGTTTAGTTGGACTGGAAAGCATTTCGGAAAATAAAAATTATGCAGGTCAGAAACATGAGTATGGCATATTTGACACCCAGTACATGTCCATTTGGCACTTGCTAAATTGAAAAGAGAGTTCCTGTAAATATTTTTTTCCAACTAAAACACTGACATTAACAAACATAAATTTTATAGAAAACAAAACAACCTAAAAAGATCAAACAATAGATTATCCCCAAATGAGATCACAAGGTTTTGGTCAGATATCTGAGAGAAAGAAAATAATTAATTAAGAAATCAACACTGGATGACTGAAGAAGAGAAAGGATTTAAAACAACAGAAAATATGCCACCAATAAACATAAAAACAGAAGATGTGACACCTGCCATTAAAAAAAGCCCTAAATTGGAAAGCAGCTGGTCCCTATGGGGTCCAGCATTTTTTGTACAAGAAATTTACGAGCATACATGATAACTTGGCAAAACAATTCAACAAACTTATTAACCATCCTGGAAAACCCCCACAATTCTTGATAAAAAGTAAAACATTCCTTTAAAAAAGGAAGAAAATGCTGATGAGTCATCAAAATATAGATCTATAAACCTGCCTACCAACTCTGTACAAAGTACTAACATCGATATTAACACCCAAAATTAATAAACATTTAACCACACACAATCTATTAACAGAACACCATAAAGAGTGTTATAAAAACTCCAAAGATGTAAAGACTAAAGACTAAATAATAATTGGCTCTGTAATAATAGACCAGACCATCAAAAAGCAAAGGGATCTCAATATGGTCTACATTGATTATAGGAAGGGCCTTCGACTCTATTCCTCACACGACTGCCTTTTAGAGGTACTCAGAATATACATTATAAATCAAGTAGTAATAAATTTTTACAACATGTTATGAGGTATTGGAGAACATTTCTTTATATACTAAATGATGGTATCATAAAGCAATCAAATGAACTAAAAATAAGAGATTAATTTCAAGAAGATTCCTTAAGTTCACTGTGGTTTTGTTTGTCCCTCAACCCCCTAAGTAACACCATAAAAGCCACCAAGTATGGATTCAACATCAAATCCAGTATCAAAGAAATCAGCAAGTCAACCATCTCCTGTATATGGATGATCTCAAACTGTATGCTAAATCCAAGGATCAACTTCAAAAACTCTTTGACATTACATTGAAATTAGTAAAGCCATTCATATAGACTTTGGAACAAATAAATGAATATTCTCGAACTTGAAACAGGAACGTTGATTGAGAATGAAGGGTTGCAACTACCAAATGAAAAAATAATGGAATGTCTTTCCAAAGAAGAAGAATATAAATACCTTGATATTCTACAACCACTCTAATGTAAAAGAAAAAAAAATCCCAAACAAGATTATGGCAAATATTAAAGACCGAACTAAGTTTTTCTAATGAAGTAAAAACTATTAACACTTACTCCATACCAATATTAACATACTCATTTGGACTAATAAAATGGTCACCAACAGATCTAGAGGACATTGATAAAATCATAAGGACCTATCTCACCAAACACAATGTGTCATCTTAAATCAGCAGTAGAATGCGTAACTCTAGCAACACAGTTAGGTGGAATGGGCATCCTGCAGGTCAAAAATTTGCATGCATTCCAAATAACTACCCTCAAGCAATACTTTAATGACGAAAGTGAGAAAAATCACATTTGATATGTAAAACACTCTACTGCCACAACAATTCAGTATTCAAATCTAAAATGTAACATAAATGAAGTCACCACACATGACCAAGTAGATCATTGAAAACAAAAAGAAATTCATGATGAGCCCCATATGTATTGGATAAGAAGAAACAGATAAAAACTCTTAAAATCTCAGACTGAAAAAAGATTACATATTCTGAGAAACTAGCTATCCAAGACAGAGTTGTTCCTACAAAATGCTACAGGAAATACATATTGAAAGAAAACATAGAAGACACTAAATGCCAACACTGTAGCAAACACACAGAATCCATAGAACATATAAGTGGATGTACTACGCTAGCTAATGTTGACTATCTTCAAAGGCACAACAATGTAGCCAAAATCATCCACAAAGAGATAACAAGCAAAACTTAAGTTTAGCAGCGAATTAGCTCGTCACTACAAATATATGAACCCCAGGATGCCCTATAAAACGAAAACTTTAAAATATATTGGGACAGAGAAATCCGGACAGATAGAAAGATTCAAGCCAACAGATCAGACATACTCCTTTTCAACAAGAACAAACAAGAAGTCTCAATAATAGACACAGCAGTACCCCCTACATCACAACCTACAACACATGTATGCACAAAAAATCAACAAGTACATGAAATTAGCCACAGAAATAAGACGTGGAAGGTCATCACAGTCACCATACATCCAGTAGTACTCCCAACCAATGACATCATAACGAAGACATTAGTCCAGCAGCTACACTCTACATCTGCAACATATTTTACCACTACTTAAAAAATCAGTAATTTTAGACATATGTCACATTATCCAGAATTTCCTAAAAGCTGAATAATTTGTGATACTTTATTTAAATCCATATCATTGATATGATTATGATATGATATGATATAAGATATGATATATTTCTACATCAAGTTTACTGGCTATTGTTCGCCACCACATTTCTGTATATGTGCTACCCATACATAGTCTTGTTGTTTAAAGCGCTTTCAGAATAAGAAGGCATATAAGGCGGAGCTAGTTCAGGCCCGTCTAGCTCGACTAGCCAGTACCAGTGAAGCAGTGTTGCCTAGTTAAATCGTCGTGAATTCTTGCTGAAGCATCGCGTATTAGTTTCTTTCTTGCGCGCACAATATTTATGGCTAGGAATGAATTTTAAGCTGTGCCATTCGAAAGAGCTCCGAATTCTGAATCCAACTGTTCAAGAATGGCAATTGTATGTCAACTGGCTTGCGTGTTATCGCTTTAAGACTAAACAGAGATATTCAACCTACAGCATTCAACATATTTTGCTCTGAAGTCCCTCTCTGTAAACGAAGATAGATTCTGTTTATTTTCAAATTCAGATGTGGACTGTTTTCTCTTGTGTGATGTGTAACTTACCGTAACAATTTCTCTTGAAGGGATTGCAATTGGCTCTGGTATTTCATCTGTTATACGCAAAAGGATAGTCCTACACTCATAGGCGAGGAATATTATATTTTCTGTATTATAATTTTTCTGAAGGACTAGCTTATGATCCAGTGCGTGTCAGTTTTTCACAAACAAAGAATCTGACTGCAGAGGCGTGTGGTTTAGAAGTACATACGTTATCTCGTATTCTGGGACAGGGGAAAGAGATAATTCAAATAGGTGGTATACTGTACCTATATTTACCTCTCCTGGAAAATAACGCAAAACGTGTTAATTATTTGACGATTTTTGGAATCGTGTATTACTTCATCGTACTATATTTTAAATAGACTATATTAGTAGTATGTGTTAGCAGTGACATAGAACATGGAAAGCAAGAAGAAAGCTGAGAAAAACCACGGATACGATTTTCACTTTTCATTGGAATATTATATATGGTATAAGACGAAATACTGCTTAAACATATGAGATATTTGGTTGATATTGCAAACATAAACACTCCTGCCTCTTTTTCGATGAATTATACGAAGAGTATTAACAACATTCTTACTTAAGAGCATTAAAAACTTTATAAGATTAGCAATTTAATTACATTTCACTTTTAAAATAAATACAGGCGGTCCACACTTGTGGAGTAACTGTTAGCGCGTCTGACAGTGAAACCAGGCGGGTTCGATTTCTGGTCGGGTTGAGGTTTTTCTGGAGTTTTCCCTCAACCCAACATGAGCAAATGCTGGGTAACTTTCGGTGCTGAACCCTGGACTCATTTCACCAGCATTATCACCTTCATCTCATTCAGACGCTACATAATCTAAGATGTTGATAAAGCGTCGTAAAATAACCTACTCAAAAATATAAATAAATACAGGAATGCTAGAAACGAGGAGATTTTATAATTCCAAAACTCAGTTTCTATTTTAAAAACCTTGCGTTGTATGTAATATGTTACATTATATACATTTTTCTAATATACTAATTTACCTTCAATATATTAACGATATTATTGGGTTACGATTTTCATATTCACTTACATATAACTACTTTCACTCGTAGGCTTATACTGCCCAGGCGAGTGATAGAACATACAACCCTGGACCTCTAGGTAGATATAAGCTTAAGGATTAAATGAAGTTAGATAGGCTTGATTTAACAAAGTAAAAGAACGTAATCTTCAATTTCAATATGACAACTGAATTAGACCTACAGATATGCTTATATTCTTATGGCCAGATTCTTAGCCAGACTATAGAATCCTGGACCTCTAGATACGTAAACATTAGAGAATAAAATAAAATTAGATAGACTTAGTTTAACAGAGAAAAATAAAATAATCTACAGTTTCAGTATGAATACTGAATTATGTATGATCACATATTATGCTTACATTGCATTATAACCAGATTCGTAACAAGAATATAGAACCCTGGACCCCTAGGTAGGTATAAGCTTGAGAATTAAATTAAATTAATAGGCTTCATTCAGCAGAAGAAAAATAGAATACTTCTTAACTTCAATATCAATACTAAATTACGTATCTACAGATGTGTTTACATTTTATTATCGCTAGATTCGTAGGCTGCCCCTACAAAGTAACTTTATCTCATCTTTCCTCTGGAGAAATAAACAATAATAAATTCAACATTGCTGTACAAGGAAGTCTGAACATTTGGATAAATTTTCTCGCCCTCAATTTTTTCAGGATGGTATTTCCACATGTCAGATAGTGCAATAAAATATGCAGCATTCTTTATTTTAAATTAAGACATTTTTGTCTGACATTAGCATAGTAAATTTCTACATATCTGTGTCACTTTATTTCGAAAGTTAGTGACTCCAAAATTTACTGATCTGTGAAGCGAAGAATTAATAAAGATTGGGATGAAAATTACTTCAGTAAGGGTAATTATATTTAAACATTACACATAAAAAAGTAACAGATCTCGACTTGCACACTCGCTGTAGCCAGCAGTGACTGATAGTTTCTGTCCTTATCTGTTGTTTCTGTCTTCCACGTCTCGTGCACCGTGTGACAATATCGCACTGTTGCTAATACTCGATTGTTAATAAGTATTTAATGAATTTCAATCTTAAGGCATATAAACTTGCAAATGTTTATTTGCTATTTAATAACAATATATGAACGTTTTCGCCATTTAGGGCATCTTCAGATATAACAAAACATATTATCTGGACCTATAATAGTATATTATGCAAATAACAAGGAAAATAGAGAACAATATATGTGATACATGAAATTCATGAGCTTTATGTAGATATAACATGACACAGGATGAATATTGAGATAATCTTTGAATTTGAACTTAGACTGGACGAATGTTTTATTTTATACATATAGCTCATGTTACAATTAATGTACAATGTTTAAAATTTGTCAATGATGTTAATTTTAAAATTTACAATGATGATAATAAAATATTTAAAGTAATCATGGCTGAAAGTTGTCGTAAGTTACAAGATAGTATGCGTAGTTAATGTTCGTGTGTTTTGTAATTATTTCACTTAGAGAGGCCGTTGGCATTTGAATGAATGTTGTTTGACGTTGATGACTACTTTACAATTGATATACAGTGATTAAATTAGTCAATGTTAAAATTTAAATTTTATAATGAAGATAATAAAATATTTAGAGTAATCATGGCTGAGAATTGTCGTAAGTTCAAGATAGTTTTCGTAGTTGATGTTGTGTGTTTTGTAATTGTTTCACTTAGAGGTCATTGACTTTGAAATGGCTACTCTGATGTGATGACATCCTATTACGTGCTCTCAGGTTTATTGAAGTATATAAATGAAGGAGTTCTATAAATTTGTATGTACTAGTGTTGTAAATTTTAAAATTAACATCATTGACAAATTTTAAACATTGTACATTAATTGTAACATGAGCTATATGTATAAAATAAAACATTCGTCCAGTCTAAGTTCAAATTCAAAGATTATCTCAATATTCATCCTGTATCATGTTATATCTACATAAAGCTCATGAATTTCATGTATCACATATATTGTTCTCTATTTTCCTTTTTATTTGCATAATATACTATTATAGGTCCAGATAATATGTTTTGTTATATCTGAAGATGCCCTAAACGGCGAAAACGTTCATATATTGTTATTAAATAGCAAATAAACATTTGCAAGTTTATATGCCTTAAGATTGAAATTCATTAAATACTTATTAATAATTTACCAGGCATATTGATATATTAAAATGAATTGTAAATTAATACTCGATTGGCATAGGCCATATGCCTTCTTATTCTGAAAGCGCTATAGTCAACTATCCGAAGACAGGTCTGGACCCCACAAGTGATACCAAGTAGGCACAACTTATGAGGCAACTAGCCAGGATAATGGAGTGGGGTGATCAGTTCCTTTCCCTCTACCCATAGCCTTCTAATTACAATGTACAGTAGCATGCAAATTAATCTGAACACAACATATTTTTACATTTTCTGTCATTGTTGGCCTCACAGCTGCTCATACCACTTTAATTGATATCTGTAGTACGTGTAATTCCATTGTTAGTCTGTCATTTTTTTTTATAATATGTGACATTTTGCCTGTCGTTTTGTACTTATAAGCATTTCAGTTGTGTTGAAGACTTAATACTGCAATCCTGTGTACATTCTGTCGTCTTCACAAATGGATATAACTCCACGAAAACGGACTAAAATTATAACATTAGCAGAGTATTCTTCTATGACACAGAGGCAAATTGCTGCAGAATGTCACATCGGTTTGGCTACTGTTAATTTGATCATAAAACGATACAGGGAGACTGGATCCATCACACCCCAGAAAAAAGGAAACTGTGGCCGGAAAAGGAAGACTTCACCTGCAGATGATCGTTTAATTGTCAGGAAAAGTAAATTAAATCCTAGACTAACTGCTGTCGACTTAACCCGCGAGTTAATGGCTACCACTGGGGCGGATATTCACGTCACAACAGTGCAGCGTAGGCTTTTGGAAGCTGGACGAAGGGCTCGTAAGCCTATTAAGAAGCAACTGCTAACCCCTGTTATGTGCAAAAAACGCCTAATGTGGGCAAAATTACGTCAACACTGGACAGTGAATGACTGGAGGAATGTACTTTTTTCTGATGAGTCTCATTTCGAGGTCCACGGCCACCGTGTTTCTTACAAATGGAAAGGATCCGAAAAAGTAACAGCAGCTCATCTCCAATAAATACCCCCCTAAAGTAATGTTTTGGGGTTGTTTTACACATGAAGGGCCTGGAGCATTAATACCTCTCAAAGGAATGATGAATTCTGACAAATATATTCACTCATTGGAAACCAGAATCGTACCCCAGCTGCAAAAATCATTTCCGGATGGCAGAGGTGTGTTCCAACAAGACCTGGCACCATGCCATACGTCTCGAAAAACTACAGAATTCAACAAGAAGAATATTCAGGTACTCCCCTGGCCCCGCAACTCACCCGACATCAACCCCATTGAGAACTTGTGGTCAATTTGCAAAAGAAGAATGCAAAAAAATGGATTGTTCTACAAAGGAGAAGATGATTTCTGCCCTCATTGATGTATGGTTTCGCGATGAAGAAATGAAGAATATTTGTGGGAAATTAGTGGAATCCATGCCAAATCGTCTCAGAGCTGTTATTAGGAACAAGGGAGGCCACATAGATTACTGAGGTATGTCTTAGCTCCTTTTTTTATCCCGTTTGAGTGTTTTTGCATAATTAATTACGTTCGGATTAATTTGCACACTACTGTATATTATTAATCTCAACATAGACAAACCTACCAAAACAATTCAGCCACTTGTCTCCGTTCTATTTATACCTTCAAACTAGCCTATTTTATTTTCTAACTCATTCCCCCATAGCAGCACCTTCTCCATTCCCTTTCCAGTTACCCTCAACTCTTCCAATAAAGTCTGTCTGTCATTCATGCTCTATTAAACTTTACTTTTCTTCATGCACTGCTTATCTTCTAAACATTTTCACTATATTTTCTCTATACTACTTTTGTTCCTTACTCTTGATTATAAAGCATTTTGATTTTCCTTTTTCTGTCACTTTCCACATATCTCCTACCTTATTTTCACTTTACACTTAATATTCTGCCTCGTTGTAACACTATTTCACTATTCTTTCCCTCACCATAATCACCATTCTTCACCCACTAATTATTCCTCCTCACTGTTACCGTTTGTGCCCATGTCTCCTGCAGCATCGTTTAAATCCATATTATTAAGCCATGTACCATTCTTTTGCTTTAGAAAAATTAGAAAAATCAACTCAAATAATAATAATAATAATAATAATAATAATAATAATGCCAAATAATGCCAAATAATAAAATATAAACATAACTGCTAACTATTGGCTCTTCCACAGCTTTTGGAGGTACTGTGATGGAGGTTTTGATGTTTTCTTTTAAATACCCAGTCTTCAGCCACAGTTTCATTGTATTGACGTTATTAAATTGAAAATGATGCTCTAGTCCATTGCTTGGCAAAGGAGAATTCGTGAATCCCTGTGATTCATGACCTTCAAGCGGTGTAGATATACTTTCCACAGAGCATTCCTCCCTCCCATGTGTCCAAGAAGGGCAGCAGCAGTGGAGCAATAGCTGTGTCTAAACCTTTCACTTTGAAGAAACGAAGGTTTCTGGTGGAATGGGAGGAAAATTTCTTCTGTTGTGAAAAAGATGATGAAAGAAAATGCCTAATTTGTAATAAGCTAATATGGATAACCTGAAAATTGAATTCAGTGGCAGATTCTGAATTTCAGGGACATGGAGAATGATCTTACTGTGTTTGTCAACCCTTTTTCTGTAGATCTAACCAGTGCAAGAATTAACTTGCAATGTGAAATACAAACAGACTTAGTGATGAAAATGAACTGCAAAGATTTAGTGGGTGGGAATTTATTTGCACAATTGTGTAAAGTGAAATATAAGCGTCTGAGAGATTTTACTGTCTCTCTTACAGAAATATTTAGCTTCATATACGAGTCATTCCACGTCAAATCGCACAGCAATAAAACACGACCTTCTCGGAAATGGTCGAATTTTTTTTCATGAATTCCAGACATCAAATAAGGAGACCCGTATTGTTTCATTTTCACAATTACTAATTATTTGTGTAGTTATGACTATTTGAAGGTATGCAAATTATGCGCGCACTGTTACATAAACTCACTTGGAACTCTGTGTCTACATATAATTGAGATTTGCGGTTTGGCGCATTTGAAAGACTAAATACAACACTTTTTATTACTTTAGGCCTATCACAAATAAATTAAAAATTTGGCCTATTTTTTTAATAATTTCTTTTTCAAAGCAAAATTACTATATTAAATAGCCAAGTTAAAAATCTGAAAAAAATATAGACTTGTTCGCTGATGTATTATCTGTAAACTACTGCATTTATAAATATGGGATCGGCACCCATACATTTGTAACAATTTATTTTCCGGAGGCATGCACGCGCTCGCGATGCCCAGCTAATGAACTGCTTGCAGCCATAGGCTAGAAGGCTGCCCGGGGAAAGTTTTACGAAATCCCCCGTTACATCTGATGTCACCATACTAATCATCAAATGATTAATACCTTAAGGAACAGTAAATATCTTATCTAAAGTTATTTTATTATTGTCAGCTCAGCTAAGAGGGGAAGCCCTTCACAGTGCTGTATGTTTTTACTGTAATACAGCAAAGTGTTTGATTATAGCAAGGCTATGTAAGGCAATAAACTTTATGGCAAAAAACAGATGGCAGGAGACAAAATATAGAAGAGAAAAATAATCAGTTTGGGTTTGAATTTCACAGAGTGACGTGACTTCTATACAACATGATCGCGTAATATATAACAAGTGTTTAAATCCATTTACCTTCCTAATCACGCTTTTATAAAGAAAAGTACACTAAGACGCGTAAGTCGCGACTTATTGATAAAGCTCAATTTAAAGGAGTCTTTGAATGTGCAAATATGTGATTCGTTTCGTAAAAATCAATCAATTTCCGGATAGGTCAGGTGAAATTATATGTGAAGCCAGTAGTTCTTGTGATATTAATAAACATGAATCAAATGAAAGTGCGGACAGAGAAAGTGATTATCCCAGTTCTTCTTCTAGCAGTTCTATGGATACAGTGCTAGAAATCACTAATATTGAGGAATTAAACAAGAGTTTGATGTCAATAGAATCCCCTATCAAGAAAAGAAAGCTACAACAAAAACAATACCCCCGTGAAAAGTTTCAAAAAGTAAAAGGCTCCCTAGCATGTAAAGTTTTTCATGTAGAAGATGCATAGTCATCCTTTCAAAAGTCAGCCATATTTCATTTTTGACGGAATGCTAAGAAATATACAACCTGAAAATTACATAGTTATTGCAGACTTTTCTGAAAATTATTCATTTGTAATACAAGATTCAATACTAGGTGTTCATTGGAACATATGCCAAGCCACAATACATCCTTTTATAGTATATTTCAAAGGAGATACAGAAATTTGTCACAAAAGTATTGTCATCTCAGAAACCATGAAACATGACACTGATCCCTTTCACTTTTTTCAATCCAAAGCAATCAATTTCTTAAAGCAAGAATTCAATGATATGAAAAAAATCATCTACTTTTCCAATGGATCAAGTTCATAATAAAAAAAAAATAAATAATTGCTTACATGAAGACGATTATGGAATTAGTGCTGAATGACACTTGTTTGCAATGTCGCATGGTAAAGGTCCATGTGATGGCATTGGAGAAACTGTTAAAAGAATTGCCACAAGAGCCAGCCTGTACAAGATCCTATAACAACACCAAAAAAAAAACTGCTTGATTGGTCACAAAAAACATTTCTAACATGTCATTTATATTTTGGCCATTGAATAAGCACAAAAACCACACTGAAAATTTGCAGGCCAGATACCACAATCTAAAACCAATAACTGGTACATTAAAATTACATTCTTTCATTCTGTTGTCAAAAACTGAAGATTTAGTAAAACAATTTTCTTTCAAGAAAGAAGGTAGGCGAATGAAAATTTAAAGTGTGAATGAAAAGAAACATTTAAAAAGCATAATGTACAAGTATCTGAAGATATCATAATAAGTAAATTAGCAGTGTTTCCTCGAGTGACTTGATCCGTACTGGGTGTAATGTAGCAACGTTCAGTCAATCATCCAGCGCCGATAAACCTCCCATGTCACTTCAACGCTTCCCGTCCACTGCTGCTGCACCGACCGCTACACATTGTGTCGCAAGTAATTAAATTTCCATTAAACTATTGGAGATCCCATTCTGATTTTTTCTGGAATTATTAAGAATACTTCAGTGCACCTAGTAAGATTTTTTTTAGATTTTTAATAGGGCTATTTCACATTGATATATAAGTTTTAAAAATTGAATTATAAAAAAATATTTGTAATAATTATATTAAAATTAGTTAGTAAATATTTAATAAAAGACAGTACTTTAAGCTTTTAAATGCATTTTTTTTTTTTAATTTTAATATCAATATCGTCAGAAATATGACTCTTTAAATGTTGCATTGTGCGACATTTTTAACGAATTTTAACATGTAATATTTTAAAAACATGTGGACTTAGGAGGAAATAAAAATACACTTGTTGGTTTATTAGAACCATAGAGTTGGTAAAAAAAAATATAAACGCAATCAGAAATATGAAGGTCAAAATTTGTATAATTTTGTGTCATTTGACATGGAATGACTCATATGTTTGTGAACAATTCTTTTCTGGAATGAACACTGCTAAATCGAAAGCAAGATCCTCTCTTTCAGATGATAATCTTTTGGCACAGCTAGATATAGCTGTTACAGACATTACTCCACATTTTGAACGTATAGCCAAAAGTTCAGATAAAGACGATTAATTTTTCTACTTCTGTTTTGTATTATTTATGTTTGTGGAAGGGGAAATTCAAATACCACTTCATCAAACCACAGTAAACTTCTGATTGTATGTAATAAGCGACAGTTCCCATTGTATGTAATAAAAGACAGTTTGCTAGTGTGCAATGTTATATTGCCTGTATTGATTTACTTCAAATTAATTGTATCTGTTATTCTGTACCTTATATGTTTGTTGCTTTAATTTTGCTCACCAGTGAAGTAGAGCAAGAAATTAACTTCTACTCTCTCACGTTCATTATAATACTAATCTGTCACTGCAAACGAGAAACAGAACTTCACCCCCTTCTTCAGTTTTGCCGTTAATGAACTGAATGTTATCTGGGTTGCATTCACTATGGATTCGGCGCAGATTGTTTTCTGCCCACCCCTGCTCTAGTCTGTAAGCACTCATAAATAAATTAACACTGTCTATAAATTGATTCGCTTTGATTCTTAACTGAATGCTTGCTGAACTTCAACTGAGTGAAGGGGCTAAGAAACAAGAATTGAAATGCAAGACAAACTTTCCAGATAATTCTTAGAAGATGTCGTCATTAACAATTTGATATGGAAGTACGGTGAAGTTCACAGAAGAGGTTTGTGTGTTTTGTGCTTCTGATCAATGCAATGTTCTGGATGTTTCACGTAGTTCCAAGAAATAGCATGCCATCGGAACTTCATAGCAGCAACAATATTATGTTGTTGTTCTCCTCTTACGTCGTCGGTGGGGAAAGGTGACAGGTGGCACATCACATGCACTTTGACATAATAATAACTTCAGAACACACTGCAGGAGCTCAATAATTTCTATTTGATGCTTACCAACACCTGGTTCATGACTGACTACATATATTATATTCACAGTTTTAAGATCTGATCACTTTTTTTTCTTTATCCTTCTAATTTTTCACAGAGCACAGTTTGGGAAACTATGATCTAATATAATATATTACGAGGCGCATCCAGAAAGAAAGTTTCCCTATTTTTTTTAAAAATAAGAACACACTTTCAGGAAAGCATTTATTGGCAACAGATACAGCAATGTTTCAGCTATTTTTCAACGTAGACACCATCAGAATTGAGACACTTGTCGTATCGTGGGATCAACTTTTGTATCGCTCTGTCATAGAACTCTGCCGCCTGTGAATGGAACCAGCGTGTGACAGACGTCTTCAGCTCTTCGTCGTTACCAAAACGCTCACCGGAGGACAGGAATTTCTTGAGGTGCAAAAAACCGTGAAAATCGCTGGGAGCAATATCAGGACTGTAGGGTGGATGATCAAACAACTCCCAGCCAAATTCCGTCAAAACAGCTGCTGTGTGCCGAGCTGTATGTGGACGAGCATTGTCATGGAGGAGCACAACACCTGCAGTAAGCATTCCACGCCTCTTGTTTTGAATGACACGTCGCAATTTTCGCAGTGTTTCACAGTAACGGTCAGCGTTCACTGTTTCACCTCTTGGAAGGAAGTCAATGAGCAGAATGCCCTTCCTGTCCCAGAATACCGTGCACATCACTTTCCGTACCGACAGGGTCTGTTTGAATTTCGTCCTGACCGGAGACCCACTATGCCGCCAATGCATTGACTGCTGCTTGGTTTCTGGGGTGAAGTGCGAAATCCAAGTCTCATTGCCCATGACGATTCTGTCTAGGAACTCGTCGCCATCATCGTGATACCATTGCAGAAATGTCAGTGCTGCTCCTAAACATTGCATTTTGTGTTCGGGTGTCAGGTTTTTCGGCACCCACCTGGCACACACTTTTTTGAACAGCAGGTGCTTAGTGACAATCTTATGCAACAAGGATTGCGATATCTGCGGAAAATGGATGCTCAGCTCCGTAATCGTGAAGCTACGGTTCTCCATGATGCACTGGTGCACCCAGCTCAACACGATCATCATTGATGAGGTACAGTCGCCCACTGCGATCTTCATCATGGACACTTTGACGACCTTCGGAAAACTACCTACACGAGCGACGCACCATCTGCTTACTCATGATGTTCGGCCCATAGACCTGACAAAGCTGCCGATGAATTTTAATTGGCACAATGCTTTGTGCATTAAAGAACTTTATCACCGACTGAACCTCGCAGGCGGCGGGAGAAGGAATAAGAGCTTCCATTTCGGACCACTGCTGCCACGCTACTGGCACCAGACGGGACCTGTCCAGCTGGCATGTGATTGATATGTCATAGATTTGTTACTCATGCACAATTGACACGGCTAATTACGTTTACTTTCAAGGGGAAAAAATCAGGAAACTTACTTTCTGGATGCACCTCGTAATTTATGAAAAGGTATTTATATATAATCGTTGCTCATCCAGTTTCAGATAACTTGTTCATTTGTAAAATGATGTCTTTTAAATTCTCTTTTTGATGCTAGATGAGATTGTGTGATTCAGTGTACGAGTCATTTTTATGGGAATATCTTTGGTGATAAATACTAGGCGTCATTGCTTGCTAAATCTTTATGGCCATATTGCAATGTTTTAGGTTTAATCTTTGAAGTTCGCTGACCACTAGATTATAGACAATCAAACTTTGATTATGCTTTCCTTTGTGTTTTCACAGCGACTGTACTATAGTTATTTATTCAACTATCCAAAGACAGGTTTGAACCTCATAAGTAACACCAATAAGGCATCACTCATGAGGCAACTAGGCCAGGAGATAATAGTAAGACTAGAATAAAATTTGCAAGTAGTCTCGAAGTATCAGAGAAACTAAATATTGACAACAATTGTGAAACTCAGAATTTTAAAAAATAAGCAATGTGATTTTTGAATAGAATTGATCTTTATTTTATAATTTTTTTGTGTATTTGTACAGCACATTCATTTCAATTTCATTTTTTTTTTAAGCTTCCTCATGATATGTCTCTCACATGGAATGTGAGAATGAACAGGACAGCTGGTTTTTGTTACAATCGGTGGACAATAACATCACCTGGAACCAAGATCCGTTCTTCACGAATTGTTCTTTCAGCTAAGGTTAGATTTCAGTTTTACTTGTTTTTCTAAAGTTGTATATATGGATATTTTACCTATATCCACACAGATCATGGTACTGTTATCTAATTTGTTTTACTGTGCTCACTGTAGAAGAGAGAATTCTACTTCAGTCGATCATTTGAGACTTGTAGGTTTTTATTCCTATAATCTTTTCCGAAGAAAATTTGTTAATTGTCACTAGGGGACGAATTCATATACGCCAAAAAACAGCAAAATATGCAGGATGTTTGCACTAAAAATAACAAAGTACTGGTATGTACTTTTAAAATTGGAAAGAAAAGAAACAACTTATTTTATTTTAAGAAATTTACTATTATTGATGGAGTACATATTTAAATACAAGTACTGTAAATATTTAAAACTTTTAAAGTTTTTTATATTCGTACTAAACTGTTGTCCAATAAATAAATATAGACTATATATTTTCTTCAGTAATCTTACTAGAGGCTTTGATTTATTTCGAGAAAATCAAAACTCGAATGGGATTTAATTGGCATTACACGATTAGAAGAAAGTATATAAAGATTAGAAGAAATAAAGTACTCTAATACAATAAAGTATCCACTTACTAAAAAACTAAACTGTCTTGAAAATATATTATTGTACCATCTCATCATTACAAATACTGTATTCTGCTAGATGGCAGTAGTGTGTTATGATGAGCTGTTCTCATGTTACCAATTGTGCCAACTATACTATCTTCATTGAACTCTATGGACAATTACTAGTTAAGAAGGCTTTGTTGATTCAGTTTCATTTTTATTAAAACAGTTACATTCCACTTCAATTATCAATATATATTAAAAAATCTCTGATACATGACTATCCATAATCTCATACAGCAAAAACCCAAATCTAAATAATATAAACAAGATAAATGATAGAAAAGTTTTAATTAAGGATGATGAAATAAGCATGAATCATTTTAAAAGGTACAAAAATATTATTGTAAGTACAATGTTGGCAAACAAACACATGGTAGGGATGTGATAAAAGCAAACAAATGCTAGGGAGGTAATAAAAATTGTAGGATAAGCAGCCATAATTGGTTGAAACATGTCATTCCATACTGTTTTATTGGTCAAAAGCTGTTCTCTTGTGTGCCAACTATACTATCTTCATTGAACTCTATGGACGATTATTAGTCAAGAAGGCTTTGAAGTACGATGTTGGCAAACAAAGAAGCAAATGGTAGGGATGTGAAAAAAGCAAACAAATGCTAAGGAGGTAATAAAAATTGTAGGATAAGCAGTCATAATTGGTTGAAACGCATCATTCCATACCGTTTTATTCTTCAAAAGTATGACATAGTAAACGTGTAGTAGTCAATGCAACACAGTTTTTCTGTTATAGTGGGCACCAGGGATTTTGGCAGATAGATTTTGTTAATGTGAACTCGAGAGCGAGTTACTCACCGCTGCAAGATCGGTTGTTGTCTCTGTCGCAGCTGGAATGGGTAGGACATAAGAGTAAACATGCACACCCGAGTATTCTATTGGACTCTAGACAAAAACTAAACAAATATTACAGTATTCTATATGTGTCTTTGGTACACCCAAGAAACTAGTTCGATTAATTAAAATGTGTCTCAATGAAACTTACAGCAGAGTCTGTATAGGCCAGTTTCTATCTGATGCTTTTCCAATTCACTGCGGGCTAAAGCAAGGAGATGCACTATCACCTTTACTTTTTAACTTCACTCTAGAATATGCTATTAGGAAAGTTCAGGATAACAAACAGGGTTTGGAATTGAACGGGTTACTTCAGCTTCTTGTCTATGCGGATGACGTGAATATGTTAGGAAAAAATCCACAAACGATTAGGGAAAATATGGAAATTTTCCTTGAAGCAAGTAAAGCGATAGGTTTGGAAGTAAATCCCGAAAAGACAAAGTATATGATTATGTCTCGTGACCAGAATATTGTATGAAATGGAAATATAATCTATTATATATATATATATATATATATATATATATATATATATATATATATATATATATATATGGAAAATATAATATGTTAATCATTAGTTAGTAGATAAGACTGAGTTTTACGAAATACGAACATTAAGAGATGGAAAATGGGAGGCAGTAATGATCAAAATAATTATACCATTTATTTTTTAACCAGCAGACGTGCAGCCTTTCAATTTAAAACAAAGATTCACTCATAAAATTGGGTTAGACTATTCATCTTATCTCTCAGAATTGTTTCTAAAATTGAGCCGTGCCCACGACCACGGCCGTTCACCTAGTACGTCACTTCATCCGTCAGAGCACTCTCACACGTCACAGTATAGATAGCGCTATCAATCCCTTCATTTGTTCTTTCCAAATAACCCTATTGGCCGGTTCATTACGTCTCACGAGGATAGAGGGGGAGAGAGTTTACCTGTTTTAATGGAGATACACGGAATGTCACTCGGGTTCTGGTACGCGGCAGATACACTTAACAAGACTTAGGCTCTCGTACGCGGGAGATACACGGAAACAGTTGGCTCAGATTCAAGCTCTCGTACGCGGCAGAAACACTTAACAAGACTTAGCATTTTGGTATGCGGCAGATATAGACAACGTGACTCGGGCTTTGTACGTGCTGGAGATAGATCAGTGGAGTAGTTAAATTGCGTCGTGTGTGTTTGGGATTTTAGTGGATCGTAGTTTGAAATATCGCTTGCTAGTGATACGTCTTGGGGGCAAGTTTTAGTATTTGCATCGAGTAACATATTTGTGAGATATATGTGTTTGAGGTAAATTGTATTGGGAATTATGTAAGGAGATATGATTTGAAATGTGAGTTCATGTTCCGAGACGGTTAGAGTGATAAGACAGCGATTACGGTCTCACATATGGTTTTAGTGTTTTCCCTGCTCCATTTTGATTGTTGCTTTCCTTCGCCGCTATTCTCTTATCATGTGCGTCGAGTTTAGTTGCTATTTAAATGATCCTTGAAATTGGAATTATCGTCCGTTACTTATTACATGCATCTGTCTCCATCCCTCTCTCTCTCTCCATTGGGTATTTATTTTGTAAAGTGCAGAGATTTGTGTTAGTGCTATTTGCACAGTTTATATGAGCAATATGTGCAATGGGTAATGTATAGTGATCTGTCATGTAATGCCTTATGCTGGGTAGAGTTTGTTTCTTATTGAGTGTACATGTATTTTAGTTTGGTTAGTCAGACTGAGTGGTATCTATGGTCGAATGGATCATGTATCAAGTTAATGTGCTGGCTGGGTGTTGTGTTCAGATTCATAATCAGATAGTTAATATATATATATATATATATATATATATATATATATATATATATATATATATATATATATTTAGAGAGTGGTTCATGAACATATGGTTAATAGGTTAGTCACTGACGGTCGAGAGACGGCCATATTAGATAGTATAATCACTTATAAGTGTGTTGGCCTCAGCCTTGTGATACATGATTTACATATCCTGGGGATATCATTTCAGATTAGTTTGTCCTATTTTCACTCATCTATTTCATGTTTATTGTTATTTCATTTTTCATTTATGTACATTGTTACTTATTATTGTTAATTATATTTATTTTACAAATTCACACTATTCATTTCTAAAAGTCTTCCACTGCGCACAACCAATCCTTTCAATGTGCCGTCCACCTGGCGAAAGCAGCCAATATAAGAAAGATAAAGAGGAGGAGTGGATGATCGTACCACCGCCCCCTAACAAAATGTATAAGGAATGTATAAAAGTTCAGTTTCATGTAGGCTACTCCCTTCAAATAACTTTTCAGTTCCCTCCCCCCATTTCCGAGGAGAGAGAAAGGTGATCCCGATTTTAAAAGTTCACTAAAGTATATTTAACTAGAGACGTAAAATTTAAAATGAAGGTTACTCCCTACAATATTGGTTAAACATTCTTAGATTTTTTTAAATACCATCTCCTAAGGTACTGATGGAAAGGCAGAAGGAAGTGAGAAATCTCATGTCATCCGATCTTGATGAAAGTCGATATCTGGGGATCTTTGCGATCACAGAATACGAATAAGGTATTATTTTGTCCCTGGTGGAGTGGGACAGAAATGGGTGAGAAATTAAATTAGATAGAGGTTTTAGAGATGAAAATTACGAATAATACTATTTCTGCTAATTCAATATGGCAGTTTCAGTACTATGAATTATATTTAAAAAAATGAAACATCGGATACCGCAAATATACATAAACACAGGTAACACATGTACAGTATTTAAGGGAGTATGTAACACCTTTCGATAGTAGGCCTATACATTTAGTAAAATCCAAAAATGTAATTTCTACATATTCAGAATGAATTTTGTGCTGGAATTTAGTATAGTCATCAGCCAATACCTCTAGATTAATAAACAACTTTTTAGAATCCATAAAATACAGTATTTATTGTGAATGATAATTATATTTTTCAATTGGTGCAATTTGTGCAGGGAACATTGGTTTCTCTGATGTTTTGTATGATTTCAAATATTTTAAAATGCTTTCTTCTTTGTTCTATTCACAATGTGCATGTTAAGAAATTATTGCCCTTGTAATATCCATTACAATCTTATTTTTTATACCTTTATATAAATCTAACTTCCGCAGCATGCAATTGAATCGCACTTTTTAGAAAGGCACTAAGTCAAAATTTGCCATTTTTATTTTTACTGATGAAATGATTAATACTTCCAAGGCGCACTGATTGACAGAGTAAGAAACTTAGTCAAACCTCTCCCTGTATCTTTAACATCAAGTTGATGTTTATATACGACACTGGTACACTGGTATTTATTGATGAAAATAAGTTTATTTCGCTCTCCTGAAAAATAGCATAATTTGACTTAGTTTCTTTCTAAAAAGTGCGATTCAATTGTACCCAATTAACCAAATTATATTTTGATCAATAAGAAGAACCGTAATTTTATTAACTTGAATTGTCACATGACCAGTAGAAGATCACTAGATTATTGCTGGACAAACCTTGTATATTGATCTGGTAAGGGTAGGATTAGAATTATGTATGTATGTATGTATGTATGTACATCAAATCCTACCCTTACCAGATATATATGCGCAATGCAATGCTTTTTCCTTTTAATTTAGAAAATGTAGGAGACATATTGTAAAATCATTGCGAACGAGTCATTTACATGTATTTAAGGTATTCTTTGAGTTGGACTGTACCGTAATGTGTTTCATAATAATAACACTAGCCTGCGAATTTCAACTTTGTGTTTGTTGCCTAAACTAAGTAACGTGATTTTATATAATGTCGATGTGCTCAATCCGAATTTTCAATCAGTTTGCTTCTATCACATCAGGTTTGTTTGCAAAATCACTTTAAATGTATTTTATAATTACGTGAATTTCATCAGATACTTTTTCATTTCACTTTTTTATTTCAAATTCAAAAACAATATTTAAAAGACACAACTTGCTGAAATTATGTGTATGGTTGTCCATACGTGTCACTAGAGTGTTTTTGCTTTGTTTTGTCTTGTTTACTTCACTATTGGATGTATAAATTAGCACAATGTATCACACAAAAAATTACACCACTTGCTTCTTAGTTGAGAAAGTCCTCCTGTTCCTCTTTCTTTTATGTTTCTCTTCAGGTATTTCACGCTTTAATATCCAACAATAATCACCAAGTATACTGATGCCCCCGCGTCCCTGGTACCTTCTTTCGAACTCCTGCAGATCTTTGTGAAATCGTTCATCTTACTCTTACCTGAAAAATCCTAGATTTTCGGCGAAATAATCTAGCTGAGAAAACAGGAAATTTTGATACTCATGTTACAACCAAATTCTTTGTATGCTTCAAGCATGTTAGCCACAATGTTTCGGTAATTAGGATCCTTGTTGCCAAGAATTTTAAAACAGCTTCACAAAACAATATCCATGTTGATTTCTCCTTTTCTTCCATAGTGTTTTTAAATGCTGCACCAGGCATGTTTTCTTATGTGAGGACCATTAAATATTGTGACAGCGACGTGAGATTCGAACTCACGACCAGCGTCCCGCAAGAGAGAAGATCGCGCGGAGCACTTTGGGATGGCGCGCGGTGGAGAGGGGAAAAGGGCCAACGCGGCGAGAGAGTGGAGAGAGAGTGCGCGCGCATCTGGTGCTGGTAGAGAGGAGAGGGCTCTGGATTTTTCTGGAGTGCCATCTCTAGAGACGCGTGGAACTTTCGAGGCTACGTCGCTGTGGTTATAAATTAAGGACGCGAAGGAACGACAGCAGTTTTCAGTTTTCAGTTGATTAGTGAGCCAGTCAGTGAGAAAGCCAGAGCAAGCAAGCCAGTCTTGTGTACCGGAGTTCGACTCGAGTGTGCGTTCGCAACTGCGTCAGCATCTGAAGGCCTGAGTTCGAGTGCAGTGGACTGCAGTTGGAGGGACCTGAGTTCGAGTACAGTGAACTGTCTCTGAAGGTCTGTGGCTCGAGATACTGTGAACTCGAGTGACTGAGATAGAAGAACTGTGAACTGAGAACTGGTAGTTCTGATTTGTAAATAGTGCTTTGTAAATATTAGTTAAGATTAACAGTTCATTGTTGTTCGTAATAGTCAAGTAAATTGTCATTGTCGTCGGTGGAGTGCTATACGAATACTGTGTTGAGTGAAAATCCAATTGTTGACGAGAGCGTTTAAGGCGAATTGTAGAAAGGAATTATCGTTGTGGCGATTAAATTACATTGTTGTCACTAATTAAATTTACATTGGTGTCAGAATCGGGACATTATCTACAATGGAGAACCTACAACTGATCCTGCAAGCCATCGCGGAACTGAAAAACGACATAAGTGCAGTAAAAGCAGAAATGAAGAACGATATCAGTGAAGTAAAAGATAACATGAACGACATGAACAGGCACATCAGTGAGGTTAAGAACGACATAAGCGATGTGAAAACGGAGATGAAAAGTGACATAAGTAAAGTGAAAACAGAGATGAAAAGTGACATAAGCGGAGTGAAAGGCGACATAAGCGGAGTGAAAGATGACGTCACTACGCAAATTGAAAGCGTTTCGGCCCACGTAGATGGAATTGTCGCCATCGTGAAAGACGAACTTAAGGCCGATTTGGATAAACTAAACCAGAATTTTACAACTATAAACGAGACAGTAGCCGAGTTGAGACAGGATGTAGACCATTTCGACGGCAAAATCCGCGATCTCGAGCGTCGTCAAGAGCAGATGAGTGAGGTGATGGACAAACACGCCGAGGAAAACAAGCACATACTCACGTTGATGGACCGACATGCTGAAGAAAACAAGCACATCCTCGCGTTGGTGGATCGCCAGGCTAAAGAACATAAACAGATAGTTGCCGAGGAGGTTCGACGTGCCATGCAAGAAGCGGCCACAGAGTTGAGGACCCCATATAGTGGCCCTGCGGAACCATCGCCTTCAGTCAGACATTACAACGTCAAGACGCCGAAGTTCGACGGTACGACGTCTTGGGCGATATTCCGTCGCCAGTTCGAGGCCATCGCAGAGCACAATGGGTGGACGCCAGCAGAGAAAACCACTCAGCTGCTGACCGCGCTTCAGGGACAGGCGTCGGAGATTCTTCACAGCGTTCCAAAAGATGGGACAGCCGGTGAGATAATGGCGGCCCTGGAGGGACGTTATGGTGACCATCAACTTGCGGCAGCATTCAGGACCTAACTAAAAACGAGGGTCCAACAGTCAGGCGAGTCCCTACTAGAATTTGCGATGGCAGTGGAACAACTGGCCCATAAGGCGCTCAGGGGCCTACCTAATGACTTCATCGCTGGAGAGGCGGCCTACACCTTCGGCAGCGGAGTTCGAGACCCGGAAATAAAGCAACAGCTACTCTTGGCAGAGCATCGCACCATCAATGCAGCTCTGGCGGCGGCCCTCAGGATGGAGGCAGCAAAGTTGACGGCGAACGTGTCGACGTCGCACCGGATTAGGAGCGTCGCGGCGGCCGACGTCGAGGAGCGTCAACCGAAATCACCCGAGCGACGAAGACGAGGATTGCCTACCTGCTGGTCCTGCGGCTTGCCTGGGCACCTGAGGAGGGACTGTGACCGATCTGGTCACAAACAGGAAAACTAAAAGGGGCCGATGCGATGAGGGGCACGTCGGCGCCGTCATCACCATCCCCTCGGCTGATCTTGAAGACGGTTAACAGAAGATGCGACGATGGGCTGATTGCTGACGGATGGATAAGAGGCCGCCCATGCAGAGTACTGGTAGACACCGGGGCGTCGCTCACCATCGCCAGACCGGAAGTCGTGCGTGGCCTACCTGGGAGGACGCCGCTGCGCCGATATGAGCTACGTACTGCCTCGGGCGAGAGCCTGCCCATCCAGAAAGAGGTTTTCCTGGATTTGACCCTGGGAAAGAGGAGACTGGAGATGTGGGTGTTCGTCGCCAACATCACTGAAGACGTCATCCTGGGACTCGACGCCATGCGGATCTTCGATGCAACGGTGGACGTCAGGCGCCGTATCCTGCGTTTTGGTCAGGATGAAGTGTTCCTGAGGGACGTCGAAGACCAACCCATGGCCAGCAGACTCACCTTGGAGAATCAAGTGACAATCCCAGCAGGCTGCGAGATGGTGGTGACGGCAAGACTGGACGGACAACCTAAGAGAAACCTGCTCCTCGATTCGCAAACAACTCCGATAGATGGGGTTTATGTGGCCAGATCCCTACTCCCGAATCAGAATGTGGTACTGGTGAGGGTCCTGAATGTCACCAATCGGGACAAGGAGGTGCCTAGTGGAACTGTACTAGGTAGTGTCGAGCCGGTGGTGTCTGTGACGTCTCTGGCAGATAACGAGGAGTGTCACCGACCACGTCCAGATCTAGACCCATCACTGAAAGAGCTGGCTTGAGAATTGCCGGCGAATTTAAGCAAAAGAGAAAGAAGACAAGTCCACGATCTACTGACAGAATTTCAAGACGTGTTCACTCTGTCTGAAAACGACTACGGGAGAATGGAGAAAGTTCAGCACTGCATCGACACCGGAAATGCTCGCCCAATCAGACAACCTCCTCGACGCGTTCCTCTAGCTAAACAGAGGGAGATTGACAGCCAACTGGAGGGCATGAAAGCAAGAGGGGTCATCGAGGAATCCGACAGCCCTTGGTCATCACCTGTGGTGCTGGTGAAGAAGAAGAATGGGGACCTGCGTTTCTGCGTGGACTACAGAAGACTGAATGACGTCACCAGGAAAGACTGCTTTCCCCTTCCACGAATTGACGACACCTTGGACACCCTGGCCGGAGCAGAGTGGTTCTCGACGTTGGATCTCAAGTCAGGATACTGGCAGGTGGCGCTACATCCTGAGGACAAGGAGAAAACGGCATTCTCTACAGGTCAGGGACTATGGCAGTTCACCGTTATGCCATTCGGCCTCTGCAACGCCCCGGCTACATTCCAGAGACTAATGGAGTCCGTAATGAGAGGCCTGACATACGACACCTGTTTGCTGTACCTTGATGACGTCATCGTGGTGGGCAAGACTTTCGGCGAACAGCTGTTGAACCTGAGGAAAGTGTTCGAGAGACTGCAACTAGCCAGACTGAAGTTGAACCCGAAGAAATGTCATCTATTCCAGAAGAAGGTCAACTACTTGGGACATGTAGTAGGGACCAACGGAGTGGCCACGGACCCGGAGAAGCTACAAGCCGTCAGAGGATGGCCGAGACCGAGGGACAAGCAGGAGCTGCGCCGCTTTCTCGGCCTCTGCACTTATTACAGAAGGTTCATAGCTGGGTACGCCAACATCGCTAAGCCTCTAACCCAGCTGACCGAGGAGAAACGACAATTCCAGTGGACGGACGAGGCGGAGTCATCCTTCCAGTTGCTGAAAGAGGCGCTCTGCACTGCTCCTGTACTGGGATATCCCATCCCTGGAAGGAAGTTCACACTTGACACGGACGCTAGCAACGTAGGCATCGGCGGAGTACTCTCTCAGGAACAGGACGGGCAAGAGAGGGTGATTGCCTACTTTAGCCGAACACTGTCCAAGGCTGAGAGAAACTACTGAGTGACGTGTAGAGAACTTCTTGCCATTGTGGAAGCCCTGAAGCATTTCCACAAATATTTGTATGGCCAGGAATTCCATCTGAGGACAGACCATTCTGCACTCACCTGGCTATTGGGCTTCAAGAACCTGGAGGGGCAGACCGCCTGTTGGGTTCAACGACTGCAGGAGTACAACTTCACCTCCGAACACCGCCAAGGGAAGAAACATTCCAATGCTGATGCCTTATCACGACGTCCATGCCCGGATGGCTGCAAACACTGCCTGAAAGTGGAAGAGCGGGATGGCGCCCACACAGTCCGAGCAATTGCCGCCCAGCCGAGCCCAGGATGGGATAACGCCGCCATAAGGAGGGAGCAGCTGGAGGACCCAAACATTGGACAGCTACTGCGTGATGTGGAGTCCGGCCAGAGACCAGTATGGGCCGATATCGCCAACTGTAGCACCACTTACAAGAGCTACTGGGCCCAGTGGGAATCCTTCACTGTCAAGGACGGTATCCTGAAGAGAATTTGGGAGTCGGCTGATGAAAGGACCCACATAGAACAACTTGTCCTGCCCAGGAGCAAGGTGAAGGAAGTGCTGGAGGAGACTCATGCTGGAGTGACTGGAGGCCACCTGGGAGCCAACCGGACGCTGGACAAGTTAAGGCAGAGGTTCTATTGGTTGCATCAGAGAACCGACACGGAACAATGGTGCCGAAGATGCGACACCTGTGCAGCCAGTCGCGGACCAAGGACACGCAGCAGGGGAGCCATGCAGCAGTACAACGTGGGAGCTCCTTTTGAGAGGATCGCCATCGACGTTGCTGGACCGTTCCTGGTCACGGATCGCGGGAACCGCTACCTGCTAGTCGCCATGGATTACTTCACAAAATGGCCAGAGGTGTATGCGATTCCCAACCAAGAGGCTTCGACATTGGCCGACGCGCTGCTTGACAACTTCATCTGCCGATTCGGGGTGCCCCGGGAATTGCATAGCGATCAGGGGCGCAACTTCGAATCCAACCTGATGGGAGAATTGCTCGAGCATCTGGGAGTGCATAAAACCAGGACCACTCCCCTCCACCCACAGTCCGACGGCATGGTGGAACGCTACACCAAAACCGTGGAGGAGCACCTGCGGAAGGTGGTGTCCAACCATCAGCGAGACTGGGATGCCAGAGTCCCACTGTTCCTCTTGGCCTACAGAGCTTCGGTCCACGATACAACAGGGATGACACCGGCAAACATGGTCTTCGGGAGAGAGCTGCGCCTGCCCTGTGATCTGCTGTTTGGCACGCCACCCAGCGCCGACCAGCCAGCGACTGACTATGTGGCAGTACTCACCGAGAAGTTGAATGGAGTTTACCAACTGGCCAGAGAGCACCTCAAGATGGCCAGCGACAGGATGAAGGTGCGCTACGACAGATTAGCCAACTCTGCAGGATTCCAGGAGGGCGACCTGGTGTGGCTGTATCGACCTACCAGGACCAAAGGGAAATCACCAAAGCTACAGCGTGCCTGGGATGGACCATACTGCGTGGTGACCCGGATCAACGACGTGGTGTACCGCATCCAGCGACAACCTCGAGGGAAGATGATGGTGGTGCATCTGGACCGATTAGCAGCCTACCAAGGGACTGCCCGGGACGAGCAGCCCTAAGGAGGGAGCAATGTGACAGCGACGTGAGTTTCGAACTCACGACCAGCGTCCCGCAAGAGAGAAGATCGCGCGGAGCACTTTGGGATGGCGCGCGGCGGAGAGGGGAAAAGGGCCAACGCGGCGAGAGATTGGAGAGAGAGTGCGCGCGCATTTGGTGCTGGTAGAGAGGAGAGGGTTCTGGATTTTTCTGGAGTGCCATCTCTAGAGACGCGTGGAACTTTCGAGGCTACGTCGCTGTGGTTATAAATTAAGGACGTGAAGGAACGACAGCAGTTTTCAGTTTTCAGTTGATTAGTGAGCCAGTCAGTGAGAAAGCCAGAGCAAGCAAGCCAGTCTTGTGTACCGGAGTTCGACTCGAGTGTGCGTTCGCAACTGCGTCAGCATCTGAAGGCCTGAGTTCGAGTGCAGTGGACCGCAGTTGGAGGGACCTGAGTTCGAGTACAGTGAACTGTCTCTGAAGGTCTGTGGTTCGAGATACTGTGAACTCGAGTGACTGAGATAGAAGAACTGTGAACTGAGAACTGGTAGTTCTGATTTGTAAATAGTGCTTTGTAAATATTAGTTAAGATTAACAGTTCATTGTTGTTCGTAATAGTCAAGTAAATTGTCATTGTCGTCGGTGGAGTGCTATAACGAATACTGTGTTGAGTGAAAATCTAATTGTTGACGAGAGCGTTTAAGGCGAATTGTAGAAAGGAATTATTGTTGTGGCGAATAAATTACATTGTTGTCACTAATTAAATTTACAATATAAATCTTCTTTCAATTTACTTCAGATAGTAGTGGAAATTTCTCACATATGTACTTAAAACAGCCTCCATCCTTATTTAAAGCCTTTACAAGCTGTTTCATTAAGCCAAGCTTCATGTGGAGAGATGGCAGCACAACTTCGGAAGAGCTCACAAAGCTTTGGCGCACAACATTCTTACAACAGATTTAAAAATTTTGTCGAGGTGGCCGGTCTTTCATAGTCCAGTGATCAACTCGTGTCCTACTATCCCACAGGCAAAGAATGCATAGGAATTTGGTAAAACCATATTCTTGACCCAGCAACATAGTAAGAACTTTGAAATCATCACAAACTTGCCAGTTGTGTTCCTATAGTCTAGTCGCAATAACAGCAGTTGCAAATTTGTATATGTTTTTTTGAGGATCACTGAATAGGCAACGGGCACTGAACCAAAAATGTTTCCGTTATGGAGGAGGAAATCGCTTAAACTTCGCTTGGAAGCATCAATGAACAGTCTCCATTCACTTAGGTCATAGTTTGGAAGTCCAAGTTGTAGCATAAATTCTTTCATATTGCTGCAATATACAAGATTATCATCTTCAGAGAAAAAGTATTTAAAACCTATTTCACGTTGTCAGTACCAATAGAATGAGGTTTAAGATTTTCTGGTTGCACAGGGATTGGTACATTAGGCACAGGTAAAATGGCTGACCGAACAACTGAATACACGATTTGATTTTTATGTTTAGAATCGTACCCCTTCACATCACACGAACAGAAGTAGTAGTCATTACTACGGTTCGACTGCTCTCTCCAAACAATAGGTACTCCAAAAGATAACAACAGTCTTCTCCAATTGATCAAATGAATTTCTTCAGTGCATACTCTACATACTTTGTGTGGTGCCCAAGCTTTACTTTGGTCTCCAAGTTTGATTCCAAAATAGGCATGGTATGACTTTTTCACAAAATCTGTAATATTACACCTCTGCTTAGGCAATGTGTATATCCTACACAAGTTATATAACAAAAGTGGTCTGGAGTATTTAGACATCCTCGATGCAACATGGTAAATATTTTCTTACAGAACTAAAAACTTTCAACATTCTACTCCACAATCAAGCTTCAAACTGATTTCGTTTCCTTTCCAGATGAAACACAGACTAATGAAATGTGAGAGGAACTAGACGAGTTAAGTTCAGTCTCTCACCAAGGAGTGGCTGACATTTCTATGTTCCACAAATAAAAATAATGACAAGGCTGCACGTTATTTCTCCCTAACTTCCTTATGTGCTTACACCCCCTCTATCTGCTAAGAAACATCCAGTGTCCTTGGTTTTCAATATAAACACCTTAAAAATATGTTGAATACATTTGGTTTTCATATCCTAACATACTAAACCTACATATGTTAAAGTATTACAGTTTAAATAATTACGCTATAAATTGTCGTAATATATTACAAGAAAATTAAAATAACAAAAAAAAAATGGTACGTGATAGGAACTTTTGTGGCTTTGAATTTGATTTCAGCATGCTAAAAATACCCTAAAAACATTAAAACTTTGGAGGCAGAAATTTCATCGCAGACTAGTGTAATTGATATGAGCTGCTTGTATGAAAATATAAACGACTCAGAATGTTATCGCATTTCATTCACACAGCTTACACAAACAATATTGACTTGCCTACTGAAAATGTCATCGAGGTCACCTGCCAAAATCACTGCCTCTGACTAGGATGTTACTGGACAATATTTAAGCACTGAAATTTATGATGTTCGATAACCTGAAATTTCTTTCCCACCCTTTGCTTTGAGAACATCACAGACGTCATGAAGAAATTTTAGTCCTGGATTTCTAGTCTCTACTTTCTTAATTTTATCTTCTACTACCTTTCCCACATCTCCTGGTACTGTGTTCCTGACAAATGCAAATACTGCTCTTATGCAGTGTACAATGATAGCCCTCTCTCCTCTTGACCAGTTACAGTGGATGACAATTTCCCAAAATGTGTTTTGATGTAGGCTAACTTCCTCTGGAGACCTGTCACTTCACTTGCTTTGATTGCAGCAGGGATACTGCTAGCATCTTCTTTGTCAAAAACATTCAGAACCTGTACAACAAATGCAATATGATATTGATACACTTCAAATGTACAAAGTATAAAACAGTTTAAAACTATTGAAAAAGAACTGAATTCAGCAAGTAGAAATATTAATACAGTAGATGAGTTGTACACATACTGTCTTTAGTTCTTCCACATAGTCACAGTAGTAAAGAGCTGCTTCACTCCATGTACCTGATCTGGTCAATAAGACTCAGGAGGGAGGCTCGTCTCAGGAAGCATGTCTTTGAAAAGTTTCACTCTGGAAGGTGCTTTCACAAACACTTTTTTTCACAAGCGAAATCAAAGCTTTGACTACTGGGAACCTAAGACGTATTTTGTCTGCTACTCTGTGCAGTCTGTGGGCCAAACAGATTACATGCACAAGATTGGGGTGAAATACTTTCAAAGCCTCACCTGTCTTGATCATATAAGCTGCAGCATTGGTTACCATAATCAAGAGTTTTTCATCTCTTTCTTCTAAAGGCCATAGCAGTCCTACGAAATAATAATAAAAACTAATTAATAAGTACTAAGTTGATTGAATTCGTTTAATTTCTGGTTAAAAGTTTGGTTCCTAATTCATTGATTTGGCATGATTCAATAACTTGTCATTCATGGGATGACAAAAAAAATTAAACGTAAAACTGAAAATTAATAAATTAAAATCACTTGCTTAGTGCATCCCGAACAACCCTGGCAGCAGTTGAGTTGTTTGTCTGTTGAAACTCTTGAAATTAAATGTGGAGTGCCTGGTTCACATTCATCTAATGTCTCCACAATTTCATTGCAAATATATTGTAAATTTTATTACTCAACAACAATGTAGTTTTATTCTTAACAATATCTCTTCAATCTCTACAATTTAACTTCACTCCCGTCAACAATGGGATTTGCTCTCCACACGGTAACACAGTATTCGTTAGTGCACTCCACAGACGACAATGACAATTTACTTGGAATATTGAGAACAACAATGTTTGAATTTTAACTAATGTTCACAAAGCACTATTTACAAATCAGAACTGTCAGTTCACAGTTCTTCTAGCTCAGTCACTCGAGTTCACAGTATCTCGAACCACAGACCTTCAGAGACAGTCCACTGTACTCGAACTTACGTCCCTCCAACTGCGGTCCACTGCAGTCGAACTCAGGTCCCTCCAACTGCGGTCCACTGCACTCGAACTCAGGCCTTCGGATGCTGACACAGTTGCGGACGCACACTCAAGTCGAACTCCGGTACACAAGACTGGCTTGCTTGCTCTGGCTTACTTACTGAATGGCTGAAGAAACTGAAAACTGCTCAAGTTCGCTCGCGTTTCTTCTTTTATAGCTAAACCATAGTTACGAGAAATTTCTACGGGTGTCCTCTCGAATTATCTGGATATCTCCACTTCGACGGACTCCTCTAGACGATTCGGGAGGGTTCGTCCCCCCTTCACTCCGCAAGTAGCAGCTGCGCGCGCAGCCTCCCTTCGCGCGTCGCAGTAGTACACCGCCTCTGCCCTTTAGCATGCAGATGCTCCCCGTACCAGCGTTTCGTCGGACGCGTGTTCGAACCCCGTTGCAGCTGTCACATTGCTCCGTCCCTAGGGCTGCTCGTCCCGGGCAGTCCCTTGGTAGGCTGCTAATCGGTCCAGATGCACCACCATCATCTTCCCTCGAGGTTGTCGCTGGATGCGGTACACCACGTCGTTGATCCGGGTCATCACTCGGTATGGTCCATCCCAGGCACGCTGCAGCTTTGGTGATTTCCCTTTGGTCCTTCCTTATGGTGGTGCCACCCCATCCTTGGCTTGGCTGGGCAGCGATACTCGTACTGCGTAGGCGCCGTCTTGCTTTTCCACTTGGCCCTCCAAGGAGAGCTCGCTGGCCACGGGTTGGTCTTCGGCGTCCATCAGGAACACTTCATCCCGACCAAGACGGAGTATATGGCGCCGGACGTCCACCGTCGCATCGAGTAACCGCATGGCGTCGAGTCTCAGGACGACGTCCTCGGTGATGTTGGCGACGAACACCCACATCTCCAGTTTCCTCTTCCCCAAGGTCAGGTCCAGGAAGACCTCTCTCTGGATGGGCAAGCTCTCGCCTGAAGCAGTCCGTAGCTCATATTGGCGCAGCGGCGTCCTCCCAGGTAGGCCACGCAGGACGTCTGGTTTGGCGATAGTGAGCATCGCTCCGGTGTCCACCAGTACTCTGCATGTACGGCCTTTTATCCGTCCTTCAGCAATCAGCCCAACGTCGCATCTTCTGTTGACCGGTTTCAGGACGAGCCGAGGGGACGGTGATGATGGCGCCGACGTGCTCCTCCTAGCATCGGCCCCCTCTCTCTCCTGACTGTAGCCAGGTCGGTCGCAACTCCTCCGCAAGTGCCCAGGTTCACCGCAGGACCAGCAGGTGGTCACCCGTCGTCCCCGTTGCTCAGGCTACTGTTGGCTCCTCTCGGTGTCAGCCACCTCTCTCTCCTGCCGGTGGCTGGAGTGGTCGCAGTCCCTCCTTAGGTGTCCCGGTCTCCCGCAAGACCAGCAGGTGGGTGCCCGTCGTCTCCGCCGCTCCGTTGACTGTTGGCGCTCCTCGACGTCGGCCACCTCTCTCTCCCGCCTGTGGCCGGATCGGTCGCAGTCCCTTTTCAAGTGTCCCGGTCTGCCACAGGACCAGCAGGTGGGCGCTCGTCATCTCCGCCACTCCGTTGACTGCTGGCGCTCCTCGACGTCGGCCACCTCTCTCTCCCGCCTGTGGCCGGATCGGTCGCAGTCCCTTTTCAAGTGTCCCGGTCTGCCACAGGACCAGCAGGTGGGCGCTCCTCGCCTCTGCCGCTCGGGTGGCTTCGGTTGGCGCCCCCCAGCATCCGTCGCCGTGACGCTCCTGATCCAGTGCGGTGTTGAGACTCCCGCCACCGACTTGGCCGCCTCAATCCTGAGGGCCGCCGCCAGAGCTGCATTGATGGTACGATGCTCTGCCAGGAGTATCTATTGTCTTATTTCTGGGTCTCGAACTCCACTGCCGAAGGTGTAGGCCGCCTCTCCAGCGATGAAGTTAGGTGGTAGGCCTCTGAGGGCCTTATGGGCAAGTTGTTCCACTGCCATCGCAAATTCTTGCAGGGACTCGCCTGACTGTTGGACCCTCGTTTTCAGTTGGGTCCTGAATGCTGCTGCAAGTTGATGGTCACCATAACGTCCCTCCAAGGCCGCCATTATCTCGGCGGCTGTCCCATCTTCTGGAACGCTGTGAAGAATCTCCGACGCCTGTCCCTGAAGTGTGGTCAGCAGCTGAGTAGTTTTCTCTGCCGGCGTCCATCCATTGTGCTCTGCGATGGCCTAGAACTGGCGACGGAATATCGCCCAAGACGTCGTCCCGTCGAACTTCGGCGTCTTGACGTTCGAATGTCTGGCTGAAGGTGATGGCTCCGCAGGACCACTATATGGAGTCCTCAAATCCGTTGCCGCTTCTTGCATAGCCCATCGAACCTCCTCGGCAACTATCTGTTTCTGTTCTCTAGCCTGGCGATCCACCAACGCGAGGATGTGCTTGTTTTCTACAGCATGTTGGTCCATTAACGCGAGTATGTGCTTGTTTTCCTCAGCGTGTTTGCCCATCACCTCACTCGTCTGCTCTTGACGACGCTCGAGATCGCGGATTTTGCCGTCGAAATGGTCTACATCCTGTCTCAACTCGGCTACTGTCTCGTTTATAGTTGTAAAATTCTGGTTTAGTTTATCCAAATCTGCCTTAAGTTCGTCTTTCACGATGGCGACGATTCCATCTACGTGGGCCGAAACGCTTTCAATTTGCGTAGTGACGTCATCTTTCACTCCGCTTATGTCACTTTTCATCTCCGTTTTCACTTCACTTATGTCGCCTTTCACTTCACTTATGTCACTTTTCATCTCCGTTTTCATTTCACTTATATCGTTCTTCACCTCACTGATATCGTTCTTCATTTCTGCTTTTACGTCGCTTATGTCCTTTTTCATTTCTGCTTTCATTTCCGCGATGGCTTGCAGGATCTGCTGTAGGTTCTCCATTGTCGATAATATCTCACTTCTGACACCAGTGTAAATTTTATTACTCAACAACAATGTAGTTTTATTCTTAACAATATCTCTTCACTCTCTACAATTTAACTTCATTCCCGTCAACAATGGGATTTGCTCTCGACACAGTAACACAGTATTCGTTACTGCACTCCATAGACGACAATGACAATTTACTTGGAATATTGAGAACAACTATGAACTGAATTTTAACTAATGTTCACAAAGCACTATTTACAAATCAGAACTGTCAGTTCACAGTTCTTCTAGCTCAGTCACTCGAGTTCACAGTATCTAGAACCACAGACCTTCAGAGACAGTCCACTGTACTCGAACTTAGGTCCCTCCAACTGCGGTCCACTGCACTCGAACTCTCAGGTCCCTCCAACTGCGGTCCACTGCACTCGAACTCAGGCCTTCGGATGCTGACACAGTTGCGGACGCACACTCAAGTCGAACTCCGGTACACAAGACTGGCTTGCTTGCTCTGGCTTACTTACTGAATGGCTGAAGAAACTGAAAACTGCTCAAGTTCGCTCGTGTTTCTTCTTTTATAGCTAAACCATAGTTACGAGAAATTTCTACGGGTGTCCTCTCGAATTATCTGGATATCTCCACTTCGACGGACTCCTCTTGACGATTCGGGAGGGTCCGTCCCCCCTTCACTCCGCAAGTAGCAGCTGCGCGCGCAGCCTCCCCTCGTGCGTCGCAGTAGTACACCGCCTCTGCCCTTCAGAATGCAGATGCTCCCCGAACCAGCGTTTCGTCTGCCGCGCGCCCTGTCGGACGCGTGTTCGAACCCCATTGCAGCTGTCACAATATCATCCACATGAGTCAGTAGTTTCGTCAACTGATATCCAAATGTAGGAATCTCCAGCATCCATCCTTATGCTCTCCAAAACGTACGAAATAATATATATTTAAACATTTAGCCTTATTTTCTTAGGATACAACTATCTAGAAAAATAATTTTTCAGTTTCTAGTAAATATTATTTTAAAGTATTGTACCAAGATATGAAAACTTGTATGTTTAAAATACAGTAAAATCCCTCATAACGGCAATACCAAAACAATGGCACTTTCGGCTAGGCCAAAAAAAAAGTTTAAATCAGCCACATTGCCACAATCTGTGCCATCAGTTTTGCCACATTAGGAAGTTCGCATGAATTGTCATTTTCAGTGAATATTGGAACCTAAAATTAGTATATTATTTGTGTTGTGTGATGTGTTTTAATAAAGAAAATCCACATAGTTTTTATATTTATTTAGTTATGTTCGGGCCGTCAGTGTTGCCACATTAGGAAGATCGCACAAACTTTCAGTAGTTTTTATATTTATTTAGTTATGTTCGGGCTGTCAGTGTTGCCACATTAGGAAGATCGCACAAACTTTTATTTTCACTGAATATTCTAATCTAAAATTAGTGTATTATTTGTGTAGTGTGATGTGTTTTAATAAAGAAAATTCACACAGTTTTTGTGTTTATTCAGTTATGAGCAAGTGATAGAGAAATAAGCTTCACATGGCTGCAGTTTCAACATTTGGCACCATGAAATATGAACTTCTTTTTGTATACACTGGTATTTATTCAATTATTCGGCAAAATCTCATATCCGGGACTAGCCTGATTCCTTTGGTGCTAAGTTAAGAGGGATTCTACTGTAATATGAATAAACTTAATTGTTGAATCAATAAATCAACACCTCTAAATAAAGACAATATATTGTGAAGAATAGGTAGAACAGAGAAAAATTCTCTCCGGCACCGGGATTCGAACCTGGGCTTTCAGCTCTTCGTGCTGATGCTTTATCCACTAAGCCACACCAGATTCAATTTTTCTCCGTTCTACCCATTCTTCACTGTATGGTAATGCAGAATTCCTGCACAGAAATATCATATGTATTTCGGTCATCATAGTAATATGATAAGCAGGGAACGGATTTATATGGACTAAAAATATATGAAATATGTAAATATATATGTAGTTATTTTTACCAAAATATGGAATTAAATATGGATTTTTACCAAAATATGGAATTAAATATGGACTTAAAATTATAAAAAAATGACTATGTACGTTAAATATTGGTACATTTTAATCAAACTAAACAAAAAATATAATGGACGTACCTTATCTTCCAATGTAGTTTCAACAAAACACAATTTTTATTTTCTGTTACCATAACAATAGGTTACAAACATTTCTTTCAAGTGCTGAAAAGTGAATCTTCTTCTATTGTCTCTGAGGATAGATTTATACTGACTAAAAGAGCGTTCGACGTCACAAGAAGTAACTGGTACATAATTCAATTTCACAATGTCTGCTGGGGATAAGTCCAAGTTAATCTTCACTGTTGATTCACCACTCATCACAGCAACAACCTTTTGTAGTTCTTCATATCCAGGGTTTTTTGAAAGTACAGTGTCCACCTTAGCTCTTACTGCATCTGCAACTTTACCTCTACCACGATTCAGTTGTTCCACAGTACTATTTATAATTTCAAAACTTTCAGATAGTGAAAGGTGCCTATTTTGGAGACTTTTGAGCGTTTTTATGATGCATGAAAATGTATGCTGAATGTGAGCTAAGTCATTCTTCACACTTATGTCACAGGTAACTGTTTTCGCAGTATCAATTGAGACTGCATCTTCAGAGTCCAATGCAAGGAGAACATTGTTAATAGAGTCTATATGTTCGGCATAATATTCAACTGCTTCTAGCCATGTACCCCATCTAGTTAAAATTGGCTTTGGTGGCAATGGAATTTCAGGGTACATTTCTTTCAACACGTTAACTCTACTGGGAGCTTTGAGAAATACTTTTTTCACTGATGAAATCAACAAATCTACTTTAGGGAAATTGTCTCTGACCACTTCTGCCACACGATGAAATGCATGCGCCACACAAGTAAAATGAGTCAATTTAGGATATACAACAGATAATGCTTGTCCAGCTTTGACCATATAAGGGGCAGCATCGCTAATAAAGAATAACACATTATCGTACATAATACCCTTTGGCCACAGGATACCCATAGCTTCGTTGAACAGTTTAACTATAGTTTTGTTATTGCACTTTTCTAGAACATCACAATGTAAAAGAATTCGTTCAGAATATTGTTCACTTAACAAACCGATAACTACATTACCAACAAGTCTACCTTCTTTGTCGGGAGTCTCATCAATGGAAACCCAAATTGAACTATCTTTAATTTCATCTCTTATCTTCTGTATTGTCTCATCGTAGATGGATGGAGCATACGTCTTCCTAAGTGTTGACTCATCCGGGATTGTATGTTGAGTATATTTTTCAAGGAATTCCCTGAAGACCTTATTCTTTAGTTTGTAGAGAGGAATATCAGCAGAGATGAGAGAACGGCACAGGTCGATGTTAAACTCAGATCTTACATTCGATGTTGTTGGTTGTGTTAAAAACAATTGTCTCTGCTTGGAATTTAGTTGTTTGTTGGCCTGATGTTTACTAGTTGTAATGTGTTGTTGCACCAGGAACTTTTGTGTAGATGATACTGCACACTGACACAAATTACAAAATAATATTTTATTGTCAGTTGATAAACCATCTTCTTTAAATTCTGAAATGTAACTTGTTAGTTTTGATTTTAAATTGACTGAATGACGTACTTTTGGCATATTTACCGTCTTTATAGTATGATTTACAAAACTGAACCTATGTGTACTCTGACTGGCATTTAACTGTTGAGCTGCACAACTGAAGTCTGTTAAAAATTTTAAATTAAATTAATACAGTTTTGTAACTTACTTTCCCATTGTTGATAGGACTGCTAATTTTCAAATAACTCTGATGTTAAAGGGATTACTGAACATGTGTTTAAATCTCTATTGTTGAAATGTATTTTTAAAAGTTAATGGAATTTTGTTTTGTTTTATTGTTAAACCTAATATAATATGGACTGTTTTATATGAAATATGGAAAATATATGGAAATTAACGAAAATATGTACTAAACTCTAAAATATGGAAAAATATGGAAAATAAAAGTAGGATTTTTCAACCCTACACATTGTGAAACATAAAGATAATGCAAAATATAAATTATATTAGCTTTATAAGTAAATATGTATTTACATATAAATCCTTTCCCTGATGATAAGCATAAGTAATCACTTTGTGATTCAAGACGGTGCCTTGTTCTGTCGAATCTTGTCCACTTAGTCACTCATAATGAGTGCACCTCGTACATAGTGTTGGACATTGTGCCACTATCACATATTCTGTGATACAGTTCATGACGGTAGGCCACCAAAGGGGAACAGAGAGGTAGAACTTAAACTTAGAAGAATTCAATCCGGCATCAGAATTTGAATCTGGTGTGGCTTAGTGGATAAAGTGTCAGCACATAGAGCTGAAAACCCGTACTTGAATCCCGGTGCTGGAGAAAATTTTTCTCTGTTCTACCCATTCTTTACCGCATGGTAATTCAGAATTCCTGCACAGAAAAATCATGTACTTAGGTACATCATAGTAATAAAGACAATTTATATAATTTTTCCGTATAGTCGATTCATCAGGAATTTTCCTTATGCAGTACTTCTCAAGAAATTCTCGAAAATTCTTGTTATTTATTTTTTTAGTACTATGTTTGAAGATACCAGGGCTTTGCACAAATCCTTCGTAAAATCATGCTATTGTGTTTCGTTTTCTGTCTTTGAGGCAATCATATCTAACGTATATTGTTTATTTGTAATTATTTTGAGTACATTCCTCTGATGTATTGATGTTTCATCATGTTGCTTTATTTGAAATCATTTTTCACAAGTACCTACAGTAAGAGGAATAAAATATCGGTAATAAATTAATAAAAAAAAAATAATCATAGAGACATGACTCTATTTATACAGAATATAAATAAACTTGTATTTGTTTAAAATTAAATTGTAATTTTTAATGTTTTAAAAAGCAAGTAAAATGCTGTCTACGTTTTTTATTGCACACTTGACAGATGACAAACTTCCTGTCAGTTGTTAAACTTGAATGTCCTTCAACCCACTGTTTTAAGCAGTACACTTTCGGCATATTTTTCCTTAGGCATTGTTGAAAAAGAAACTAATTCAAAATTAATATAATAAATTTTCTTGTGACTAAGAGTATATTGTTCTTGTTACAATGCGCTCTACACACTGTCGAAGTTTCTCTGACGTCTCAGCATAATAATCTGAAATATTCTGATTTGCTACATGCGTAGGCAAGTAAAAGCAGAAAATTGGATTGGCATGCCTGTATTATTGACTGTTGACAGGCAGCAAAATTGGAGTTTAGTGAGTGCAAAGAAGTCTGTCGACACTTCTGTAACTTCCACACCGATCATATTGCAGCATTCTCGTGACAATAACTGTTCTTTTAATCTCAACTTTCATCATACTGTCTCATTATTACAGTATACATTTGAACAGAGTCAGCATTGCCTTTATTATGGGCAACAATGCACTATCTGAATATTATCAGATTGCAATAAATAACTGTAATGTCAATGTGTAAATGTCTCCTTGTATTCTGTACTTCATTTTTCCGATTTTCCATATTCTTGATCTTGTTTTAAGTAAAAAATCAATATATGTGCTAAAAGCTGAAATATGCATGAATACTTAAATATGCATATATGTGCACTATAAGATCTAGTTCTTTGGTTGTATATAACCTGAAAGGCATTTATAAAATGGTAGCTTATGATTTACAACTAAAGAATAAAACATGCAAATATGCTAAAATCCACCTCCTATTTATCACTAAACACCCTAAAATCAGGTTCTCCAAATCTGTCTTTCTATAATGAATCTAAGAAGGAATAGAAATAGAGTCTCTATAATATGTGAATTAGATAATTTAGTTTAAAATCAGTAATTACTATATATTAATTTTATCAATCTTGATTACATAACTTTTAACACTATATCACTTAGGAATACAATATATGGTGTTAATTAACACGTGAAAGTAATCACCATATATTAATTTTATCATTAAGTTTCTGACATTGAAAAAAAAAATGAACTCCTAATAAATGATTAGATGATTCAAAGTGACCTAATAGTCTTTGTCTTTAAAAATATGAGTTGTCAGTCCAGGGAGTGGATATTTGAAATATCATTATAGTTAATCATTTATTAAGTAATATATTTTATATTATTTCGCTTTTGCAATAATAGTTTTACTTCTGTACTTATTGAGTTATTTCTTTATAATATATTTTGTAGGTATGTGACACATCTGATCGTTTACGAGATACACTAATTCATGAAATGTGCCATGCAGCAGCCTGGATTATGGATGGGATGAAGGATGGTCATGGGCCATGTTGGAAAGCTTGGTAATGTGAAACTAGAATGTTTGCTTGTATGATTACATTTTGTTTGAACTGCATAATGTCTTTGTCTGCATCACATTCTTATTAATATTGCACATATTTGACTATGAGCGTGCACTACAGTCCAATTTAAATATTGGCTAGCTTCTGATAATCGCAGATATTATAGAAGATAGCTGAGATATTTCAGTTCATATGTAGTGAAAAAAATTTCACTGAAATATGTTGTTGTTTTCCAGTGGCTGCTTTTGGGATCATTTAACCCATTTTGCTTCTTACCTCTCAGTAAAGAGCACTCAGATTTCTGCACTGCTGTGCTTCTTTCTTCAGTTTAGTCCACTGAAACAAATGTTCTTTGTTCATTGACGATCCTTGTATGTTGCACAGTGAACTTTCTTCTGTCTTGTAAATTCTAATCTTGAAAAGATGTGATGCAGGCAGTCATGTCCTGTATTCAACTTGAAAATAGCTAAGGATTTCTTTATGGGTTTTAGGTTGTATGTCTTCCAAGTTTATTTATTTCTGCCAATACTAATCGATAAATTTAAACCAAAGTGATTGTAGTTAAGTTTCCAATCGATTAACAACAATCGAATTTTAATATGGCAGCTGAGGTGGAAATTTCAAATACATTTCATAGTGGAAATGACATAATATTATCATAAAATGTATATATTATGTAAATCTGGAATTTTTACCAAACCGGCCAGGACACTTTGTCCAACCCTCGAAACTGGGACAATCCTGGTTTTCCAGGACGTATGGTAATCCTGAATTTTGTGCCCCTTTTTGCTAGTTCATCAGTGTCGTTAGCATTTATGCCAATGTGTGATGGTATCCACTGACAACATAGTTTAGTGTGTATCTTCAAGAATTTTTATTAATTTCCTTATCTCCCTGATTTTCCTTGTAACAGTTCTTTTGTTTGGTGCTATGGCTTATATTGCTGCTTTTGAATCTACTAATAAGACAGTGTTATTAGACATATTGGGTCTATATATCAATTGTTCTAGAGCAAATAGTATTATACATCTTGATTACACTACTTTTAACACTATATCACTTCGGAAAACATATTATTTAACACTAACACAAGAAAGTCAAATAATAGGTTTTCCAAATAGTATTGTTTCTATTTCTGCATCAAAATTAGATTTTTTTTCACCTACAGCTATATAATGTGAAAAGAGGGATGAATGTACTCCGGCATTGCCTTCTCTTTCAGTAGTGAACCAATCATCAATGTATATATGCAGCCATTCTAATTGTGGATATCTCTCTTGTGTATGTTCATATTTCTTAATTTTTTCTTTCTAAATCAAGATTGATGTTATAGGAGTGGTAGTCTAGAGCAGTGGTTCCCAACCTTTTTTGGCTGACGACACACTTTACTGAACACTCACGATAACGCAACGCACTTATTTCTTTTTAATAATAATAATAATAATAATAATAATAATAACCAGTGCTATTCTTCTGGTGGTGGAACTTTGTGTAGAATATTTGATAGCAGACGGGGAGATGATTACTGTTCACTCCACGGGAATTTTGTCGTTTTTAATCTTCATTTCGTCCAACTAAGACTTTTAAGGTCTAAGCATATTTCAAAGAAAAATTATATTAAAAGCATAATTATTCACACATATTTCGGTCCCATCATGAAAAGTGCAACAAAAAGGTGCCGGAATGCCGTTCCAGCATGTTCCACCGGAAAAAAAGCACTGATAACTTCTGTGTAGTGTCGGGTATCCAGTGTTGTAGATAGGTCGATGTAACTAGCAATCGAAAATGATATGAAAAAAAAAAAAAACAAGTAGCAACTTGAGTGACATTAGAAAAAAACAAAAAGTGTGTGTAAAAAATCCCAATATATCTATGCTGGATGCAGTGCTGTAGCATGCAGTTAATTTCCTGTTCCTAGCATAATCTTCTTTATGTTTTCTTTCTTTCATTCGTGTTTCGCATTCTAATGCACGAAGAATCAGGAACTGCTATTGTCTATAGGTTGTGCATTGTCTGTAAGTCTCAGTCAGTAATGTATGCCGACTTCCTTATCGCAATGAACTTCAGTGAAATGCAGCAAACCTTGCACATGAGCAGAGATCTTACATTCTCTTGATGTATGACGTAATCTATGGTTTCCCATTATAAACAGTGTGAGCTGCAAGGGAAAGCAGTGAGTTGAAATGACGCGTTCGCATTGAAGTCATTCCACGTCAAATCGCATAAAATTATACAAATTTTGACCTTCATATTTCTGATTGCGTTTATATTTTTTTTACCAACTCTATGGGTCTAATAAACCAACAAGTGTATTTTTATTTCCTCTTAAGTCCACATGTTTTTAAAATATTACTTGTTAAAATTCATTTAAAATGTCGCACAATGCAACATTTAAAGCGTCATATTTCTGACAATATTGATGTTAAAATTTTTTTGAAAAAATGCATTTAAAAGCTCAAAGTACTGTCTTTTATTAAATATTTACTAACTAATTTTAATATAATTATTACAAATATTTTTTTATAATTCAATTTTTAAAACTTATATATCAATGTGAAATAGCCCTATTAAAAATCTAAAAAAAATCTTACTAGGTGCACTGAGGTATTCTTAATAATTCCAGAAAAAATCAGAATGGGATCTCCAATAGTTTAATGGAAATTTAATTACTTACGACACAATGTGTAGCGGTCGGTGCAGCAGCAGTGGACGGGAAGCGTTGAAGCGCGCTGGGAGGTTTATCGGCGCTGGATGATTGACTGAACGTTGCAACATTACACCCAGTATGGATCAAGTCACTCGAGGAAACGCTGCTAATTTACTTATTATGATATCTTCAGATACTTGTACATTATGCTTTTTAAATGTTTCTTTTCATTCACACTTTAAATTTTCATTCGCCTACCTTCTTTCTTGAAAGAAAATTGTTTTACTAAATCTTCAGTTTTTGACAACGGAATGAAAGAATGTAATTTCAATGTACCAGTTATTGGTTTTAGATTGTGGTATCTGGCCTGCAAATTTTCAGTGTGGTTTTTGTGCTTATTCAATGGACAAAATATAAATGACAAGTTAGAAGTGTTTATTGCGACCAATCAAGCAGTTTTTTTGGTGTTGTTATAGGATCTTGTATAGGCTGGCTCTCGTGGCAAATCTTTTAACAGTTTCTCCAATGCCATCACATGGACCTTTACCATGCGACGTTGCAAAGAAGTGTCATTCAGCACTAATTCCGTAATCGTCTTCATGTAAGCAATTATTAATTTTTTTTTATCCATTTATCCATTTGATCCATTGGAAAAGTAGATGACTTTTTTTCATATCGTTGAATTCTTGCTTTAAGAAATTGATTGCTTCAGATTGAAAAAAGTGAAAGGGATCGGTGTCATGTTTCATGGTTTCTGAGATGACAATACTTTTGTGACGAATTTCTGTATCTCCTTTGAAATATACTATGAAAGGATGTATTGTGGCTTGGCATATGTTCCAATGAACACCTTGTATTGAATCTTGTATTACAAATGAATAATTTTCAGAAAAGTCTGCAATAACTATGTAATTTTCAGGTTGTATATTTCTTAGCATTCCGTCAAAAATGAAATATGGCTGACTTTTGAAAGGATGACTATGCATCTTCTACATGAAAAACTTTACATGCTAGGGAGCCTTTTACTTTTTGAAACTTTTCACGGGGGTATTGTTTTTGTTGTAGCTTTCTTTTCTTGATAGGGGATTCTATTGACATCAAACTCTTGTTTAATTCCTCAATATTAGTGATTTCTAGCACTGTATCCATAGAACTGCTAGAAGAAGAACTGGGATAATCACTTTCTCTGTCCGCACTTTCATTTGATTCATGTTTATTAATATCACAAGAACTACCAGCTTCACATATAATTTCACCTGACGTATCCGGAAATTGATTGATTTTTACAGAATGAATCACATATTTGCACATTCAAAGACTCCTTTAAATTGAGCTTTATCAATTAGTCTCGACTTATGCGTCTTAGTGTACTATTCTTTTTAAAAGCGTGATTAGGAAGGTAAATGGATTTAAACACTTGTTATATATTACGCGATCATGTTGTATAGAAGTCACGTCACTCTGTGAAATTCAAACCCAAACTGATTATTTTTCTCTTCTATATTTTGTCTCCTGCCATCTGTTTTTTGCCATAAAGTTTACTGCCTTACATAGCCTTGCTATAATCAAACACTTTGCTGTATTACAGTAAAAACATACAGCACTGTGAAGGGCTTCCCCTCTTAGCTGAGCTGACAATAATAAAATAACTTTAGATAAGATATTTACTGTTCCTTAAGGTATTAATCATTTGATGATTAGTATGGTGACATCAGATGTAACGGGGGATTTCGTAAAACTTTCCCCGGGCAGCCTTCTAGCCTATGGCTGCAAGCAGTTCATTAGCTGGGCATCGCGAGCGCGTGCATGCCTCCGGAAAATAAATTGTTACAAATGTATGGGTGCCGATCCCATATTTATAAATGCAGTAGTTTACAGATAATACATCAGCGAACAAGTCTATATTTTTTTCAGATTTTTAACTTGGCTATTTAATATAGTAATTTTGCTTTGAAAAAGAAATTATTAAAAAAATAGGCCAAATTTTAAATTTATTTGTGATAGGCCTAAAGTAATAAAAAGTGTTGTATTTAGTCTTTCAAATGCGCCAAACCGCAAATCTCAATTATATGTAGACACAGCGTTCCAAGTGAGTTTATGTAACAGTGCGCGCATAATTTGCATACCTTCAAATAGTCATAACTACACAAATAATTAGTAATTGTGAAAATGAAACAATACGGGTCTCCTTATTTGATGTCTGGAATTCATGAAAAAAAATTCTACCATTTCCGAGAAGGTCGTGTTTTATTGCTGTGCGATTTGACGTGGAATGACTCATTGGCGTTTTATAAAATCTGCAACCAATCAGGAATGAATGACTATTTGTATAGTTGGATTGTACAATCTACAAATAATTTCGCGGACGTCACGACATCTCCGAGGAGCAGTAGTGTACTATTTGTGAGTTTATATCTATTTTACAAATCCTGATCACAGAAGATAGAGGATAGAGGAGACGGCCTCCAGATATGGAGGGTAGCTGCGAATATATTGAATAAGCAGTCGTGGACAGCCGATAATGGTTGTCCTCCAGCTTGGCGGTTGGGCGAAGGGCTAACAACCCATCACCTTAAAAAACAGCTTGGTACGAAACCTAACAGTAAGCCTCGGAATGGGAGTGACTATCCGGCACTTTATTGGGGATCATCAGTGTGGTTTTAGGCGTAATAGATCGACTATTGATCGGATTTTTTGTATTCGACAGATATTGGAGAAAAAATGGGAGTATAAGGGTACAGTACATCAGTTATTCATAGATTTCAAAAAGGCGTATGACTCGGTTAAGAGAGAAGTTTTATATAATATTCTTATTGAATTTGGTATTCCCAAGAAACTAGTTCGATTAATTAAAATGTATCTTAGTGAAACTTACAGCAGAGTCCGTATAGGCCACTTTCTATCTGATGCTTTTCCAATTCACTGCGGGCTAAGGCAGGGAGATGCACTATCACCTTTACTTTTTAACTTTGCTCTAGAATATGCCATTAGGAAAGTTCAGAATAATAGACAGGGTTTGGAGTTGAATGGGTTACATCAGCTTCTCAGCTTCTTGTCTATGCGGATGACGTGAATAAGCTAGGGGAAAATCCACAAACGATTAGGGAAAACGCGGAAATTCTAGTTGAAGCAAGTAAAGCGATAGGGTTGGAAGTAAATCCCAAAAGACAAAGTGTATGATTATGTCTCGTGACCAGAATATTGTACGAAATGGAACGATAAAAATTGGAGATTTATCTTTCGAAGAGGTGGAAAAAATTCAAATATCTTGGAGCAACAGTAACAAATATAAATGACACTCGGGATGAAATTAAATGCAGAATAAATATGGGAAATGCGTGTTATTATACGGTTGAGAAGCTTTTGTCATCTAGTCTTCTGTCAAAAAATCTGAAAGTTAGAATTTATAAAACAGTTATATTACCGGTTGTTCTGTATGGTTGTGAAACTTGGACTCTCACTTTGAGAGAGGAACAGAGATTAAGGGTGTTTGAGAATAAGGTTCTTAGGAAAATATTTGGGGCTAAGAGGGATGAAGTTACAGGAGAATGGAGAAAGTTACACAACGCAGAGCTGCACGCATTGTATCCTTCACCTGACATAATTAGGAACATAAAATCCAGACGTTTGAGATGGGCAGGGCATGTAGCACGTATGGGCGAATCCAGAAATGCATATAGAATGTTAGTTGGGAGGCCGGAGGGAAAAAGACCTTTGGGTATGCCGAGACGTAGGTGGGAAGATAATATTAAAATGGATGTGATGGAGGTGGGATATGATGGTAGAGACTGGATTATTCTTGCTCAGGATAGGGACCAATGGCGGGCTTATGTGAGGGCGGCAATGAATTTCCGGGTTCTTTAAAAGCCACTAAGTAAGTAAGATCACAGAATATAGGGACGACTATTTTATTCTTATGCTAATTATTAAACTTTCCTGTAAAACTGAAACGTATTGTTTATAACATTTATTATTAGTTTATTTATATGTACTATATTTAATACAATTTAATTAAAAGATGCTGTGCACTCCTTTTGACTTTTTTAAGCTGCTGTTATTTTTAATTGTTTAATTTTGGAGGGAGCGCAGACCAACCCAGTACATCAACTGCAGAACTAGAGGCAGATGATGTGGATGAATTAATATTATTTTAATCAGGATTGGTAAGGAAGTTGCGTTAATATTTTCTTTCATTTGTATATAGATATATCGAGTGGGTCTTATTATTATTTTTTTTTTTAATTTTGACGAATTCTGAGCGATTTCCAGGTGTTAGACTGACAGGGATACAATTTATTTGTTGGCAACACTGATTGACAGCTTCTGCAGCATGGACTTCACTACTCCACTAGTGAGTAGATAACCAAATTTTAACGACTTTTTTAAAGTGAATTTCCCATATTGTAACACACTCTTTTCAGCCATGAGCCACCACTGGAATTAAAGTGAACATTGTTGCAGGTGTTCACGTTTCATTTTTAGAGTCTGGCTCAAAATAAATATACTATATGAAAGACTTCGTTGTAAATAAAAAATGCTTTGCAAAGAGATTTTCTGGATGGTATAACATTTATTTTTCAATTCCAAAATTTCGCGACATGGGACTTTGTGACAAGCCATTTGGGAACCTTTGGTCTAGAGGATTTTGTAGTGGTACAGTATTTTCTACTTCTGTTGTTATTGATAATTTTTTTTTTAGATATTGTGTGTTACATCTTATTATATCTGTGTTTTTAAGGTTTTTGCTGGTGGTGTTTGTCTTACCAACGTTATGTCTGGTAAAGATTTGATTCTGAGAAAAGCTTCTCCTGCTTGCTTTTAATTTCCTCTACTATGAGTTTTTGTGTGTATAACTGCAGTGCTTTGGTGGGCATGGTCTTAACTGCTCCTGTTATGAGTCTTAATATATTATTTTCTTTGATCTTGTTTTGTTGACTGTAACAATTGCTTCACTGCCATATTATATTACTGTTTTTATATAAGTTCTGTATGTTTTGTTTAGTGTGTCTTGAGAACTTCCCCATGTTACTCCACCTAAACATTTTATCAATGTTGATTTTTTGTTCATATCATGATTGGTTTCACATATGTCTTGTAAGTACAGTTTAGTGTAGATATAGCACATCCCCATTTGGTTCCAGCAATCCGCTTTAGTATGGAGAGTCTACCATGGGTTCTTGAAGCTATCTCGGAGCAATGATCTTTCCATGTGAGCTTATTTTATCAAGAGTAACGCCTAGATACTTGAATGTATGGACATTGTCCAATTGTGTATTGTTGTAGATTATGGCCAGTGTTAGCTGATTATGACATAGAGAAAAAGTTTGACATTTTGTTTTCTCAGTGTTCACGGTCATAGTGTTATCTAGGCACCATTTGTTTAAGTCTTCAAAAGCGATTAAGCAGGGGCGATTTCTCCGTTCATGCTACGCTTGCTGCGCAAGCCCAATATTTTCGTAGCATGTGTATTTCTCAAAATGGCGTTACGTACATTAAAATTTATTTTGATTTTCTGAATACTGTATAGGCGTATTACCATCCGCAGGTTGCAAACCGCAAGTATCGCAATGCTTGCTCATTTCTCGGAGTTACAGGAAAGACATAGAAATAGCGAGAATGTGATGCATACGTAAGTGCCTTCCTCTAGGCGCACATGCTTCTGTTGTGTGTTGTTTGAAGCTCTGATCCGAGAGCTACACCAAATACTATTTAAAGGGAGAGGACGGTATTTTTTTAAACTTTTTTCCTATTCGGTGTAAAATATTAATTTTTTGTGCGTAGAGAGCTCATACCTGTAGCAACTCAACCAAAAATAAATATTTTGAAAAAAAAAATTGGGGGCCCAGATTTGAAAAAAATATACCCAATGCAGGATTTTACTAAAACCGATATAACTAAACCATTTTTAAAGGTAGCTTCATCCCGTTTTTTGCAATGTACTTGCAAAAGCATGCTCTACAAACTATCTGTACCAGAATTTTGATATTAGTCCCTATGTTTGTAAAATAAACAATTAAAATTTAATAACAGTTTTCTGAATTACTTTCTTGCAAACAAACGGACGTAGTTTTAAAATGAAATCAATTAACAAAATTCTGTTACCGAGAAAAGTTTCCTAATAGTCTAAAGAATATGTATTCTAAATTTCATGCATGTATCTTTAATAGTTCAAAAATTATATCCAGTTTTGTCTGGCAATGTAGCAAAAAAAATGAAGTTACCGTAAACCGATAAAAGGAGGTGAGTGATTTAAAAATCCATAGCACAGGAAGTTTAAAAATGGCGTCTCAACTGATAAGGGCAAAAATACTCGCGAAATGTTATGCAATGTATTCCACAAATTTGAAAGAATATTTTAAAGAAAAAAAAATTTTTTGAAAATTCAATTTACCGGAAACAACAATAAAAGGGGTCAAGTGATTTAAAAATCTATAATCCAGGAAGTTCAAAAATAGCGTCTCAACATCTGATAAGGGCACAAATACCCACAAAATATTATGCTATGCATTCCACACATATCACAGAGCATTTTAAAGATTTTTCTAATCCATTGTAACATTTTCCCTTTCTCTCCGCTTTTGTAAAGTTTCAGATGTAAATTTGTTTTCCAGATTGAATCATCTAAATGTTTGTTTTGTATATTTAAGTTGAAATTTTCGTTTTTATATTTCATGAAGAAGAACTGATAGTTTGTTTTCTGGCATTTATTTGCTTGTTATTGGCTTCTGTCCATTTTTGAAGATTTGTTAAGGCTTGGTTCATTTTATTTTCTAAATTAACTTTCTGATCTTTATTATTTCTTGATTTAGTCCACATAATTATATCTGCAAACATACATGTGTTGATATTTTCAATTGATTTCAATTCCTCTGGTAAATCATTTATATATAAATTAAATAGTGTAGTACTTGAAACTGCTCCTTGTGGTAGACCAATTTTTGTTTGTAAGACGAGATGCAGTTACTGTATTTTGTTGAAATCCACCATTGGTTAAGGACTTTTTTTAACCATTCTAGCATATTGCCTTTGATATTCATTTCTATTAATTTGTAAATCAATTTAGCTCTCCAAATTGTATCATATTCACCTTTCAGATCTACAAAGACAGCTAAAACACTCTCATTTTTGATATCTTGATTTATATATGCTATTTGGTGTTATGTGGATCGATTTGGTCTAAAACCAGCTTGTTCTTTTGCTATTAAATTTGTGCTTTTCTAAAGTGCCAGTTCAACCTGGCTATAATCATATTTTCCTGGATTTTAGCTAACATTGACATTAAGGCTACTGGTCTATATGAGGATGTTTCTTCTCTATTCCCCCCCCCCCCCTCGCTGTTATTTATACTCGCTTTAACATCATTGGTCATATCGCGAGTTAATCTTTGGTTGAAATCCGAAGGCCTGTGTACTATTGTTGAGACTGGTTCTATTGTTGTGAACTAGATGGCGACTGTATATATGTTACTGATTTGTTATGAATATGATTTCGGTGATGAATGAGGCCGGTGATTTTCAGGGATGTTGTGGTCCGAATTTCCTGGCATTTGCCTTACGGTTGAGGAAAACTCTGAAAAACTTCAACCAGGAAATTCAACCCGACCAGGAATCGAACCCGGGCCCTCTGCGTAAGAGACCAGCATGCTGACCTGTACACTACAGAGGTGGTCTCTCTATTTTTATTTGGTTTTATAATAGGAACTATTGTAGCTTTTGTCCAATTAGATGGAAGATTTTGAGGACAGTTCCATATTTCGTTGTAAATTAATAAGAGTTTTCTTAGGACATTGTTTCCAAGGTATTTTAGGAATTCAAGAAAAATGTTATCTGGGCCAGGCTGTTATTTATTTTTTTGTTCTCTTATTGTCTGTTTTAATTCTTCGAGAGTAACATTTTAAAAAAGTATTTCGTCATCTCTTTTCTTTTGTTTGAATATTTTATTCTTTCTTTTATTTTCCTTACTGAGTGAATATTGATTCGCTTAAAAGGTGTTAAATTTTTCAGCTATCTTCTTATCTGTCATTTCTTTGCTATTTGCAACCAAAGGTTGCTGGATTTTAGGTGGAAATTTATTATTAAATTGTTCATGAATTGATAAACTTTCGTTGAATCTGTTCTATAGTTCAAATTTGTAGAAATGAATTAAATGAATTCTTCTTGGCTTTAATAATGTTTAATTGTAGTTGTGCTGCTGTTTTTCTTCACTGGATTATATCTTCTTGCTTATGTGTACTTTCTGCTTTTTGGCGTGCTAAATCTCTTGATTTTTGAGTGACTGTAATTGTGAATTCAAAAAAGATTTATGCCTATAATTTGCTTGCCTCTGGGAATATGTTGTGCTGCTTTCTGTAAAATGCTACAAAATTCTTTGACTGTCTTCTGGATTGATGTCATTTATCTTTCTGTCTATTTCTTCACTAAATTTATTCCAATTTTTTCTTTTGAAGTTCCAAGGGTCTTTTTTGTCTGTTGTGCTGTTTTGCTAAATTTATTGATAATACTACTGCTCTATGGCTGCTGCCTGGATTTTCTATTACTTCTCTTCTAGTTTGGTGCGATATTTGTGAGGCTACCATGGGTAAATCTGGATTAGTTGTTGCTCCATTATGATATAAGAAAGTTGAGGTGTCTTTGGGATTGAAAACCAGATCAATATTTTTTTTTTAAGTTTTTTTTTATTTCACTGAAATATTATATTAAAAAAAAACAGAAATTATTCTTCAAAAACTCACAAAGAGAAACTAAGTAAACTTCAAGGAAATGATAATGAAATAATTAAACTCAAATACTGGATTAACATAACTTAACAGAAACATAATAACCAAACAATTTTTTACAATCATCTCGTCAACAAAAACACAAAAGAAAACAAAAATCAGGTATAGCTATACATTTATTACTGCTTCTCCAAGCAGAATGAATTATAGATAAGGTAGAACATAGAGCATGTTGGTCTCCCTACTAAATGCTCACCTCCATTGGGGAATTAGACAAGTGTAATTTAATTGTAATTGTAAGTTCGCAGTTTTGAAATTATTTGCTAGTAATTTTCGAGACCCATAGTTGAATAAATAAATTCTCTGTTTTACCTTGTAAATCTTGTAGCTTAGAAGTTTTTGTTGTTTAGTCAACTATCTGGAGACAGGTTTGAACCTCATGACACCAATAAGGCATCACTCATGAGGTTACTAAGCCAGGAGATAATGGGATAGGGTGACCAGTTCCATTGCATACATCACTGACTATTAACATATTACACTAATCAGTATTCAGATGTATACAAACAATGGTAATATGTTGAAATTGAAGCACTACAGCAATTTGTGTACTTACTTACGGCTTTTAAGGAACCTGCATGTTCATTGCCGCCCTCACATAAGTCCACCATTGGTCACTATCCTGTGCAAGATTAATCCAGTCTGTCATCATATCCCACCTCTCTCAAATCCATTTTAATATTATCCTCCCAGAGGGACTACTATAGAGAGAGAGAAAGAGAGAGATAGTGCGAGAGAGATTTTTTAACAATTCTTTCTGTGAATATGTGGTTTCATAAAAGACATTGAGTACAAGAACGACATGTGAGAATGTTGGCTGTATTCTCCATGTTAACAGTTTTTAATACTTTTATCCATGACTGGTATTTAAACTGATCTTCATTTTACTGTCCTTAGCAATGTAAACAATGACTTTATTCACAACAGTGAATTAGAAGTTTTTAACTCACTACAGTGAATTACAATTTTTAAATCACTCTTTCCATGACAATCAACACATTTTTTAGCAACAGAATTTATACATTCATTCATTTATTACTTCGTAATAAATAACACATTACAAAGAAAGTGCCTACAATTAAAAATTTTATCTTAAATTTTTATCTATATATATTTTTTTATGTGCCCATTCATGTACAACGATTATTGTAAATTTTGTGTTATTCTGTGTCTATAGGCAAGCCTTGTAAGATCAGATAGTAAAAATAAAAAAAAAATAGGTACCAGTAATGTATAAAATATTGTGTAGCACATGAGAGTAAACAGAGTTTATGCACTCGTGGAAATTATCACACTCTTTTTCGCCTCTGGTACTGAATTTTGCACTTGCAGATAAAATCTAATTTTACTCTCTCATACCATCTACAGTGAGGTGTATAAATTTTCATTATCTGCCGTAATAGTGGGTCCTAGCATGCTCTTTCAGAATATGAGCAGTTGAGAATTTGATTCCTAAGACCAGATTTTTTTGTGCATGTATTTATGTATTTGTGTGAGCATGTGCACATAGAAATAGGATCATGTGATTCTAAAATTCACATAAATTCAGTGCTGCAATCCATTTTAATCCTATGTTCTTTTATTTACAAGTTATGAACAAAGTAACACAAATGCTTTTCATTGGATGTGGGCATGAAGCTAGTGGGGGTTTATGATATTAATAGTTCCTCTCATAGAAAATAACTTATTTTTTTAACATAATCCTCTTGGAGTGTAAAGTACTTCTTCCACCTGTGCTCCAGTATTGTTATTTTTTTTATCTGCGAAGAAATATTTCCCAGCCATTAATTATGGCACAGTCATTTTTCTCATACTTTTTCGATCTAAGATGTTCTTTGAATTTTGTAAATGAAAGGAATTAGGGGCATGGTCTGAAGAGCAAGGAAACAGAACACAGGAGGCATTGCTGCATATATATTTTTTTGTAGGTGTCATTTATTGACATGCAAAATACGCACAATTGAACCAGCTAATGCCACACATTGTGAAGAGGCAACTTGTGCTGTATTTCACCTTCTGTAGAAACGGAAGCCAATACCATTATTGTGGTTCCGTGATCAATAGCAGTTCTTTTTCATGAAATCTGCTAATGAATTTGCTACAGCTCTGCATGATACTACCGGTTTACCAGGGTAGCTCAAATTTCGGGACAACTTCATTCACCAGACTTCAGGATGAGTTGTTCCTCTTTCGTGAGTGTTACTTTTCACTTTCCTGCAGTGTCATTTGTGTTAGTTTGTATGTTCATAACTTGTAAACGAATGAATGTAAGATTAAATGGATTGCACTGAATTTCTGTGAATTTTCTAATGACATTTGATACATCATTCCATTTACATTTAAAACCTGTGACCTCCTGTATAGCATATGTCAAGATGTTGTGGTCTGTCACATAAGGGAGGTACCCTCTCAGGTTATTTCCACTCTGTTCAGATTGTTGGTGATCTCCTTGATATGTGACATAAAGGATTCTGTGACTTATGACTCACTTTATATAGGTGATTTATCATGAACGCTTCCTTTCAAATTCCCTCGAATCCCTCAGATCATAATCTTTATTTATTCTCTCCCTGAATGTATACAGTTGTGATGTCAATATATAAAAAAAAAAAAACAACAGATTTTGTATATTTTGTGGCATGAATCATTACATTAAATATTTAATATATTATGTCTATTTCAGGGCTAGGAGAGCCACACTCATCTTTCCAGAATTACCACCCATAAAGCGCTGTCATGAATACAACATTCAAACAAAATTCACATATAGATGCACAAGTTGTGGATACAGGTAAATAGTGTAAAAATCATTAATAGTAAAAGTAACTTTTTTTAAATAATGTAGTATGCGACAGTTTTGTTTGTGTCTTTATATTCATTGTAGTAGTAGCCGTAGTAATAGATTTATTTCTACTGGCAGAGTTAAAGCCAGAAAGCCTTCTCTTCCACTCAACCAGTGTTAGAATAATAGCAGAAATATAGGAACAATATACAATTAATAATAATAATAATAATAACAACAACAACAAAATGAAAACAAGTTAAGTTACATGTAATTCTAAAAATCAAACTAATTATAGTAATGTGAATCGAATTGTTAAAATAATAAAGAAAATTATATGTTAAAAATAAAAATCATATATTAGAAAAAATTATATTTTAGGAAAGCTCACAGTCTAAGCAGTCTATTTGACAACCGGGTTTTAAAATTAGTAAATGTCTGACAGCCCCTTAAGGTATGAGGTAGGGAGTAGAGTCGGGCAGACTGCCTCATATTATCGCCCGTTCTCGGTTGCGTAATCTTCACAGTCTCGCTTAGTGTGTGGCAACCGAACATAGCCAAATGACTCATTGATAGAGAACACGAGATTCTCTTGGTCCCGAGATTACCGATACTAGATCACTCCCGGCAGTATCGAGGTCTAGGCGGGACTGTAGTAATGATAAGAAAGCAATATCGCTCGGCCGTGCTTCTATAGGAAGCATTGGCTTATACATTTCCCGGTCCTTTAAATGTATATCATGTTGTAGCTCCTATAATACTTAATCAATCGCGCTGTAATTTTTTGGATTGATAGCTCAATATCTAAGGAAAGCATAGAAAAACAAATCGAACTGAAAATCTTTTTTGGAAAGTGAGAAAAAAAAATATTAACTTCGATGGAGATTGATCTGTTCAGAATAGACATTTGCAACTTCACCTCTGGTAAGCGGAAAACTTTTTTGTTTTTCACTTTAGATGGGGGGTCAAAGCGAGAGAAATGTTGAGAAAGAATGGAAATTTACTTTTAAAAGTGGTGGCTACTCAAAATCTTTACTGGTTCTCGAATAACAGCGAGTTAACCAAAGAAGCTGTTGGCGCAGGACTCATGACAAACGCTTGTTCCGTAAAATTTGTACGGAACCCTTCAACACATGAAAACCCGTTATTGTACGGATGGTATTAAATGGTATTTTAATATAGTATGTATAACATGAGGCTGGCCTTCCTTCTAGGCCAGTGGTACTCATTACGCGGTCCGCGGCCCACTTGCGGCTCTCAGAAACATTTATTGCGGCCCCTGAACTAATAGGCCTATTACTATTACTATTATTTTTATGATATATATATATATATATATATATATATATATATATATTAATTTCTGTAATAATGTGCAACTGGAGAAAACTTTGGTTACCCTGCATCATTACTGCCAATGAAGATTTTCAGCTACTACACGTAGCTATTTGTTTTCTTTATAAAATGATAGAATCATGATGTCCTATGTGCCTATTATGTCTTTATATAATAATGGGTTGTAAACGTGTTTATCTTAATATATATTACAATAGCGTGCATTCAAAATTTGATAAGTGTCCAAAATATTCTCATCCAAGAACAGAGGGCTGAAAATATTAAAAATGTCTCTGATATCGGAACAGAAATCGATGTATTCCACTGTACATAAAAACGAACTAAAACCAAAGTATCGTATCACGTAGCAGAAATTAAGCCATTTACAGGTGCGGGGATTGTTAAAGGAGTGTCTTTCAGCTGTAGGCCTATGTGACACTTTATTTTCAAAATTTGGAAATTAAAAACAGATTACAGATTAAATAACAATTCAACCTTCTCGTAATATTGATGTGATTTTGCAGAAGAGTAGCATAGTTCGCCCTTAATTTTCAGAAACACCAATCACATACTATTATTATTATTATTATTATTATTATTATTATTATTAGTATTATTATTATTATTAAATAACTCATAATAATAAAATAATAATAATAATAATAATAATAATAAAACCACGTATTTTGTTAAGCTTCAATACTATGAAATGCATTGTGGTTCTCGGAAAATAACCATTTCTCAATGTTGGCTCTTCAATAATTGCTAGTGAGTACCACTGACCTAGGCGGTTCGGGTTCACACCCCGGTCATGTCTGGATGGAATTTGTGGATAAAATAGACGTTGCAAATGGTTTTCCTCGGGTTACTCCCGTTTCTCTCATTCATCCCACCAATACACTCCACCCTCTCTCATTTCACTTCATCTGTAATAGTCAAAAAGAGGCTGGAATGATATCCAGGAGTAGTGCGGATTTCCGATGCTTACCAAGGTTGTTAGAGCTTGAAGCTCCAGGCCCCGGGTTTGGGCTTGTTAGTAGATTATGGGATCTTGCCTGCAAGGTACAAGAAGGATGCCAACCAGGCCATCTTTCGGACTTATTGTTATACAATCATCGCATATAGGGAGTACAATGGGCCTAACTGGCCTAAGTGCAAGGATCCATCCCGGATCCAGCCCTTGTGAAATCAATCAATCAAACACAAAATTAAGCTCAAGTATAACATAGTACATCTCACTTCGATTTCAACAAAAACCTTCAGGGAATAAGGACGTATGGAGACAGGTATCTGTGTTATGGTTACTTGGGTTAAAACGGGTCAACTTGGTTGCGAGATGATAACAGCCGTCACATTTTTTCGCAGATTGGACGATATGCTCAAGAGCAATTAATGTCATCGATATCTCAAGCTATTTATGAAGTGTAGACTCTGTAGAGATCACTCATTAACCCAGTATGCTATACATGGTGATGAGTTGCGCTTGTTAAATACAATGCAGTCTAATACAAAAGAAACCGTGAGGAGTAAATTAGCGGATGGAACCTACAAATTAGTGGGAAAGATTGTAAATGACAAGTGCATGTTGGATAAATTTTCAGGTATGAATTTTTAAGGAAGTTAAGGAAGTTGTTCTTTAGTTATAATATTTCATTTTGACAAATTAATACTAATCCACGGTAATACTATAAATTCGTGAATTAAAGACTAGTATTTACTGTATGTAAAGAAATGCACGGTAGCGTCGCTGTTAAGGCGTAACGCTCAAGCCGGAAGGCCGCGGGTTCGATTCCCGATGGGGTCATGGATTTTTCCACTGATCTAATCCTTCCATCCGCACTATGGCCCTGAGGTCTACTCAATCTCTAACAGAAATGAGTAGGCCTACCAGAGACATATTTCATTGGGAGGTAAAGGCGGCGAGCACGTAGGACTGACACCCCTACTGCCATTAAATGCCGAGTGTCTGTAAAGGTGGAAGCCTTAACCTCTCGCCATCCTCTAGACCTATTTGGCATGCCATGGGGTTGGTTTTACTTTATTTATAATAGTACACTTTTTTTAAATCTTAAATATTTAAAATTACTATCTCAAATTATCTCATTTTGTAGTATTTAATTTTGTAATGACATAATTTGAAACCATAATTTGTCTTTTATGAGTTCTAACATTTATATTCCTATTATTACTGATGTACCATCTCAAATACTATCTCAAATTATTTCATTTTGTTGTATTTAATTTTGTAATGACATAATTTGAAACCATAATTTGTCTTTTATGAGTTCTAACATTTAAATTCCTATTATTAATGATTTTAAATTGCCAGTTATACTATCTCACTTTATTTCATTTTGTAACGTTTTATCTCATGTGAAAAAATTGGAATACTTTGCTTGTCTACTATGCATCCTATAATTAATTTTTATTGCCAGTATTTTACTACCTCAATTTATTTTTTATGTCATTTTATTTCATAATGATGAAATTCGAATGCCTAATTGCTCTATTATGCGTTCTAACATATTATATTGCCGTATTAATTATTTTATTGTCAATCATACTAACTCTCTGTATACTTAATTATATCATTTTGTTTTATAATATGTACTCTTATTGTAAAATTGTTCGTGTAATTTGTTGTCCGGTACCTACTGTTTAATTAGCTTTTATTTTTACTAATTTCGGAAACGTAGCCTGAGGCTTATTGTACCTAGACCCATAACTATATTGAACACATGCACACACTGTAGGACTTCCCCCTTTACTGGGTCAGAGTGTTCGGGGGGCCACTGTGAGACATCACACACACTTGGACAATGGACAGACAACCAGTCCCCGTGAAGAGGTCCGAATTAAATACCCCTGACTTCACGACCGAGAATCGAACCCGGTCCATCTTGATCAGACCAAGGAGGCGGACTAGCTTTTACTTACTATTGTAAATATACACTCTTGTATATCCATTACAATAGCGGTATTCAAAAACACTATTGAATGAATAAAAACAATGTGAACGAAATACTGATAAGAAAACACATTATAGATCCAATCACAGCTTGTTATTGAAGAGCTTAGGCAAATACTGAAAATGCTGCAATATTTTGTGTCCTGAGAAAGGCAACAGTTAATTAAAATAATGTGAATTCTACAAGAATGTCGTCATCATAATATGTTGTATTATTGTGTAGCCTACACACTTTATAAGCATTCACATTTCAATAAGAGTCACGAATTGTTGTGATGAGCGGTAATTAAGCCGGTAGTCAGTGTACGCATTTCATAACGATAAGTCGGCTGTGCGATAACAGGCTGGGACCCGGTATTCCTCGTGCCCGAGAGTGCCAATCTCGAGAATACGATTCTCGGAACTGGCGTTATCGGCCAGCTAGTATCGCCTGCGAGAACGAGCGGGAGTAAGAGGTTGTTTGCCCGACTCTAGTAGGGAGTTCCAATGACGAGAAATTGAAACGGTGAATGATGAAGAATATCTGGAAGTGTTATGATGAGGTATACTCAATGTACTGGTGATCTGATATCGAATATTTAAGTTATGGTTGGAGCATAAATACACAAGACGAAACAACAGATACCTTGGAGCTGAGGTGCGCAGAATTGGAAATAACAGAGAAAGGCAGTGTATAGTTCTGCGTTTGTTGAGCTGGAGCCGAGATAAGGATTTGAAAAATGGTAAAATATGATCGTATCATCGGACATTGCACACATATCTTATATACATATTATGAACACACTGTAATTTGTTCGAGGGTTCAGTACTTAAGTCAGTGAACAACATATCACAATAGTCAAAGTGCGGCATTACAAGTATTTGAACTAATGTTTGTTTCGGTGGCACGAGAAAGAAATGCTTGAAGTGTTTATTTTTTTATTGAAAGTCGATGGTAAGGCAAGACCACTTTATCTCAATTCCTGAATTTAAAATTGCACACAAATTGCATGAAGATGAGCTGAAACAAAATCACTATTAAACAAGTGGAAATTAATTAACAGAGGTATTGTGTAGGACCAAAAAAATTAATCTTTACGTATAGATTCAATGAGTGGAAAGCTATAAAAGTGAGCAGTTTTACAAATATTTTAATGTACAAATTGTGTAATAATAGGTTGTAGGAGAAAAGAGATGAAAAACGCACAAAATTCAATCAACACTTACGTGCAAAGGAAAACTTCCTTTCAAAAACAGCTGAAGAACAATATGGGATTAAACGACAGGCAACAATTTCAGAGCTCGAAAGCAAAGCAAAGAATGCTCATGAAGAAAAAAATGAATTTGTCGAAGACATGGTGAAGATATGTTTACGAGCCAACATTCCAGTGAATAAACTGGATCATCCAACCATGTGAGAATATTTTAAAAAGTAAGTAAAAGTAATATTTGCATTAAAATAAAAATAAAACTCAGGATTTGAAAATATTTTAAACTGCTAAAATATTACTATTTTGTTTAATATTGCTATATTTAAGCCTAGGATTTTTTTTTTGCATATTTTACAGCTTTGTTTTGTAGATATTCGGCCTACAAAAAAAAGTATGTATTACTATACTTCTAAATAGAACTAATTCAGTCATTTCTCTCTTTAAAGATATGTGACAGGCTCGGGTGATTACCTATGTGTTCAAGATTGAGAAATGAATATATGCCTCGATGTGGAATGGTGATGCTTAATGACATTAAAATGGCTTTGGAAGGCAAACCGATTGTTGTTGTTGTTGCAGATGAAACTTCAGATAGGGAAGGCAGATTTGTCTTCGCGTGCTCTTCAGAATGATGGTACCAGGTAAAAACCAGAAGATGCATCTGGCAAATGACTGTTTTCTTGATGCAGCAAATGGTGCAACCTGTAGCAGAGCTATTAGTCCCTTGAAAGATTACAACATTGAGTTTGATAACGTCTTGGGTTTGGTTTCAGCTTCAGCTCCATATATGACCTGTTTTCAGGTCTTAAGAACAATTGAGGTGCACAGTTCCAAAACCCTTTAAATCCACTTTTTTCACCAAAATTATTTTTTATCTCTTCATAGTAAGGATTAATGCACTCTATTGACCTATATATCAGTAATGTTCTAAAGAGATCTACATATAGTGAAAAAGTTCATCTGAAAAATAGTTACTTTTCCAATACTCTCTAAATCTGTTCTACTTTTCCAATATTCTCTAAATACCTAGCGACTTTTCCAATATCCTCTATAACCAATAGACCTATTTATTTTTTGCATATTCTAGTAGTGTACTGATTGTGAGATCTGGCACTTGCTATGCCTAATTATATTTTCCCATCAGGCAGGGTCTTTGGTAGATTAGAAAAAAGAACAAGGAAAATAAATACGACCACTTATTCTTCTGAATACATCAGAATTTATGTAGAAGAAGGAACTATTAAGATGCTAGGATATGATGTTCCTGTCAACAGCTGGAAGGAAAAAAGTGACACAGGTGCTGAAAGCATTTTCAAATAGCCCCTTCTAAGAGAATTTTCTTCAAAAAAGGGAAGTCAGGTGTATTAGTGAGAGGAAAATGCCACTATCATTATGATTTTGGAGTTCACCGAAGTCTTTTGAAACGAGGAAAAGCAATCCATGACATGCACTTGCAAAGAACAGTTGGGGGTAACAGTAAAAAAAGAGAAAATTCATGATATTAATAAACTTCTTTCAAAACATTTCGGTCCTTTGTGGCAAACAAACAACGATCTGGAATTTTATGCCCATCTCATCAATGAAAATGGAGAGCAAGCAGGGGAAGCAGAAGAAGACGAAGGAAACATTTTGGTTGATGAAAGTGACGACCTGAAGCTGTAGGAGTAAATGTCAATTTATAAAACGATTTTTCAAAGTAAATCTTGGTATCAGTTCTATTTTTTTTATTGCTTGAATTTCATTATGATATTTGTGATTATTGCATACATCTGGAGGTATTTTTGCTCAATGAAAGTGACGACCTGAAGCTGTAGGAGCAAATGTCTATTTATTAGGAGATTGTTCAAAGTAAACCCTGGACTGAATTCTATGTTCTTTATTGCTGGGATTCCATTGTGATATGTGTGATTGTTGCATACATTTGAAGATATTTTTCTCTTGGAATTCAGCTCACTAGTGTTTTATTAACAGTTGAGTAATGATTACCTTCATATGTATTTGAGCATGTAGCCTACCATATCTAAATTTGTAGCATTATTATGGATTGTTTTTTGAGTAATTCTTTAATTTTAAACTGCATTCTTATTTACGTGAACAATATAATAATCAATAATATCCCTGTAACTCTTCTATAAATAAATATGTTAGTTGAAATCTACTAAGGAAGAGACTGGTGAAATGCTTTGTGTGGAGTGTGGCATTGTATGGGGGCAGAAACATGGACATTACGATGAAATGAAGAGAAACAAATAGAAGCATTTGAAATATGGGTATGGAGAAGTCTGGAGCGTGTGAAGTGGACAGACAGAATAAGAAACGAAGCTGTGTTGGAAAGAGTGGGTGAAGAAAGAATGATTCTGAAACTGATCAGAAAGAGAAAAAGGAATTTGTTGTGTCACTGGCTGAAAAGAAACTGTCTACTGAGGACGCACTGGTGAGCAGGAGAAGAGTTCAGGGCAGAAGACGATATCAGATGATAGATGACACTAAGATATGAGGAGACTAAGAGGAAAGATTGGAGATAGCTGGGTTGCAGTGAAAGATCTGCCCAGCTTCAGCTCATGTCTAAAACCTGACATGTTTCAAGTTCCTTTCCAATATCCACTAAATACATTTTGTTCCTTTCCAATATCCACTAAATACATTTTGTTCCTTTCCAATATCCTCTAAATAAAGATTGAGTTCCAAAACCCACTCAATACAAAAAAGAACATTAATTTTTGGCAATATGGTTTATAATATTCATGTGAAAAATTATATTGAAGTTTTCTACTTTCAAGTCAAGTTCATCAGAAAAAAATCAGTTATTTTAAAATAAAAACAAAAGCAGTAAAAGTTTTTTTCGTTTCCTTAAAAATTTGCTCGAATTGATTTAGAGGGTTTTGGAACTGCACGCTTCAATTATTGGAGACTATTTGTTACATTTTCAATGTTTTGCACACAAAATAAACTTGTTAGGAGATGTCATTTTGAAAGATATGTCAGAATTGAATACCTTTGTGTCTTTTTGCACTCTAGAAAAATGAAAAGTATATATTTAAATTATCTTTGGGAAAAGTGGCCAGATTTAGCTCCTGTTCTCTTTTCTGGCCCAGTTATAACACATTGAAATTCATGGTTTCAAAGTGCAGTATATTTATACAAATACTTCTTGGCTTTGAAAGACTTCTTTCTATCACTTGAGGAAAAAATGTTAGCCTAAATAGTAATTTCTCCTTCATTGTAGATATTTTGAAAGATGGAATAATTATTTCTATGATAGTAGAGATTCAGTGTAAATTTGTCAGTGAAGTGTCAGAGGAAACTAGTAAGTTAATAACACGACTTGGAGGATGTAACTATCCTTTTGCCCATAAATTGTGGGATGAACTTAATTCGTTAAATTTAGCATTAGGTAGATGTGCTACTGGGAGGTTGCTGTCTGACACATACGAAATCTTAAAGCATGTCTCCAATGAGAAAGCTAAGAAAACAGTTATAGAAAAGTTTATTGTACGTATGAAAAGATGTCACAAAAAACTTAGAATAGCTATTGAAGATAATTCAAAAGTAGATAGACTGCCTTCAAATGTTATTAGCACTGAAACTGAAATTTCCACACTTCCCTGAAGCAGTTATTCAGTTCATCTGGACACCCACAAATAGCATGGATGCAGAAAAAATTTTTAGCAAGTATAATTTGTCACAGATGAAACATATTAAAGGAGAGAATATTGGAATTTGTTCTTTGTTACACTTTCAGTGATTTCGGGTTAATCGAAAGAGGCATATACATGTGATGTGAATGCTTCTAAAGTGATTGTCTGATTGAATTGATAATCTATAACTATGTCCTATGTGGTTTCATAACTATAATTTCTGTTCATTTGCTTGTAATAAAAAATATTAAACTGAGAGGTCAATAAAGTGCAAAGTTTATTTTCCACCATACATTATACAATGAGACAAGTTTCATAAAATATCTAAAATACATTATATTCTAACATAAAAATGCTATGAAAAGCTAAATTTTTCTTTATTTTATTTTTTAAACGCGAATTTTATAATTTTAATGTGCTAAAATCTACCATCTCTGCGTAAGAGTATTATTTACAATGACCTATATGTTTGCTACAGACTACAGCTCATTTCTTTAACCTAAGTTTATTTTCCTGGGTTTCATTTATTACATCATTGAAATCAATTTCTGAAGCCAGTTTATGTTCAATAGCTAAATGACAAAGAGAGTTAATGCATTCTTGTCCTGTGGTAGATCTCTGCCAAGTTTTCAGTTGATATTCCAGCTTATTGGAAGTATACAGAATGTATGCAGAGTAATACGAACATTCACAAAAATAGCTTTCAATTTTTTAGAATAAATTAAATTTAATAGCATTAATGGCGGAATTTCCTTGTCCTTCTGAAGTACAGAATTGTGAATTTTTCTCAAATACAGTAATTCATCTTTTAAATGAAGTGAAAGATCATCAGGGTACATTTCAACAAGATTTTTTTACTCTTGTTCAGTATCTGTTGTGGATAGTGAAATATAAATCAACACTGGAGAAAATAAACTAAGAACTTATTTCTGTGCTTCAAGACGATTTTGTAGGTCATTTATCACGAAGTTTAAAGTAGTAAACATTATTTCTCTTTTAAAGGTATCTTCTGCTGCAACTTAATTGTCAGTGTCTTCTGAATTACTCTCATCATGAAATCTCTTCCTCTTTCACTCTTTCTCCATCTTCAGAAACACTTGATTCAGTGTACATATTTTAAGAAATTAATTGTGCTTCATTAACAATACCCATTATTTCGTAAATTCTACAGTTCTTTAATTAAGTCATTCATTACATTTTTCAAACATCAAGTGATATGCTCCTAGATTGTATTATTACATTTCGTTTATTTATGGAAGACTTGAGAACTCCATGTTTCAGACTGGGATATGACTGAAATATCAATCTCTTCCCTTAAAACAGCCCACTTTGCAAGACTGCTACTGAAAAGCACATAAAACCTCTGAACACAGCCGAAAAATATGGCCACATGATGATTCATCTTGACAGTATATACACCAGTAAGATTAAGGGAATGTACACTGCATGGAGAATACAATGCAAGGCTGTTTTTCTCTAGTATCCTCGGTTTTACACCCTTCATTTTTCCACTCATATTAGAACCATTATCATATCCTTAGCCACGGCAGTCAGCTATGGGGATTTTAAGATGTTCTAAGGCTGAAAACAGTTCATGAGCAACACCATCACCAGTATTCTCATTAAAGTTCAGAAATTCAATAAACCTGTCTTTAATTTAAAATTGTCCAGTTTCCTTGTTCTGTAACAAATATCTCAAAATGAAAACATTTTACTCTTGTGCAAGACATCAGGTGTAGCATCAGCAATAATAGTATAGTAAATTGCTGCTCCTCTTTCTTCGAGAATATATTTTAACACTTTGTCACCACACAAGCAAATAAAGTCATTCCATCTTAAATAATGGGCTTTCCCTTTGATCTCTTTTTCTTCCAGTTGACTGTTTTGTTCTTTAGTTAAATGTTCGTGTATTAGTGGATCATAATGACCAATAAGTTCTAATATACCGATAACCTGAAATTTTATGACGCGATACTAATTTTCTTACGTTTTTTATAGACACATAATGATTTTGCTGATATCTGGGGAATTAACTATACTCATATTAGAATAAAGAAAGTTCCTGGATAAGTATCACGGTTTTATATAAACAGGAAAGGATTTTTACTCTCTCATATGTACAATACACGACATGTACAATTTATCTGCATAATGACTTGTCATACCGCACATGTTTAATGAGAAGATCCGACCACTGTCTCACATGGAAGGAAATCGAATAGGCGGTGATTCAGGCCTACCGCCTGTTCCCAGTAAGTCTAGCCGTGGTAGAGGGTTCTTCTGACTTCTTAGCGGAGACAGGGGAAGGAAGGATGTTCAGGTAGTAGCTTGTCTAGTGAGTAACTCCTCCCTTTGCATTGTATACTTGTCGCCGTTACTTCCACGGACAAAGTTACCAGGCACTAACAGTACTTGTAGTCTTGTACAAGTAATGCGCTGGTAAGAAATAATTAGGAAACATTATGTTGACCTTACATTTTATCAAAGCATAATAAATGTTGAAAGTGATGTCCACCTTCTGAATACAAGAATCATCGATGTAGAAAATTCTGAAATGCCTTCTTCAAGACTCATGTGTAATTTCATCAGCAGTCACTTGATTTCATTCTTAACTCTTCAAGAGTGCATGGATTGTTCACACACACTTTCCATTTTAAATTCCCTTACAGATAACAATCAGACACATATAAACAGTGGAACGAGTGATGATTAGAAACATTGTGTAGTTCTTGTACAAGTTATTTTATAATGATGATAGTAATAATAATAATCATAATAATAATAATATCCCCTATCTGTGGTAATCAAGTCCCTAATTATGGGATATTCCAAGCATATCTGTCTAATTTGGGTCCATGGGAAATGAAAGAGCCAATGAACTGGCCAAAACAGCTGCTCATTCTAATGTAGAATATGCTTACATTGAGTGCACTGTTACACATATTGGAAAGGTCCTAAAGAAGAACATAAAAGAACATTGGAATGAACAATGGCTCAGTAGCAAAAATGGATCCCTAATGAAGAAACTGTACTTCCCGACTGTATTTGACCAAATCGACAAGAATCAATTATCACTAGACTTCATAATAACGCAATTTTTATTGGGGCATGGGAAATTCGGACGTTATTTTCAGAGTAACTACTGAAGCTTTCCTGGCGACGTGATAACTGAAAACATTCTAATGGTAATAAGTTGGTGATCTACCGACATTTCGAGGATGTTCATCATCCTTGTCTTCAAGGTTAACTGATAATTAGGGGTATATTTTGCTCCTTGTTTATAGGGCCGACGTACTGTCTTGTTTTGTGCTGTGCAGCTGATTGACCAGCTCCCACCACACAGTCCAGAAGAAATATGTCGAGAAGTTACCAAGGCCACCATTCCTAAGCCCAACATCAGCCAAGAAGAGAACAAAGCTGTACAGACACTCGGGAAGAACGACAAAATGGTGGTTCTGCCAGCGGACAAGGGAAACTACAATCCTCCTTTCCTCGACGCAGTATCAGGAGAAGATGGATTAACTGCTGGACGATCTAGCCTATAAAATCCTCAGGAAAGATCCCACCAGCTTAGTAGAAAGAAGCACTAGCCAGCTAATTAAGAGATCCAGTCTCTGCACCGAGATTAAACTGTTAGTTTCACCATCGGGCAGTATACCACTCAGGTTATATGGTCTGTCTAAGATCCATAAGCCTGAGATACCGCTAAAACCTATAGTGGATGCTATTGGCAGCCCCAGATATCACTTGGCTCACCACCTCACCAACCTCTGGTGGGTGGGTGCATACATCATGTGAAGAACTCCACACAATTTGTACAGATTCTCGACAACATCAAGGTGAAGCCATCCGACCTTCTAGTCAGCTTCGATGTAGTGTCCCTCTTCACCAGGATTCCTCTCTCCAAAACCATACAACTGCTTTCTGATCAATTTCCACCGGATATCACTGAATTGTTCCGTCACACTCTCACTTCCAAATATTTTCTGCAGAACAACACATGCTATGAACAAATAGACAGAGTCGCCATGGGTTCTCTACTTTCACCTGCCATCACCAATTACATGAAATACTAGCTACAGCGCCATTGAAGGCTACTGTACACACTTTTTCAGATACGTAGACGATATGTTCGTCATCTGAACTCATGGACAAGAAACATCCAGATTTTCTCAGGCACATAAACAGTCTACAACCCCAGATCCAATTCACTATGGAGGTGGAAACGGACAGTAAACTCCCCTTTCTGGACATCCTTATCTCCAGAAATCACAATGGATCTCTTGGCATGCGGTATACCGTAAACCCACACACACCAACTTGTATCTAAATGCGAATAGTTTCCATCACAAGTCTCAATGATGGCGAAGTGTTCAGGCTACTGAGATAGGAGAGTGGAGGAAACCCTGGCCATAGCGGCGGAAAGAGGTAACCTGAATCGGGACTCGGGTCTCCAGCTCAGCCCTGCTTGGACACTGGCTATTAAATTTCTCAACATCCAGATGACGAGCTGTCATCAAGAGAGGACATATGAGAACACATCTGCCGAGCCTACTGTGAGACCCCAATACAACACAAGACAAGACAACATGCCATGGTCTGCACCCCATGTACTCACCCTGGCACTAAAAATAAAAACCAAATATCCCCTTAATTATCGTTAACCCTGAAGATGAGAAAGATGAACAACCTCAAAATGTCAGTGGATCACCAACTTATTACCTGGCTGGAAGTCCGAGAATATTTTGAGTTATTTTCAGAGGTTTCAAACTGTAACAGAGAAAGGACATCAATGTGTATGTCGACACTTGTGGAGTAATGTTCAGCGCGTCTGGCCGCGAAACCAGGTGGCCCGGGTTCGATTCCCGTTTGGGGCAAGTTACCTGGTTGAGGGTTTTTCCGGGGTTTTTCCTCAACCCAATATGAGCAAATGCTGGGTAACTTTCGGTGTTGGACCCCAGACTCATTTCACCAGCGTTATCACCTTGATCTCATTCAGAAGCAAAATAACGTAAGATGTTGATAAAGCGTCGTAAAATAACCTACTAACCTCAATGTGTATATCATCTCACCTCTCAGAATGTAAATCGTCATTCTTGCAGTAACTCCTATGTGACATATTTATCAATTTTCAGATTTTTGCTCTATTAAATAACTTAAATAGTGATACAGCAAATAATAAAATCTTCTTTATGTAATTATATTTCTTTCTTTCGAAAATTTAAGAATTCACAGTCTCCAATAGTCGCGACGCTGTTATTCCCGGCGTGACTCCTCCTCTTTGCTTACGTCTTAGGAAGTGAAGGCTCTATAAAGTCTAGGTAGGTAGTATCGTTCGCCATTTTTGTTCTTTTGTTGCCGAGCTACCATATGAGGAATCTATTTGCCACATCGTTAAACATTATCATGTCCTAGCTCCTATGATAATAAATCAAACACACTGTAATTCAGCAAATAATTGAGCGGCAAATAACGTCTTCGTGTGCTTTCTGCGAACGCCAACGAAGAGCCAAAATGGCGGGCGATTATATTAAGTATTTATCGAGCCTTAAGAAATGAATAACGTCTTCCTCAGCGAATCACAAGACGCACACGTTTAAATGTTGTTGTTGTTGTTTTCTAATGCCAGGCGTTTGACAGTAAAGTCATTTGACCTCTTGCACTCCAATATTTTTCAAAGATATTATCATGACCAGCCACTGAAGCACAGATTTTGAGGTGTTCCGAATCCATTTCTTGGTTTGAGTTGCACAATGGACAGATAGGAGACTGATATATTCCAATTCTATGCAGGTGTTTGGCCAAACAATCATGGCCTGTTGCCAATCTAAATGCAGCTACAGACGATTTTCGTGGTAAATCGGGAATTAACTGTGGATTTTGATGCAGAGAGTTCCATTTTTTCCCTTGGGATTGTGTTATCAAATTTTGTTTGTTGAGGTCTAAGTATGTAGATTTAATAAATCTTTTCACAGAGTAATACGTAGATTTAGTAACAGGCCTGTAAGTAGCAGTGCTGCCCTTCTTTGCTAAAGCATCTGCATTCTCGTTTCCCAGGATTCCACATTAGGATGGTATCCATTGGAATACAATCCTTTTATTGAGTGATATTAATTGAGAGAGCATTTTAGTTATTTCTGCTGTTAGAGATGAAGGTGTGTGTTTAGAGACTATTGATAGAATAGCTGCTTTGGAGTCTGACAATATAACTGCATTTTTAAATTTACTGATGTGGCATAGAAGATTCCTGAGACTTTCACTTATTGCAATGATTTCTCCATCAAAACTTGTTGTTCCATACCCAAGAGATCTATCAAGTGAGAAGAGACAGCACGTAACACCTGCACCGGCACCTTGTTCTCTGGAGATCAAGGATCCATCAGTGTATAAATGAAGTCAGTTTTGTGGAGGGTATCTAATATTAATTGTCTCTAAAAACAATTGTTTTAGTATTTCAGTGTTTACTTCTGATTTCAGTATTTCTTCTGTTAAATTTAGATTATATTCCATGTTTAATAGAGTTAAAGGGTTTGGTTTAATTTGTAGGTTTTTTTTAAATTCGGGATATTGATTTTCTGTTTTAATTCTTAAACCATGGATATGAAACTTTTTTTAGTTTTTAATCTACGGAGAGGACTGTATGAATGCCAATTGTTTCCTGGTAATCTAATAAGTTTTTCATATTGAATCACTGCTTTTTCTTCTATTGTCATTTTGATGCTGTTAATATTAGTGAGGAATCTCATAGAATCTATTGGAGTTGTTTTGATTCCACCAGTAATGAGTCTGAGAGCTTGGTTTTGAACATATTCTATTTCGTTTATGAAAGGTGAAGTAATTAATATTTCTCCACAATATGTCAGCACTGGCTGTATAAACATTTTGTATGTGGTGTTCAAAGTATTCCTAGAGCATCCCCATTTCTTTCCTGCTAGTCTTTTTAGAAGGGAGAATCTTTTACGAGCTTTTTCAGAAATGTTTTTCAAATGGTTGCTCCATGTTAACTTACTATCGAAAATAACTCCAAGATATTTGGATTCATAAGTCCTAGGAAGGTGTTGGCCATTGTATTGGATATTGAATTCTCTTTCTTTTTTACCAAGTGAAAATATTTGGTGGTTACTTTTGCTTAAATTGAGTGTCATCAAATTTGATGTATTCCATTCATGTAGTTGATTTAGAGCTTTAAGAGCAGAATTTTGAATTTTGTCTCTATGTCTGTAAGATCCCGAAGTCCACAAAACTATATCATCTGCAAATAGTGCTGTTTTCATGTTTGATTCCTCTAATAGGGAGGGTAAGTCATTTATATAAATATTGAATAAAGTTGTGCTGAGGACAGCGCCCTGAGGTAGACCTCGATATGTTTGTCTGTAACTAGAAAGTGAGTTATTGAATTTAGTGACAATGAATCGTTGACTAAGGAATTCTGATATCCATCTGAACATATTGCTGGAGATACCTAATTTCTGGAGTTTTAGTAATAATTTATTTCTCCAAACAGAGTCATATGCTAGCTGAAAGTCAATAAATATTGCCAAGGTATCTTCTTTCTTGTTAAAACTGTCTTTTATTTCTTAGCCGAGGCGTATGACTTGTTCATTGGTAGAGTGTAGTTGTCGAAAGCTGGCTTGTCTTGGTGATAAAAGATTTTGGGATTCTAAATACCAAGTTAATCTGTTGGAGATCATGGACTCCATGGTTTTTGCTATCATGCTTAATAGTGCTATTGGTCGATAATTATTAACATTATGAGCAGGTTTCCCCTTTTTTGTGAATTGGTACAATGGTTGCTTTTTTCCAAGCTGCAGGAACTGAGGTGTTCCATGATAAATTGAAAATGGATAAAAGTACAGACTTGGCTTTTTCCCCCAGATGTTTAAAAAATTGGAATGAATGTTGTCGGGGCCAGGAGATTTCTTGGTTTTTAAATTTTGTAAAGCTAGAGTTAATTCTTTGGAAGTAAAATTTTGATGAAATATTTCAGGTTTTGTACTAGTAATATTGTTTTTATTATTTTTATGTAATTCTCTTTTGATAAATTTGTCAGTTTTTTTGGTGTTGGGATGTAATCTGTGAGAGTTTGAGTAGTGTTTATTAAATGCGTTTGCTATATCTCTACTATCTTGTTATTATGAATAATAGGTTGCTAGTAGTTTCCTGTGTATTGAAAATATTCTTCAGAAAGTTATATGTTTTAGCGCTATCGGTTCTGTAATTAATATTTTCAAGAAATTTATTGAAACATTTCTTTTTTGCTGTTATGATTGCTTTTTTAAGAATGGCAGTCTTCTTCCTCCAATCTTGAGTATCTTCTGGTGTTTTGCTATGTTCTGCTTTGGTTCTTGCTTTGTCTCTATCTTGTTTCAATAAATTCAGGTTTTCTGTCCAGAATGGGGTGTATTTTTTTGGTTTGCCTCGTGGAATGTGCTTTTTTGCAATTTTAAGAAGAGATTCACAGAAATATTTGTTCAATCTATCTGAGTTTGTATTTTCCATTAGTGATGTGTTGACCTTGAGGTGTTCGTCGAGTTCTGTTGTAAATAGTTGCCAATTCGCTTTCTTAAAGTTCCATGTTGTACACGTTTAAATGTTGCCGACCTGCAACGCGATTGACTGCCGGAAATTAGAGCGACGGGACTATATCATAGAATGAATAAATGTGTTTTTCTTCCTACTGAACAATTTTATATTTTGCACATAGGAGTTATTGCAGGAACAACGACGAAATATTGTTTATGTTTGTCCTCTTTCAAAATTATTTTGCAAACAATGTTGCTATAAAAAGTTTGTTAATTTTGTAAGATTAATTTTTATTAGCTTCTAGAAATTTGTTAGTCTTTGCAGATAGTATTTATAAATGTTTGTAGAATTAATATTGTATGAATTATTCCCATGGTATACTATTTATGGTAGGTATATAAAAGCCATTTGTAAGTTGTTTATACACATGTTTTTTTTTTAACCTTAACATACATACCTTATGGTGAAATAGGATTTCTTTGTCTCTGGAGATTCAATAATAATAATAATAACAGTAACAATAATGACAATAATAATAAAAAAAAATTAATTGTCAGAAGTACAATAATCCCCCATTAGGATATACATAAATTATACTTGGACTTTTCCAGATGGGTGGCCACATAAGCAAATAGATCACATCTTGATAGATAAACGAAGACATTCTAGTATAGTAGACATTCGAACCTTAAGGGGGGACAGATTGTAATTCTGACCATTGTTTGGTAATTGGAGAATTAAGAGAAAGACTATCAATAGTAAGCAAGTAGAGCAACAAGTTAATATTATTAGATTCAATTTTCCGAAGTTAAAAGACGAGGAAACTAAGCAACATTATCAGGTCGAAATTTCAAATAGGTTTGCCACTTTAGAAAGCTCTCACGAAGTTAAGGAAGAGTTAGCTGTTAATAGCTTGTGGGAAAATATCAGATATAATATCAAAATAGCAGCTGCTCATAGCATAGTTTATTACGAAACTCAGAAAAACTAACCATGGTTTGATGAAGATTGTTCCATGGTAGTAGAAAGAAGGAAACAGGCAAAATTGAAATTCTTACAGGATCCAGTTGAGACGAATAGAGATAAGTATTTCCATGAAAAATGAGGAGCAAGTTGTACACTCAGGAATAAAAAGAGAGATTACTTGAAGGAAAAACTGAATGAGGAAGAAACAAATAGTGAGAATAAAAACATTAGAGATTTATATAAGGGCATAAAGGAATTTAAGAACAGATATGAGGCAAGGGTAAACGTGATCAGGATGAGAATGGTGACTTGCTTGCAGATTCTCTTCAATCCTGAACAGATGGAAAGCTATTTTGGGCAACTACTAAATGTACATAGGCCAAATAGAAATGATCGGGACAAAATTCAAATACAAACTGCCGAGCCATTTATACCCGAACTCACACTGTCTAACATCGAAATTATAATAGAAAATCTGAAAAGTACAAGTCTTCAGGTATTGATCAAATTCCAACAGAATTAATAGAAGATGGTGGAAGCACTTTATCTAGCGAAATTTATAAGCTTGTACTTACTATTTGAGAAAAGGAAATTATACCAGATCAATGGAAGAAGTTCATAATAATTGTACCTATTTTTAAGAAGGGGGACAAGACTAATTGTAGTAACTTTCGAGGAATATCACTTTTGTTGATGTCGTACAAAATTTCGTCCAATATTCTTTTGAGAAGATTAATTCCATATGTAGGTGAAATTATTCAGGATCATCAGTGTGGTTTTAGGCATAATAGATCGACTGTTGATCAGATTTCTTGTATTCGACAGATATTGGAGAAAAAATGTGAATATAAGGGTACAGTACATCAGTTATTCATAGATTTCAAAAAGGCATATGACTTGGTAAAGAGAGAAGTTTTATATGATATTCTTATTCCATTTGGTTCGATTAATTAAAATGTCTCAGTGAAACATACAACAGAGTCCGTATAGGCCAGTTTCTGTCTGATGCATTTCCAATTCACTGCGGGCTAAAGGAAGGAGATGCACTATCACCTTTACTTTTTAACTTTGCTCTAGAATATGCCATTGGAAAAGTCCAAGATAACAGAGAGGATTTGCAATTGAATGAGTTAAATCAGCTGCTTGTCTATGCGGATGACTTGAATATGTTAAGATAAAATCCACTATTAGAAAAAACAGGGGAATTTTACTTGAATCAAGTAAAGAGGTTGGTTTGAAAGTAAATCCTGAAAAGACAAAGGTTTGGAAGTAAATTCTGAAAAGACAAAATATATGATTGTGTCTCGTGACCAGAATATTTTATCAAATAGAAATATAAAAATTGAAAATTTATCCTTTGAAAGGTGGAAAAATTCTAATATCTTGGAGCAACAGTAACAAATATAAATGGCACTCAAGAGGAAATTAAATACAGAATAAATGTGGCAATTGCTTGTTATTATTCTGTTGTGAAGGTATTGTTATCCAGTCTCCTCTCAAAAAACCTGAAAATTAGAATTTAAAAAACCGTTATTTTACCGGATGTCCTATATGGTTGTGAAACTTGGACTATCACTTTGAGAGAGGAACAGAAATTAAGGGTGTTTGAGAATAAGGTTTTTAGGAAAATATTTGGGGCTAAGAAGGATGAAGTTACAGGAGAATAGAGAAAGTTACACAACGTATAATTGCATGCATTGTATTCTTCACCTGACATAATTACTTACTGGCTTTTAAGGAACCTGGAGGTTCATTGCCGCCCTAACATAAGCCCGCCATTGGTCCCTATCCTGAGCAAGATTAATCCAATCTCTATCATATCCCACCTCCCTCAAATCCATTTTAATATTATCTTCCCATCTACGTCTTGGCCTCTCCAAAGGTCTTTTTCCCTCCGGTCTCCCAACTAACACTCTATATGCATTTCTGGATTTGCTCATACGTGCTACATGCCCTGCCCATCTCAAACGTCTGGATTTTATGTTCCTAATTATGTCGAGTGAAGAATACTATGCGTGCAGTTCTGTGTTGTGTAACTTACTCCATTCTCCTGTAACTTCATCCCTCTTAGCCCCAAATATTTTCCTAAGCACCTTATTCTCAAACACCCTTAACCTATGTTCCTCTCTCAAAGTGAGAGTCCAAGTTTCACAACCATGAAGAACAACCGGTAATATAACTGTTTTGTAAATTCTAACTTTCAGATTTTTTGACAGCAGACTGGATGATACAAGCTTCTCAACCGAATAATAACAGGGCATTTCCCATATTTATTCTGTGTTTAATTTCTTCATTTATATTTGTTACTGTTGCTCCCAGGTATTTGAATTTTTCCATTTCGTACAATATTCTCGTCATATACTTTGTCTTTTCGGAATTCACTTCCAAACCTATCTCTTTACTTGCTTCAAGTAAAATTTCCGTGTTTTCCCTAATTGTTTGTGGATTTTCTCCTAATATATTCATGTCATCCGCATAGACAAGCAGCTGATGTAACCCGTTCAATTCCAAAACCCCTTTGTTATCCTGAACTTTCCTAATGGCATACTCTAGAGCAAAGTTAAAAAGTAAAGGTGATAGTGCATCTCCTTGCTTTAGCCCACAGTGAACTGGAAATGCATTTGACAGAAATTGACTTATACAGACTCTGCTGTACATTTCACTGAGACACGTTTTAATTAATCGAACTAGTTCCTTGGGAATACCAAATTCAATAAGAATATCATATAAAACTTCTCTCTTAACTGAGTCATATGCCTTTTTCACCCGACATAATTAGGAACATTAAATCCAGACGTTTGAGATAGGCAGGACATGTAGCACGTATGGGTGAATCCAGAAATGCATATAGAGTGTTAAATGGGAGGCCGGAGGGAAAAGGACCTTTGGGGACGTCGAGATGTAGAATGGAGGATAATATTAAAATGGATTTGAGGGAGGTGGGATATGATGATAGAGACTGAATTAATCTTGCAGAGGATAGGGACTGATGGCCGGCTTATGCGGGGGCGACAATGAACCTTTGGGTTCTCCCCCCCCCCTTTTTTTTTGTGATGCTGTAGCAACATCTTAGGTTATTTAGCGTCTGAATGAGATGAAGGTGATAATGCCGAAATGAGTCCGCTGTCCAGCACTGATAGTTACCCAGCATTTGCTCATTTTGGATTGAGGAAGAACCCCAGAAAAAACTTCAACCAGGTAACTTCCCCTGACCGGGATTCGAACCCAGGCCATCTGGTTTCATGACCTTACTCTACAGGTGTGGACTTTGGGTTCCTTAAAAGGCACAACTAAGTAGTATAATGACACTAGTACATATAATTACGAGTTCGAATTTTATTTAACAATTAGTCTCTTTTCAAATGTAAGATTTCCATTTTATTTTATTTATTTTTTCCTTATTACAACATTTTTCTTAAAATTTTTCATTATTTCTTCATTTCTTCACTCTTCAACTGTATATCCATCTTTAAATTACTCATTCTCATCAAGTGCTCTACCTACTGCAATAGGAGTAGTTGTGTTGGGTCCTTGATGTCTTGTCAACCCACTTGAGGTATGTGAATATGAAGGGTCATAATTGAGCTGGGGTCTGGTAGAATTTCTGGATAGCTCAGTCTGTAGAGCATTGGCATGCTCAGCCAAAGGTCCCGACCCAGCCCCAGAACAATTTTTCCCTTGAAATTATTCAAGTCAGCTTTACAGAGTGCTCATCATATCAAGTCAGATTTGTAAGCCTTGATTATTTTTGACAACATCAAGAAATTCTTTGATGGCCAAAAATGTGTTCAAACTTGGCCATTGAAAAATGTTTCAAATAAAACAAAAAATGTTTCCTTGAATTGCAAACTACCATTTTTTCAAAACATTGTCATTGGAATGAAAACCATTTTTTGAGGAAATGTCACATCTCAGAGCCATTGGTCCATTTTTATTTACGGACTTGAAAAGTTTTGTGCAAAATCTGATGAAACGATTTATTAAATCAAGTAAAATGCCTACCATTATACACTTGTCTCTAAAAAATAAGTCCCACTTTAATGTTCCTTTTCTTTAAATACTACTTAAACTTAGGCAATGTTTGATGGCTCATGCTGGGTAACTTTCGGTGTTGGACCCCGGACTCATTTCACCGGCATTATCACCTTCATCTCATTCAGACGCTAAATAACCTAGATGTTGATAAAGCGTCGTAAAATAACCTACTAAAAAAAAAAAAATTGATGGCTCATACGGTGCAAAGGTTTCCAGATTTTGTTTCATTACAGCGATTTGATATCAGCACCATGTGTGACACAACAAATGTCGAGGTGATATTCCAACTCCTACCAGATTCTGGATAACATGTCAGGTGTCACCATGTCTGCCGGTTCTTCAACCCTTATTCGTAGGTACTGCAGCTCTCTTGGTAGAGGTGGCACGTAGACTTTGTCCTTTATGTAACCCAACAAGAAAAAGTCGCAGTAGTTATAGTGAGGATCACTTAAGTTCAGTTCCCAAACAGCAAATATTTCCGCCTTGTCAGTGTTGCCAACTGTTACCAGATATCACCACATGTAGTAAAATCACGATCCTATGTACTGAATGACTTCTTTACTCACCGTACTTTACCTTAATGTTGGAAGGTTATTCTAAATAGTTTCAATAATAATGAGAATAATAATAATAATGAGAAATGTATTGCTATGTTCTATTCTTTTATTCCTTTACATTATTATTAGTATTAGCATTAATAGGTTACTATACGTAAATATACAACAAAGTATAGTATATAATATTCAAGAATCAAATCTGTTCCAAGACCAATTAAATTATTGTCACTTCACTTCAAAGATTCCAGCGTACATATACTGTACTTCCTAAAGGTAGATAAATTAATAACCAATTGACTTTTGGTTGGAATTCGAATGAACTTCTGATTATCTTTTGAAATTAGTAAGGAAATGGATAATACAACTAGGCTAAAACTGAAATAATAATAAATCAACTTACAAAAATAATTTTGGTCCTTAAAAGCCATAAGTAATTTCACTTCTAGATACCTTTTTAAAGATTTCATTTGTTTGTAAATTGCTTAATAATGTTACACTTACACTTATTATTTCTGGAACTCCACGTCTGTCATTGAAAAAATGTATGATACATAACTGTGAAGTCTCTTTTTGGCTCTTGTGTCCTAAATTTAAATAAGAAAAAACAAATGATTCAAGAAATGTGAGCTGGTGAAAATTAAATACTCAATTAATAAAACAATTACTACCAAAAGAGTATTTTATTAATTCTATACAAAAGATGGATTACACAGAACAGATGGCCAGAAATCATAGATTTATACACAACATACAGCATGAAACGATCATCCAAAAATGCTTTTTGTACACAATAACATCTTTCAAACGAAGTGAAATAGCCAATAAGTTCAATAAATATTATGCTAATAAGTAATAACTATAATTAATAATTATCTACAAGCTGTAAAAGGGAATAAAATAGTATATTGTTGAAATTAGGGGGTTATGGTTTATTACGTGTATTTATAATTTTAATTACTTTTTCTACATTTAATTATATTTTAATTTCTATTAGATTAGTTGGTGGTGTGGTTGTTAGTTTTATCTGTGTACGTCAGACTATTAAGGAAAAACTGAAAGAAATATTAAATCTACAATCTACTTTATATAACAATATTTAATCAAGAACTGAATATTACTATTCATTTAATAACATAAGACCCAAAACATCTCCAAGTCCAGACAATACACATGCTGATTTTCTTAAACATGTTGGCAAACAAGCAAACTCACTACTTTTATCTTGTAATCTCATCTGAAATACAATATCTGTCTGGAGAAAATCTATCATAACATCAGTTTTGAAAAGCAATTATTCAACTAATATCTTTTCGAGTTATCGACAGATACCACTTACTAGTATGATAGCCAAAATTATGGAAGAGATGATTTCATAGATTGAATTGGTTCCTGGAATCTAGTAACTAACTTTCATCTTATTGAGTTGACTTTAGAGAATTGCATTCAACAAATGGACAGATTTTAAATTTTAGTCAAGATATTAAAGATATTTTAAACAGAAAACAAAACACCTTAACAATTTTAATTTATTTTCAAGGATCATATGGCTCTGTAGATATAAATCACTTAAGAAATTGCAAACTTAGGGTGTCCATGATAAAGTGTTACACTGGGCCTGTGACTTGATTATTTGATTCATTGTCACAAATATGTAAATAGAGACAGATTCATCTGGGCTTCCCACATTGTTGTTTTCAGGAATACATTTTCCAATATTAATGTCGATGGTCTAACTAAAGAAATAGATCTTATGATAATCTCATCATTTGCAGATAATATGGTTCTCTAGAACAAAAAATCACAGTCCACAAATATTAATAAACTGAGCCAAAATCCCAACAGACTTTTTGACTCTACTTGGAGAACTCAAACTTGCTCAATTAAGGGAAACTTTACTAATAAAACACAATCCCAAGTTATTTCAAAATGAATAGTATATAAGTTAACTTTAACAGATGATGTTAAGAAATGTGATACTTCTCCAGACATTTTAAAAATCATTAGAAACGATAAATGATCTGGTCAGTGAGTGACTACATACAGTATTTTTTTATAGATGGATCCTGTTTACCAAGCCATAGATGTAGTGGTGTTGTAGTACAATACCAGTATATTCCCTTTTACAGGGAATTATATTCAAACACTTGTTTGCCCCATTTTAACCGTGACAACGCTTTTTAGTTTTTTAAACATTCTGGTTATTGTATTGTGTTTGTGTTTAGTGAAAGATTTTAGATAAGGGCGCAAATAGCCATAGTAGCTGACGCGCCCTTTTTAAACGCCACTAACTAACTAACTAACTAACTAACTTCAAACACTGACTAATTTTGATAGTGAAAATTTAGATACACTTTTAAGCTTACAAAATCTCCAGTATCGATTTCATAAATCTGAGAAGGCTGTCATACTATCAGATTCAAAATCAGATATTCTTGCTGCAGTATTGGACGTAATAGCATGAAATCTCAATATTTTACAGTGTTTTAATATTTTAAGCAAAATGATCGAATTACATCGACGACTGGTACTTCCGTGGATCCATGAACTTTATGGAGTGGGAGGTAATGAGGTAGCTGAAAGGTAGCAAAATTACTGTAAGGTTATCTATACCTGCATCTTACCACACTGTTAAAAGAATAACAAGATCAGAACATGACAATGTGGTAACAAAAATCGGAATGATTCTAAAGCAAATGAAAAAATTGCAATAGGCCATCCGGCATCCACTCCACGATGGAGGAAAATCCTCAGAAGAAACCAACTAATCAGACCACATGGGGGATCCAAACTACCCTCGAGTGCAGCTTTGAATTTGCAGGCCAACGAGTCTACCGACTAAGCTACATTGGTGGCTCCACTAAAAATATGAAGTACATGGCACTCAGATTATTAAATTGACAAACCTAAACAATTATTCATCAGTTAAGCTATAAAATATAATACATAGCAAGCAAGTTAATTCAATTTAAAAGTATAAACAATTCAATCAGTTGAAATATACAGAAATTGATAATAAATATCATGCAAATTACTTCACATTACAAGCATAAACAATTCATCACTTGTGGTATACAGTCTACTATTCAATTTACAGCATATATAATTCATCAATTAAGCGAAACAAAAATATAGTACAATACATAGTAAAAATAATACACCTAATTTAATAACTGAACTTCTATGAAAATCTACAGTGGCAGTACTCATATTATCACAGGCCATGATTGTCTCAAATATTTACAAAGAACTGATATTTCAGAATCTCCCCATGCCATTTCTGAAATCTCAATGAAGATATGGATCATTGTCTTGACTGTTTAACTTTACACAGCTTTCAATCATCTGGTTAAATATTGGAGTGCAAGATAACAAATGACATCAACTGCTGAACACTTGGTATCAATCAACCAACAACTTCATTACATTAAAGGGGAAAAAAAACTGAAAGAATTAATTGTATATAGACACAACACATAAGACAAGGCTGCTTCAGAACAGTAATTGGAAAGGCTCTGTTGTTTTAGGATTCTTATGTAGATTCAATTTCACCTGAAAGAAAAAAGTAACATCTATAAGTATGCCTAATTATGAGAAATAAGAGAAACGGTTGCAGTAGTAGTAGTAGTAGTAGTAGTAGTAGTAGTAGTAGTAGTAGTAGTAGTAGTAGTAGTAGTAGTACTAATGATAATAATAATAATAATAATAATAATGACTGTAAAGTATGGAAATTAATATTGCAATGTAATATCAAAAGGTGATTTCACACCATCAACTCTTATCATTTAGTACAACAAATCTAGTATATTCAGTTGCAATCACCAGTAGCTGTTCTTTCCTCCATTTTGTTGTTGGCTGATTTTTCACAAGTCTGCTATGATATGCAGCACTATCCATGACAATAACGCATTGCCCTAATGTTCTCAGGTTAACAACTGTGTTTGCACCCACTTCTCAACTACAGGGCTATTCATAGCACTATGGTAGTCCTGACTTTTCTTTCAATTGCATGAAAAAATTAAATCAGCACCTGCAATAAAAATTATACCTGGGCATATAATTACGTCACATGAATTCACAGCATTTAAATAAAGAAAATAAAACATAACATAACATAACATGACATGACATGAGATCCTCTTTGGTGAAAGGCTTTCCCACGTTTTTATTTAGTCACCAATTTTTATATTTTTGTGCCCTGATTTAAAAAATTACTCTTGCCAAATTTATGTAAAATATAAATCAATATAACTTACCGAGTATAAATCCACCTTTCGTTCTGGCATCTAATCTTCCACCCTCATTTGTTGGTCTACGAATAACACCATTCATGTCACTGGAAACTTCACCTGGTTTATTTCATGAATAAGTGGGTGATCCTACTTAAAAAAGCAGAGAGAGAAAAGCAATTCACATTGACACTCTAAGAGACACAAAAATTTTAAAGACAGGAAAACTGTTCAAGAATTTTATAACTAGCCTCTAGTTATAATATGAAACTATTAATTGCGAAACATGTTGTTCCCACCTGAATTCATTACTAGTAGCCTATATTAATTGCAATTTCATATTCCACATAAGTGTTAACCTATTTGTTAGTAAAAAATTCAATCACTCAATGTCTCACAATACATTGAAATTTACCATTCATAAAAATCCAAGTCTCATCCAAGAATACTACGGGTGTAGGGTTCTCATGCTCCACATTTCTTATTTATTCTCTTAAAAACGAATAACATCACTTTCTCGTACATGTGTATAAGGATCCCCTTTGCTCCATAGAAATTTCATCTCTTTCAAAATTTTTTTCACCGATGATAAGGATACTCTAAATAAATATGTTTCATAATCATCATTCATATGTTCCAGAACTTTTGCTGCTGTTAGTACTTCCCCTGTAACAGTAAATGAAAATTATGCCATATTTTTATACATATGACTAATATCAGAATTACATTGCATAAATCAACACAATAATTCCTGTAACTTCCCTACCTTTATGTAACTTGTCATAAATAAATCTCGCAATTGCATCTTTCGTAAAATCATCAGCATCAGTCACTGGATGTTTACGTAGTCTATGTTTTCCTGGTGTCACAAGTGGGGTCCCCTTCTGTGAATTTATCACTTTCGTGGCTGTAGTAAAGCCAAGCTGTAATAACAAACAATAACATAACACTTCTAAAAATTGTTATATCATAAAATTCATGCATGATACCAACATTTACAGCTATATGAATAGAAAATGATCAACATGTTAGGTTGGATCTACGATAGGTTTAAGTAGGCTAATATTTAGGTAATCATCAAAGAAGGCATAATTTTATTTTGTTTAATTGATTTCTGTGATATTTACATAGTGATGAACACGTGGTTTTAGTGCACAGCCACAAATACTTTCAGCACAAAAATCCTTTGACACTTACCTGTATATTCTAATGCATTGTTGTATTCCCTCCCTCAAACTTGTTACTAATTACCAATATAACATGCGAGAGGTCCAGGACGAAGAGAAATGGTTAGTTTCCCAGTAGTGCGTCCTCGTCCTCTCGAGTGTTATATCTTAACAAGTACGTTGGGTGGGGTAGCTTTTCTGAAGAAACACCATATTTAATATTACTTAGACCAGTCATGAATAAATTATTCAGCCAGAGTCAACGTTCCTATGCTTTATAGAGTATGTTATATAGTTATTATATAAAATTGAATTATTTTTAAGCACCATAACAGGCCAACATTCATGTAATATTTGCTGCAATATCAAGTTAATAATTACAATATGACTTGTATTTTCTTCGGCCGATGTGGCATGTAAATTGTGATCTGAACGGTTAATTTAATACCAAAAGAGAAAACTGGAAATTTACTTTCGTGCTGTTTGATTACTTGTTCGTCTAATTTGTAAATGTATTTAAGCTATCACCTACTGCAGTATTACAGTATCTTAAATGTATTTAGTTTGGCAATATGAAAATCACTGACTTGATTAAACATGTAGGCCTAACCTAAAAATGTGTTTTGTTTGACCACAATCATGAAATTATTAGTGCAAACTCCTAAAACTGAATACCACTTTGAAATGTATGCTTAAGAATACTTACACCTAATAATTGTCCTATTCTGGTTGTAATTGCTGTCTCCGTTAGCATAATTCCTTCTTCATTATCTTCTTTCTTCAACTCATTATACACGTGAACTACAGATTTCTGAAGCGTACTCTGAATGCCACACATTTTCTTCCTTGGAGGAGTCACTGCAACACTATTTCATTTTTTTGACATAGTAATAAAAATCTAAACACGAAAGAAATTCATTAAAATTTGAAATAATATTTCTATCCATTACCCACGTGCATTATCACACCCAAGTATATTATATTCATTCGTACTTATCTGACTATTCTTGAATTATAACCACAACGCAACACATAAAATAACTATTATGTATTAATATTAATACTAATATTAATTAATTATTAATAAGTTCGAATTTCGCTATCTTCCAGTAACCGGCTGAGAAATCTAGTACAATTTTAATTTCATGGAACTCCAGTACCGGCAAATATTGTCGATATTTGCCTCAGCTGCCAACATACCGGTTACAAAATCACTACCATTTATAGTATTTGTCAGTATCGAAATTCGAAACGAAGTTGGCAAAAGAAAATTCAACCTTCAAACTAGAAAATCACCATAATCCACTAGCATTTGTAGTAATGGGGGAAAAATGGTTAGGTTTCACCCTTAGGGTATCAAGTTACCTGGTCTTCCCTATAAATCAGGATATTGTGGCAGTCATTTTATGTAAGCACTGTCCATTCTCCTCTTCCTATCCAACGTTGGAGAAGTGTGAGATTGAGATAGTCACTCATAGAAATTCACAGTGATAGTGGGGAGGTGTACCATTCTGCTTGTATTCGAATCTTAATTCATTTGAGACATTAACTATGATTGAAGAATATCGAGCTAGTTATACCGGTGACTGTGGCCTCCATGAAAAATAAAAAAGGGCCGTATAGTTTGTAATGTGACATGGCACAAAATACATTTACCTTTGATAAACTACATTCACGTTCAATGAAAGTGTGTGGATTGTCAGTGCCCCAAATTCGGCAGTTGTGACGATTCTCCTTCCCATTTACGTGAAATGTTTCCTCATTATTAATATGAGGTGCTCAATAAACCCATCTTTCTGTCCAAACTCTTGAAATTCACAGGCGAAGCGATACTATTGTTCTTTATCGGTGCAGTTTATATGCCTTCATCTGTAAGCATTTATGTAGCACCTTCCACACTGGTGCAGTGTTCCAGCTCACGAGAGGCTCTCCACAAGAACTTCTGTGGGCTATGTAGAAAACACTCTATTACACGCTCAATACTCAACACATACATTAAAAAGTCTTGGATATCTGATCTTTTTTATTTTTTTGCTTGAAGAAAAGATTGAAAAATATTTAAAACATATTTGTTATGGACTGAGAAACTTTAGTCCCTTGAATTATTATCACCTCCATGGAATAGTTTCATAATTCCATAAAAATCCACTAGGAAGCAGCATGATCAAAATATATAGGGTGAACTGTAAGTAATGTCATTAATTTCAAGGGGTTACTCCTTGGGTTATTTAAAACAAAAAAGTGTAATACAATTATGCTCCTTTGTGCTTCCTTTTCGAGAAAAAAATTATTTTATATGAAACATTTCATAGTTATTTTGGGAAAACTATTGAATTAATTCCCAATATGCTCAGTCAGTTTAAGAGAGGAGTGTATTATGATAACAAAGGATTGAAAGAATTTTAGTTTTGCCCTTTAAATGTGCAGAAATTTGATTCAAACCAATGGAAGTTTTTGTTTCGCAAAGGAATTTTAAACCCTGCTGCACTGTGACAACACTGTAAAGCTGCCTGGACAGATGCAGCCCATGTATGTAAGGAATGGGTGAGACAACGAGACCAGTTACTACTTAAAAAATTAAAGTGGGAGGTAGCTATTTCTAACTGGCTGAAGAAAATGCTCGTAGTACGACAAAAGAAGATTGTTAAATCATTAATTACATTTGTATAATGTAAAATAAGCTTTTCTTAGTGGCTGTTACCGAATAAGTAATTAAAATTAAGTCGAAGGGTTCGAAAATAAAATTGTTTGTACATCAACATTATAAGCAGTCTGTTGTTAGTGAAAATTATGCTTAATATACTACGTCATCGTACTAGTGGCATAAAATATTACCATGACGACTAAAACATCATGAATTCTATTAAGAAGGCATAACTTGTATCATAAAGTTCACATTATGAAACGATTTGCCAGAGCTAAAATATTTAGGCCCAGTTTCACAAAGCTTCGTTAAAATAACACTAACAGCATGTTAACTAATGTGTTATTAATAATTAAACATCCTGTTAGTGTAACAGTGTTTCACCAACCATTTGAGGTACTTTGGTTAGGTAATAAGATGTTAAGAGCAATGTAACGGAAATCAAAGAAGCAATGGCTATGTGAAAGTTTACTGAATGTGCCTATAGTTGTTGTGTAGTCATTTGTTTTAGCGAAAAATTTTATTTTTTACATTATGCAAGTATTAGAGATTAATATAATTACAACGGAAATAGATAAAAAGAAATGTATATGGAGCACAAATGTTACCTCATATGAGAAACATAATTATTTTAGTAGATCTAGCAATTAATTATAAGAATGTAATTGAAGAAAAACATAGTGATGGAACTTACATTGGGAAAAAGGAGCGAGCATGGGTTTCTTCAACCCAAGATTTCAGTCGCCATTTGGATGTGGAAACGCTGACTATGAAACAAATAATTGTTGTGAAAGTATTAAGAGAAATGCTAAGAAGGATCATGCACAAGATATGGTGGAACATCTGAAAACTGGTGGTGATACTTTCACTCTCAGTTGATGATATGGGTGCGAAGATTATTCTAATTATCCAGAATCAAGTAGACCAATAGAAAATGAACATGATTGTGATGCTGAATACAATAGTAGCGTTAACATTAAACATATTTTCACATGTCATTAGTGATAATTCCATATGAACTGTTAAAACAGTGAAGTAAAGAAATATCATTTTGAAAATCTGGAATTATATCTGAGAATGAATATGGAATAATCACATAAAAGCTTACATAGGTGCCGACTTTTGAAAATCTTGGGGTATGCTCATCATGTTACACTTTAAAACTCATAATTACCCTCTGTATAGTTATAGTAAATGTAAATGCTACAAAATTAACTTAAAATACATGATCACTCACCTAAATAGGGAGAGACTGGAACGTGCTCCTCCTGACAGTTGTTTTGCTGATGAATTCGTTGATTAGAGGTTACAGGTTCAGTTCCCTTGCGAGATCGGAATGGATGTTCAATAATGCTACATGATTTAACTGGTCTTGGTTCATGGTGGCTCTGGTGTAAGTTTTCAGTCTTCAAAGTGCAGAAAACGAACGTTCTGCAGTACATGTGGATACAGGTATCGTTAAAAGAAGTCGCAATAATTTTACATATTCTGGTATCTCATGTTCTTCAGAGCTACACGCTTGTCATCCTCTGTCTTACTCAAGTATTGCACTACACCAGGGCTGGGCACATTACGTGATTCTGAGAAATGAGGGCTGTGTGCTTTAAAGAGCGGTCCTTGCGAGCGTGGTGACATATGCATACTGTACGTCATTCAGTGTCTGTACAGTGGTGACTCTGCAATATGATGGCGAACTTTGAAGATGGAGCTTCCACTCATACATTAAAGCGGCTGATGAACATGATAATGATGATGATAAGTACTGTATCACAGAATATTCCGAAATGACATTAGTGATGCAGTATTTTTTTAATATAACCTAACTGATTAAGAAGTTCAATATCCAACAGCATTATTCTTTACAACATGCTACTGAATATGACAAATATGTTGGTAATGAACGCTATAAATTAATACAACAACTTAAAGAAAATGTTTCTCAGGTACTTTATATCAGAGTATCTATTTGATATTTATATTGCAATTTAGTAATATATAATTTTAAATTATACAAGTATTATGTTATATCACAGTATAGTATGTTACAGTTTATGATATCATATCATATATGTCATGTCATATTATATTATATTGTATTATATTATATTATATTATGTGTTAACAGGATGATAATAATGCACTTAGTGAATCGGCTATGAGAATTAGCTACAAAATTTGCCACGAAATTGCAAGGGAATTGAAAACATTCAACGAAGGTGAATTTATCAAGCGATGTTTAATTATATTGGCAGGTGAACTCTTTCCACAGCAATTAGGGAAGTGGAAGCCATACGCCTGTCTCGTACAACCGTGGTAAGGAGATTGCAGTATGTGCGTATGGGTTATGTAAATAAGCCTAATGATTTGTGTGTATGTGCATAGAGTGAAGTTTATTCCATTAAATTAATAAGAGTGTTACAAAGTCTGTAATGTACAATAGATTGATGCAATATCCTTATAAACTATTATGTACTGACAGACTGACTGTGGCTCTTGTTATATTAATGCAGGGAAGGTAGCTGTAATGCGAGTCCGCCATTGTGTGAGCATTCTGCTCTGGCTTGGAATTGAAGTGCCTCGCGGAGCGAGAGCAGCTCTGGCAGACTAAATGGAGCCGCTCTCATGCCTGGCCCTGCACTACACTTTCAAAGCTATCTAGTGTAACATTATGTTGTTTTATCACATCCAACAAAATATCTCTATGAAGAGTCAGTCTTACACAGTTGAAATCGTCACCATAAAAAGAAGTAACGTAACTACTGTCTTCTTTGCCTAATAAAAACTGTTCTATTTTGTCACCATAAAAAGAAGTAACGTAACTACTGTCTTCTTTGCCTAATAAAAACTGTTCTATTTTGACAAGTTGTGATATTGTTTCGGGCGGAAATCTGCTTGTAAAGCTGCTTACTGTTTGATCCACTACCTCAAAATATAAAATTCGCAACTTTTCTTGAATATCTGATGAATTATGCTTGCCATCACCTCCTAATTTTAATGGCAATTTTCTAGGGTGTGAAACAGTGGGGAGACTTAATTGCAATGCATCACACTTTTGTTTAGCATGTTTCCAAAGTGATAAAAATATATCTGTATTTCTGGCTCCTCCTATTGAAGACAAAACAGCATCTACAGAATTACAAGCAAAGCGGAAATTCAATGAATTTTTATTTTTATTTTAGTAGGATATTTTATGACACTTTATCAACATCTTAGGTTATTTAGCATCTGAATGAGATGAAGGTGATAATGCTGGTGAAATAAGTCCGGGGTCCAGCACCTAAAGTTACCCAGCATTTGCTCATATTGGGTTGAGGGAAAAACCTCAACCAGGTAACTTGCCCCGACTGGGAATCGAACCCGGGCTACCTGGTTTTGCAACCAGACGCGCTAGCCATTATGTGGGCAAAATTCAATGAAACTTTTTGAAGTACTGCATTAAGTTTTTTCTATTCTTTGGAATACAAAAATTAGCATCTTGATATGAAACAGAGTTTCAAATTTTTGCAGACATTTTAGAAATCCTTTAGCTTTTGCACCAGCATCATTTCTTTCATCTTCCATATCATTAAGAAATTGCAAAAGAACTTCATATTTATTATCTATGCACAACAGAGACACAACACGCATGCACCATCTCGTTGGACAGAACGGTCTTAAACCTTCATCTGCTTCAGTGTCATGAGAATCTGAAAGCAATTGTTTAAGATTTCCGAATTTTCCTAGCCTCTTGGGAGAGCCACGAATAAATGAAATCAAATCTTTGGGAATTGACCATATCTCTTAATACTAGAATGTTATTAAATGAGTCTTGAACAACTATATTTAGGGAATGAGCCAAGCAATGAATGTAAATAGCCCTGGGTTCAATTTCTTTTATCTGTGACTGTAATCCTTGCAGACAACCACTAACGGTTTTTTGCGCCATCGTAGCATTGCCCACGATAATTGTTCACAGAAATAGAATATCTTAATATATCCTTCACAGATTTAAATGGGGTATGTGAACCACTTAATGGAAGCTCATAAAAACCACGAAACAACTCATGAACAGCAAAATTTTGGTCAACAGTACGAAAACAAACAGACATCTGCTCTCTAATTGATATATCGGATGTCTCGTCCAACATTAATGCATGTGAATCATATTGTGGATAAAGCCACACCAGGCCATTGTCCTGGAATCCTGCAGAGTTGGCTAATCTGTCGTAGCGCACTTTCATCCTGTTGCTGGCCATCTTGAGGTGCTCTCTAGCCAGTTGACGGACTCCATTCAACTTTTCGGTCAGTTCTGCCACGTAGTCAGTCGCTGGCTGGTGGCGTGCCAAATAGCAGATCACAGGGCAGGCGCAGGTCTCTCTCGAAGACCATGTTTGCCAGTGTCATCCCTGTTGTATCGTGGACCGAAGCTCTGTAGGCCAAGAGGAACAGTGGGACTCTGGCATCCCAGTCTCGCTGATGGTTGGACACCACCTTCCACAGGTGCTCTTCCACGGTTTTGATGTAGCGTTCCATCATGCCGTCAGACTGTGGGTGGAGGGGAGTGATCCTGGTTTTATGCACCCCCAGATGCTCGAACAATTCTCCCATCAGGTTGGATTCGAAGTTGTGCCCCTGATCACTATCCAGTTCCCAGGGCACCCGAATTGGCAGATGAAGTTGCCAAGTAGTGCATCTGCCATCGACGAAGCCTCTTGGTTGGGAATCGCGTACACCTCTGGCCATTTTGTGAAGTAATCCATGGCTACTAGCAGGTAGCAGTTCTCTCGATCTGTGGCCGGGAATGGTCCAGCAACGTCGATGGCGATTCTCTCAAAAGGAGCTCCCATGTTGTACTGCTGCATGGGTCCCCTGCTGCATGTCCTCGGTCCGCGACTAGCTGCACATGTGTCGCACCTTCGGCACCATTGTTCCTTGTCGGGCGTGAACTTCCTTCCAGGGATAGGGTATCCCAGTACAGGAGCAGTGCAGAGCACCTCTTTCAGCGACTGGAAGGATGACTCCACCTCGTCCGTCCATTGAAATTGTCGTTTCTCCTCGGTCAGCTGGGTTAGAGGCATAGCGATGTTGGCGTACCCAGCTACGAACCTTCTGTAGTAAGTGCAGAGGCCGAGTAAGCGGCGCACCTCCTGCTTGTCCCTCGGTCTCGGCCATCCTCTGATGGCTTGCAGCTTCTCCAGGTCTGTGGGCACTCAGTTGGTCCCTACTACGTGCCCCAGGTAGCTGACCTTCTTCTGGAACAGATGACATTTCTTCGGCTTCAACTTCAGCCTGGCTTGTCGCAGTCTCTCGAACACTTTCCTCAGGTTCGACAGCTGTTCGCCGAAAGTCTTGCCGACCACGATGACGTCATCAAGGTACAGCAAACAGGTGTCGTATGTCAGGCATCTCATTACGGACTCCGTTAGTCTCTGGACTGTAGCTGGAGCGTTGCAGAGGCCGAATGGCATAACGGTGAACTGCCATAGTCCCTGGCCTGTAGAGAATGCCGTTTTCTCCTTATCCTCAGGATGTACGAGTAGCGCCACCTGCCAGTATCCTGACTTGAGATCCAACGTTGAGAACCACTCTGCTCCTGCTAGGGTGTCCAAGGTGTCGTCAGTTCGTGGAAGGGGAAAGCAGTTCTTCTTGGTCACGTCATTCAGTCTTCTGTAGTCCACGCAGAAACGCAGGTCCCCATTCTTCTTCTTTACCAGCACCACAGGTGATGACCAAGGGCTGTCGAATTCCTCGATGACCCCTCTTGCTTTCATGCCCTCCAGGTGGTTGTCAATCTCCCTCTGTTTAGCTAGAGGGACATGTCGAGGAGGTTGTCTGATTGGGCGAGCATTTCCGGTGTCGATGCGGTGCTGAACTTTCTCCGTTTTCCTGTAGTCATTTTCAGACAGGCTGAACACGTCCTGGAACTCTGTCAATAGATCGTGGACTTGTCTTCTTTCTCCCTTGCTTAAATTCTCCGCCAATTCTCGAGCCAGCTCTTTCAGCGATTGGTCTAGCTCTCGACGTGGTCGCTGACCCTCCTCCTTATCCCGCAGAGACGTCACAGACACTACCCCGGGTCAATGCTAGCTAGTTGAGTTCCACTAGGCACCTCCTTGTCCCGATTGGTGACATTCAGGATCCTCACCGGTACCACCTTCTGGTTCGGGAGTAGGGATCTGGCCACGTAAACCCCATTTATCGGAGTTGTTTGTGAATCGAGGATCAGGTTTCTCTTAGGCTGTCCATCCAGTCGTGTCGTCACCACCATCTCGCAGCCTGCTGGGATTATCACTTGATTCTGCAAAGTGAGTCTGCTGGCCGTGGGTTGGTCTTCGACGTCCCTCAGAAACACTTCATCCTGACCAAAACGGAGGATACAGTGCAGGACGTCCACCATCGCATCGAAAATCCGCGTGGCGTCGAGTCCCAGGTTGACGTCTAGTGATGTTGGCGACGAATACCCACCTCTCCAGCCTCTTTCCCAAGGTCAGATCCAGGAAAACTTCTTTTTGGATGGGCAGGCTCTTGCCTGACGCAGTATGTAGCTCATATCGGCGCAGCGGCGTCCTCCCTGGTAGGCCACGCACGACGTCTGGTCTGGCGATAGTGATTATTGCCCCGGTGTCTACCAGTACTCTGCATGGACGGCCTTTTATCCGTCATTCAGCAATCAGCTCATCGTCGCATTTTCTGTTGACCGGTTTCAGGATGAGCCGAGGGGACGGTGATGACAGCACTGACGTGCCCCTCCTAGCATCGGTCCCCTCTCTCTCCTGACTGTAGCCAGATCGATCGCAATCCCTCTGCAAGTGCCCACCTGCTGGTCCTGCGTCCCCGTTGCTCAGGTGACCATTGGCTCCTCTCGGTGTCGGCCTCTTCTCTCTCCTGCCTGTGGCCAGATCGGTCGCAGTCCCTCCTTAGGTGTCCCGGTCTGCTGCAGGACCAGCAGGTGGGTGCCCGTCATCTCCGCTGCTCGGGTGGCTTCGGTTGGCGTCCCTCAACATCGGCCGTCGTGACGCTCTTGATCCAGTGTGGTGTTGAGACACCCGCCACCCACTTGGCTGCCTCCATCCTGAGGGCCGCCACCAGAGCTGCGTTGATGGTGCTATGCTCGGCCAAGAGTAGCTGTTGTCTGATCTCGGGGTCTCGAACTCCACTCCCGAAGGTATAGGCCGCCTCTCCAGCGACGAAGTTGGGTGGTAGGCCCCTGAGGGCCTTATGGGCCAGTTGTTCCACTGCCTTCGCAAATTCTTGTAGGGACTCGCCCGACTGTTGGACCCTCGTTTTCATTTGGGTCCTGAATGCTGCCGCAAGTTGATGGTCACCATAACGTCCCTCCAAGGCTTCCTTTATCTCTTTGGCTGTCTCATCTTCTGGAACACTGTCAAGTATCTCCGACACCTGTCCCTGAAGCGCGGTCAGCAACTGGGTAGTCTTCTCCGCTGACGTCCACCCATTATGTGCAGCGGTAGCCTCGAACTGGCGACAGAAAATCGCCCAAGACGTCGTTCCGTCGAACTTCGGCGTCTTGATGTTCGAATGTCTGGCTGGAGCTGTTGATTCCACCGGACCACTATATGGGGTTCTCATATCTGTTGCTGCTTCTTCCATGGCCCATCGAACCTCCTCGGCAACTATCTCTTTATGTTCTCTAGCCTGGCGATCCACTAACGCGAGTATGTTCTTGTTTTCTTCAGCATGTTGATCCATTAACGTATGTGGTTGTTTTCCTTAGCATTTTTATCCAGCAACTCGTCTGCTCGAGAGCGCTAATTTTGCTGTCGAAATGGTCTACGTCGTGTCTCAATTCGGCTACTGTCTCGTTTATAGTTGCAAAATTCTCGTTTAATTTGTCAAAATCGGCTTTACATTCGTCTTTCACGATGGTAACAATTCCATCTACGTGGGCCGAAACGCTTCCAATTTGCGTAGTGACGTCATTTTTTACTTCGCTTATGTCGCCTTTCACCTCACTAATGTGCTTGTTCATGTCGTCTTTCATGTCTGCCTTTACTTCACATATATCGTTCTTCACCTCACTAATATCTTTCTTCATTTCTGCTTTTACTTCACTTATGTCGTTCTTCACCTCACTGCTGTCGTTTTTCACCTCACTGATGTGTTCATGTCCGTGATGGCGTGCAGGATCTGCTGTAGCGTAGGGTTATCCATTATGTCGACAATGTCCCGTTTCTGACACCAAATGTGACTTTTAATTCAAACAATAATGTAACTTTTATTCACAACAATACTGACTTTCTATAATTGAATTTAAACACTCCCTTCAACAATGGGTATTTCACTCCATACAGCAACACAGTATTCGTTATTGCACTCCACAGACGACAATGACAGTTCACTTGGATTATTGAGAACAACATTGTACTGCTAATCTCAACTCATGTTCACAAAGCACTATTTACAAAACAAAACTGAGCCAAGCCGGTGGTGGAGAACCCTTGCCTGGCCACCTAGGTCACCCAACGTGGTACAGTTGACACTTTGGAAAACTGAGACAACGCATTATAAATGCACCTGTGCTAATCACTCCACAAATGTTATGGAAGACTTGCCAGAAGGGTGTACCTTTTGGATGTCTTCAGGGTAACTCTAGGCACACACATAGAGTTGCATTAACCATTCTCCGAGACTCTGAGAGTTTTTACATCAAGTTGTGCAAAAAGTTATGTTATAAAACTATTATTTATACTTTAAATTAGCACTTATTTCTCAGTCCCTCCAAGCGGGACATGGTGTACTGTCGTACAAAAAAGTAGCATATGAAACTCATTATAAAGTTATACGATTATTACATTGGTAAAAGATATGTAACTCACTACGTTCATTTCATAACATTTACTCATGTAATAAACTATAACATTATACACTTGTTTCAAAATATTACTATTTTAATTTTGTTCGTTGCTTCAACGTGAAATAAGTATACCTTATTTTTACTTTTTCCTTTAGAGTTTTTAAATTTTGTTTTTATAACGTGAAATATGCATCATTACTGTTCACGATCTTTGAATATTCAATTGAAATGAGAGTGTAGAAATATTTCATAATCTTATCCATTTAGTTTGAAAGAAGCGTGTCTTATTTCATGTGTTCTCTCAACATTTAATTAAAATTAGGTTATAGAGTTGGTTATTTTAAATTGTCCAAGATTTTGTTTAACTTGAAACAAGCAGAGATCATTCTCCATTATCTAACACAGTTTAAACACAAAAATTAAATAGTATATCATCTGTATTTTTTTGTTACGAGTTTAAATCCAATATACAGCTGTCAAAAGAAAAAGTGGTCACACTCTAGAAACTAAGTTCTCTTCAGGTATCACCGCTACAATTCGGAGACAGGCAATGTTACATGTTGTTGGACCACGTTGCCTGATATCTACAGTTATATTTAAAGTGTTCTCTGTATTATAGTTGTAGCATAATGGTAGCATTTTGGGCTGGTATTCGTGAAGTTGTACATTCAAACACAACTTTTTTTTTTTTTTTAAGAGAGAAAATATAATTGCTCCTGTCTCTCTTATGACTTTTAGTAATTAACATCATGTTCATGAATGGATTATGCCATGACTTTATCATTATTTATTATGACATTATGACTGCAAATGGAAAGAAAGATCGATTATATTCTCAACACAAATATCTTTCGTGGCATAAACAAAACAAACTTACTGGAATCTGCCTTAGAAAATTCAAACAATTAAAAGTTCAAAAAACAAAAGAAAAAGCAGTGATTCAATATTTAGTCCATCTTCCTCCCATCTTGATCACATCTTACAGTCGAGTGGGCATGGAATCGACTAGTCTCTTCAGTTCTCATCTATGGCATCCCAGGCATCCTGGACGAGCTTCCACAAATCATCAGGACATGTTGTTGCTTCTTTATTTGTGCCCGTGTAGCTCAGTCAGATGAACATCAGAATTTAGGTAATTTAGATGTGAAAATTTAAATTATAACGATGCTTGCAACTGCCAACGTTATATCAGCGTCGCCAGTGTACTGGAATTTTGTCCCGAAGGAGTTCTTTTACATGCCAGTAGTATTTACGCACACTGAAATGCCATCAACCTGGGACGGGATTGAACCCGCAACCTCGACCACAAAAAGGCCAGTGCTATAGCAACTGGACTACTGAGGCCAACTTTAGATGTCAGTGTCTCAGGTTCAGATCCTCATCATTCTTTTCACTTTATTGTTTTACAGGAATAATATAAAAAGAAAAAACTAACACTAATATTATACAACTATATTGTTTCAAATCTATCATTAAATTTAAATTACTTATATCGCTAAAGAATGATAATAGAATATGCATGATAACTTTAATATTATTTATATCGCTAAAGAACAATAACAGAATACATATGATAACTTGAGTATTAGTTATATCGCTAACAAATGATAACAAAATAATAACTTAAATATTATTTATAATGCTAAAAATTGATAACAGAATATAAATGATAACTCGATTATTATTTATATCGCTAATGAACAGTGACAAAATAAAATGATAACTTAAATATTGTGGCGCCATTCCGGAATGTTCTGGTTGCATCAGGGAACTGCGTGCGCATCTAGCAAGAAGGAGGTGTGGGGAAACTCGAACACCTGACGCTAGCCACAGCACGGAGCGAGGGGGGGAGAAAAGTTACTGTGACTGGGCGGAAGTAAGGAAGCATTGAGAAGCGGATTTCTCTCTAAGGTTTTGAAACTCATGTGAATGGAAGATTCTAAGAAAGTTATGGTGTAATCAATAACACTGTGAGTTGCCGACGAGAGTCAGTCTTGAGTCTTCAAGTCTACAAGTGAGTCTTTGAGCGAGCAAGGAAGCCAGCCTTCGAGAGCAGCGACGTGCAGTGAACCGCATCTGGGAGACAGATGATAACTTTAATATTATTTACATCACTAAAGAACGATATAACAGAATAAAGATGAAAATTTGAATATTATTCATATTTGTAAAGAATAATAAAATAAAATGATAACTTGAATATTATTTATAATGCTAAAGAATGATAACAAAATATAAATGATAACTTGAACAAGGCTCGAACTCACAACCTTCTAATCATTAAGCGAAAACAGTACCGCTGCTCTACGAGACACAGATGTGAATGACTTCTGCTTAAATATCTTAGTTCCGAAACTGCTTCTGTCTATAAGAGCATGTATCATGTAACATCATCTTTATCCGAAGTGGACTTTGAACATATTCGCTGTTCACGAGTGTGGCCACTTTTTTTTTTTGTTTACAACTGCACTTGGCATGATGGCATTGACCTTCAACAACCAGGTGGAGTGTTTTGTTCAGAGTAACACAACTTCCAGTTGGTTGTAGGGCCCAGTGTTGCAAGTTCTCGTAATTCATGTATTTTAAATTGCACATTCTTCTGAAAAAGTATTCAAAATATAGCAAAATGGTATTCGAGTTTTTTGTTGCTCTTTACTCAAGGAATCACCCACCAGAATTATTGACATTACTTACGGTTCACTCTGTATATAAGAAGAAGTTTGTAGCAAGCCATTTTGTTGGCTATCATTAGTCATTACTTTGCACTATAACAGTTTCGTTTTTCTCTCCACTATTTTCTGAAATCTCTTACATCCACCCCTAACTAATTTCTTCTACTGCCTTCATTCCAAACTAAAGACTTAATTTAACTTATTTAAAATTGTCACTACCACACTCCTTTCTTGGATTTTTTTTTTTTTTTACTTATCTCTATCTCATTTTGCTTACTACTAATCACTAATTATTGCTTTCCCTATACAAATAGATTCTTTATTACATACAGTATATTGCTTCCGTTTACCAGCCAATGTTCCCGTATGGGAACAGTATTTTGAAATATTTTTTAAAATTATTTAAATGTCATTGTTGATTTAAAATAAAATTGTATTATGTTAACAAACAACTGAACTTTATTTATGCATTCTTGTTTCGTACTTTACTTGACTCATGTGCTGATAAAAAATATTTTAAATGTCGTTTTTGGAGAAAATCACATTTATTAATAAATAAATCTAACTCAAACGTGTTTTCAATGAGTTTTAGTACTTTTATACTAATCATAAGCACCTAACATAATCTCGGCATGGAATTCGTTGCATGTGGACCATTCCCTAAATCTTGGGAATAGGAAGAAACTTAATGTTCCCAATTGGGAACATTGGCAGGTAATAATATACAAGTATATTGTTTAGCTGTTATTTTATTTTTGAATTTCTTTGATGTTATTCAGAATACTGCATCGAATTCTGACCAACAACAGAAAATAATGGTAATATATTCATACAAATCTCTGTCATTGTTGTAAGTGCAAATGCTACAAGTGGTCAGTCCGTCAGTATCTTACTAGCATTCATGTTTACCAGTATGAGATGTGACATCTAAAAAGTTTCCAACTCTCGAAGAAGCTATTGATTATATTCATCGGCTAGATAATGAAAATCTTGTAAGTGATAATGAGGAAATTGAAATTAGTCAGTTGGCTCCTAAAGAGAGTAGTAACATCACAGACAAGGAAAATATTCGAGATAATGTTCTGGAGAAAGTAGTCCCTGCAGATGTTTGTGGCGAGATTGTGGTACCGGTAACTGCTAATCTAAAGGAAAAGGAAGAAACTAGCTGTCCCAGCACTTCCAAAAAAAGCCATAAGTAACTCCATCTGGAAGAAAACTGCCATTTTTAGCAAGAAGATAGAAGAAAGTAGGAGTGAGAAGATTCTTGCAGACCAGCATCCAGAACTAATACCATTAGAACCCTAGACCTGTTCTATAAGATGCTTCCAGGAACTTATCTTGATCATCTTGCTACAATGACTCAGAGGTATGCAGCTCAGAAGGGAACACAATTCATGACCAACAAGTAAAGCATCGCTCAATTTTTTTGTTTACATCTCCTAAGTGGATATCATTCTGTTTCTGCAGAAGGCAGGAGATAAGCTTGGTAAAGTTACGCCAATATATGAGTAATTAGAAAAAAAATCTCCAGCAGTTCAGGATATTCCACTATATAATGTGTATCAATGAATCTAATGTCTGAAACTGTCAAAGGCTTGATTTAATTTAAAAAATTTTTTTCCAGCTAGACTGCCCAGCCGTCCACTGTGCAGTGACATTAACATTGGCAACTATATACTAGGGCATTTGAAAAGTAAAGGCAACGTAGTTACTGTTTCACACTAAATTTATTTAGATTACTTTTTGATGTTACATACTTCAAATATAGTCTCCTGCCATGTCAACAATATATTGCCAAATTCTTGGAAGACAACAGACTCCATCTGCAGCAGCATTTCTGAATATCTCTCTCACTCATCATTCTAAAGCTCTTTGGATGTCAACTCTTATCGAAAGCGAATGCCTTGCTTCTACCCAACTTGCAGTAGTTCAGTATGATAGGACTTCTCTCCCATAGGCATTCTTGTAATGCTCTAAAGCACTGAGTTGCATGTTTTTCTCCTGCAACTTGAATTTTTATGAAGCACCTTTGTTTGTACCTTTAGAGCTGTGTTGTTTACTACAAATCAGAAACAGCCACTGTATTTACAAAATATGACTACTTCAAGACTTTCATTATTGCAAATTTATGAAACAGTCGCTGCTCTATTATGTAGTACAAAATTTCAATGGTCACTTCTAGGAGCACTGATTTACAGCATTGTTGCCATTACTTGCTGAATGCCCTAGTAGTAGGTGTCATCTCTAGAAGAAAGTTGTTGTTTTCTAATGCCAGGCGTTTGACAAAAAAAGTTATTTTGACCTCTTGCACTCCACTATTTTTCAAAGATATTATCATGGTCAGCCACTGAAGCACAGATTTTGAGGTGCTTCGAACCCATTTCTTGGTTTGAGTTGCACAATGGGCAGTTGGGGGACTGATATATTCCAATTCTATGCAGGTGTTTGGCCAAACAATCATGGCCTGTTGCCAATCTAAATGCAGGTACAGACGATTTTCGTGGTAAATCGGGAATTAACTGTGGATTATGATGCAGAGATTTCCATTTTTTCCCTTGAGATTGTGTTATCAAATTTTGTTTGTTGAAATCTAAGTATATAGATATAGCCTATTAATTTGTCCTACAGAATTTATCTGTAATATTGACACTTATTTGAGGAGAAAAATCGCTCCGGTGCTGGGGATCGAACCCGGGTCCTTGGTTCTATGTACCAAGCGCTCTGACCACTGAGCTACGCCGAATTCAACGCACTGGATCGAACTTTCCTCCTTCGATGTTTCCCTTTGTGGCCTGACTCCAAGTTAAGCATATATATATATATATATATGTATAAATTCTCATAGCTAGCAGTGCATTAATAACTGCGGATTTCTGGCCAACAAGTCACTCAGCTGAGTGCGCTCCTAGTATAATGGTAGTTGACATTAGACATATACGCCAACATATATGACACATATTTAGACACGTTTATTTGATAAGTCAACCCCTGGAATGTTTACAATGGTAGCATGTCGCCTGTAGCTTGTGGTCGTCATTGTTGCCAATTTAGTGACTGTGATTTTTGTTGTTGCACTTTTTATTAATAAAATTAAGTAAGGTACTTTGAAGCTTTAACATTATTTTAAATTATAAGTCTCAGTGAAGATTGCAAAATAATCTAATAAATAACTGAAGTAACTTGAAATTATTTAATCAAGAAATTTAATGTGTTGTATAAGCTTCAAAGATTCACGTTACTGACTACACTGACTATAAGAAGAAATTTATTGTAGGCCTATACATCATGTACATGTATGTTGTAAGGGAGGGGGTATGCCTTTTTTAAATCGAGATGTGCCAGGGGGAAAAATCTTGGGGTAGCATACTGCCTCTGGTTTTCTCCCACTTCCTTCACTGCTGACTGCAATTCATGCAACTGTATAGCTCGTCACATTTCTGCATAATAATTTTATTGCAATGTGTATTCCTGGTATAATAGAATCAGCATAGCAATGATGATGATGATGTTAATAATAATAATACTCTAGGTCAGACGTCTCCAAAAGCGTACTCGCGAGTAAGCCCCTGAACGGAACTGAAGCCATAATGAGCGCGCTCCACCTCACCCATCCCACCTGTACTGTACTCAATGTTTTTGCGCAAACGAAGAGCAGTGGCGGACTGCCATTAGCATTGTGTTGGTCGGAGTGTTCCACCGTTTAACAATGTCTTCTAATCATGGGCATAGTACATTCAATGATGAAAGGGAAGAGAAATTTTTTTGTGTTAGTGGGGAGAATGTGAAATGCTTAATTTGTTCGAAAATTTTTAACGGTGTGTTAAAATTCAACATGCGACGACACTACTCTACTCTTCACAAAGAATATCATACAATTACAGGCATGTTGGACATGTGAAAATAATTTATTTTGGGACTATCTGAATAACTGTTGGTTATACATAATAATCAGTATATTACAATATGTTTACATTCTGTTCGGCATGACAAACATATAATTTTTCGTTTAATTTTAGGTGAAATGCGTAGGCCTACAAATATTTTGATAAATATAAAACAAGAAAATACAAACAAAAATCACACACGGTCCTCAGTCTTAAACAAAAAAAGCTTCTTGCTAGCTATGTTCTAGCTTGGAAATCGTGCATATAGGACGTTACTAAAATATTGTGTCCAGAACAAAGTCAAAGTTTAAGAAAATTAAATTGTTTCCAATTACAGTTCAGAGAAGGATTTTCAAGATTGTAAATGTAATTGAATCTGAAGTCGAAACCACAATTAACCAGTTAGTAGCTTACTCACTTGCATTGGACAAAAGCACAGATAGAAATGACAAAGCTCACCTAGCCATTTTCATCTGAGGAGTTAATGAACATTTTACTGCGTCTGAATGTCTTCTAGATGTAATTACAAAATACAACTGGAGAAGATCTCTTCCAGGCACTGAATTTTTTTTATTTATTTTATTTTATTGGGTTATTTTACGACGCTGTATCAACATCTAGGTTATTTAGCGTCTGAATGATATGAAGGTGATAATGCCGGTGAAATGAGTCCGGGGTCCAGCACCGAAAGTTACCCAGCATTTTCTCGTATTGGGTTGAGGGAAAACCCCGGAAAAAACCTCAACCAGGTAACTTGTCCCGACCGGGATTCGAACCCGGGCCACCTGGTCCCAGGCACTGAAAGGCACCATAGAACAGAAGAGGTTGAATTTGCAATGGCTTGTGTCAATAGCAACAGACGGAGCTCCAGCTTCATAGTATGTCAAAATAATATACAAACTTATGATATTTCTTATTCTTTTGATGTTAGTTGTAAACATAAGAAGACTGTTGCTGCGAACCCCCACTGACCGCTCCCATCTGTTGAGGTATGAGTACACTGTGTTCGGCGGGCAGCATCAAGAGCACGAATGATGATACGCTTTTTGGAGACCTCTGCTCTAGGTATACGAATTACATAAGCGTCATACCCTTCGCTTGTGCATGTTGTGATTGCATATTGTATAATGTCTTTTTATATTGCTCTGTAGTATACCTTTAAACATAGCAAATACTTAATGTTTTTACCAAACTCTTAACAAAAATATTCCTCCTCTCACATTGTCCAAGTTTTCGCGATGACGATGGTTTTGATTGTGCATTGTCAAACACTGTTAGTATGAATAGTAATACAGTAGATACTGTTGTGTTTAGATAGCTTGGCCGGTGTTACGTGCGAACATTTCAGTAGGGGTGATGTAGAGTGAGTCAGTTTCTCAGCAGATTCAATGCATCAGGAATGGGAGGGAGAACTGCATGCATACTGATGTAACTTATAGCTATGTTGAAAAACATTTGTTACGTAACTACACTCCATGGGAGATTACAATTTTTCCACTCACTGCTATCCAAACGCTCAGACTTAACACAATGCAGTCTTCTTTTTTCGCCCTTGCGCTCACAGTAAAATGAATTACAATATCTTTATTGGTTCAATTACAGTACTAACGTTTTTGGAATAGTTTACAGGAGCTGCACAGCGACTAACCCATACATCCTGTTCTTTCCTTATTAGTATCAAATGGACTTGCCTGGTTTACTGTGCAGAATGTTATGATTGGCCAAGCTGTCTAAATACAACAGTAGTTGAATAGTCTTCTGCGGTTGAGCAGAGAGGGAGAAGCAAGAGAATGCACTCTTTACATTACTAGGAAATGGATTTCTAGGTGCTAAATAAAAAGAAGAGAGATTTAGGATTTTATAAAATCCATTTTGGGAGTTCATATAAAATTAAAAATAATTTTAATTTTAGTAAATATTCCAATAACTAATTCGTAAGCTGTCACCTAACCTGGAAAACATACCACTTCTTTTATGCCAGGATGGACTTTTCCAAACGAACTTCGGTTCCTGGAAATTAGGTAAAATCTTCTTTCCTTCCCTTCTAAGACCAACTTGTCAGGCTAGTGTTTGTCTGTAAGAGTTTTTTTTTTCATTTTAAATAGCATTTTTGTGGTTTTTTGGGCATTTTTGCATTTAGAGTACCAATATTTTTATTTTAAATATACGAAAAATACTGTGACAGCGACGTGAGATTCGAACTCACGACCAGCGTCCCGCAAGAAAGCAGATCGCGCGGAGCACGGAGGGATGGCGCGCGGCGGAGTAGTGGGGAAAGGGGCCTACACGCGAGGGGAGGCTGCGCGCGCAGCTGCTACTTAACGCAGTGAATGGGGAACGGAACTTCCCGACCCTTTGAGAAGTCCGTCGAAGTGGAGATATACAGATAATTCTCTACACACCTGTAGAAAATTCTCGCAACTATGATTTTGCTATAAAAGAAGAAGCGCCAGCGAACTCGAGCAGTTTTCAGTTAGCCAGTCAGTGAGAAAGCCAGAGCAAGCAAGCCAGTCTTGTGTACCGGAGTTCGACTCGAGTGTGCGTCCGCATCTGCGTAAGCATCCGAAGGCCTGAGTTCGAGTGCAGTGGACCGCAGTTGGAGGGGCCTGAGTTCGAGTGCAGTGGACCGCAGTTGGAGGGACCTGAGTTCGAGTGCAGTGGACCGCAGTTGGAGGGACCCGAGTTCGAATACAGTGAACTGTCTCTGAAGGTCTGTGGTTCGAGATACTGTGAACTCGAGTGACTGAGATAGAAGAACTGTGAACAGAGAACTGGTAGTTCTGATTTGTAAATAGTGCTTTGTAAATATTAGTTAAGATTAACAGTTCATTGTTGTTCGTACTAGTCCAAGTAAATTGTCATTGTCATCAGTGGAGTGCTATAACGAATACTGTGTTGAGTGAAAATCCAATTGTTGACGAGAGCGTTTAAGGCGAATTGTAGAAAGGAATTATTGTTGTGACGAATAAATTACATTGTTGTTACTAATAAAATTCACATTGGTGTCAGAATCGGGACATTATCGACAATGGAGAACCTATAGCAAATCCTGCAAGCCATCGCGGAAATGAAAGCTGAAATGAAAAACGACATAAGTGCAGTAAAAGCAGAAATGAAGAACGATATCAGTGAGGTCAAGAACGACATAAGTGAAGTGAAAACTGAGATGAAAGGCGACATAAGCGGAGTGAAAGATGACGTCACTACGCAAATTGAAAGCGTTTCGGCCCACGTAGATGGAATTGTCGCCATCGTAAAAGACGAACTTAAGGCCGATTTGGATAAACTAAACCAGAATTTTACAACTATAAACGAGACAGTAGCCGAGTTGAGACAGGAGGTAGACCATTTCGACGGCAAAATCCGCGATCTCGAACGTCGTCAAGAGGAAACGTGTGTGCTGATGGACCAACATGCTGTAGAAAACAAGCACATCCTCGCGTTGGTGGATCGCCAGGCTAGAGAACATAAACAGATAGTTTCCGAGGAGGTTCGACGTGCCATGCAAGAAGCGGCCACAGAGTTGAGGACTCCCTATAGTGGCCCTGCGGAACCATCGCCTTCAGCCAGACATCACAACGTCAAGACGCCGAAGTTCGACGGTACGACGTCTTGGGCGATATTCCGTCGCCAGTTCGAGGCCATCGCAGAGCACAATGGGTGGACGCCGGCAGAGAAAACTATTCAGCTGCTGGCCGCACTTCAGCGACAGGTGTCGGAGATTCTTCACAGCGTTCCAGAAGATGGGACAGCCGCTGAGATAATGGCGGCCCTGGAGGGACGTTATGGTGACCATCAACTTGCGGCAGCATTCAGGACCTAACTAAAAACGAGGGTCCAACAGTCAGGCGAGTCCCTACTAGAATTTGCGATGGCAGTGGAACAACTGGCCCATAAGGCGCTCAGGGGCCCACCTAATGATTTCATCGCTGGAGAGGCGGCCTACACCTTCGGCAGCGGAGTTCGAGACCCCGAAATCAGACAACAGCTACTCCTGGCAGAGCATCGTACCATCAACGCAGCTCTGGCGGCGGCCCTCAGGATGGAGGCAGCAAAGTTGACGGCGAACGTCTCGACGTCGCACCGGATTAGGAGCGTCGCGGCGGCCGACGTCGAGGAGCGTCAACCGAAATCACCCGAGCGACGAAGACGAGGAGTGTCTACCTGCTGGTCTTGTGGCGAGCCTGGACACCTGAGGAGGGACTGTGACCGATCTGGTCACAAACAGGAAAACTAAAAGGGGCCGATGCGATGAGGGGCACGTCGGCGCCGTCATCACCATCCCCTCGGCTGATCTTGAAGACGGTTAACAGAAGATGCGACGATGGGCTGATTGCTGACGGATGGATAAGAGGCCGCCCATGCAGAGTACTGGTAGACAACGGGGCGTCGCTCACTATCGCCAGACCTGAAGTCGTGCGTGGCCTACCTGGGAGGACGCCGCTGCTACGTACTGCCTCAGGCGAGAGCCTGCCCATCCAGAAAGAGGTTTTCCTGGATTTGACCTTGGGAAAGAGGAGACTGGAGATGTGGGTGTTCGTCGCCTACATCACTGAAGACGTCATCCTGGGACTCGACGCCATGCGGATCTTCGATGCAACAGTGGACGTCTGGCGCCGTATCCTCCGTTTTGGTCAGGATGAAGTGTTCCTGAGGGACGTCGAAGACCAACCCATGGCCAGCAGACTCACCTTGGAGGATCATGTGACAATTCCGGCAGGCTGCGAGATGGTGGTGACGGCAAGACTGGACGGACAACCTAAGAGAAACCTGCTCCTCGATTCGCAAACAACTCCGATAGATGGGGTTTATGTGGCCAGATCCCTACTCCCGAATCAGAATGTGGTACCGGTGAGGGTCCTGAATGTCACCAATCGGGACAAGGAGGTGCCTAGTGGAACTGTACTAGGTAACGTCGAGCCGGTGGTATCTGTGACGTCGCTGGCAGAAAACGAGGAGTGTCACCGACCACGTCCAGATCTAGACCCATCACTGAAAGAGCTGGCTCGAGAATTGCCGGCGAATTTAAGCAAAAAAGAAAGAAGACAAGTCCACGATCTACTGACAGAGTTTCAGGACGTGTTCAGTCTGTCTGAAAACGACTACGGGAGAACGGAGAAAGTTCAGCACCGCATCGACACCGGAAATGCTCGCCCAATCAGACAACCTCCTCGACGCGTCCCTCTAGCTAAACAGAGGGAGATTGACAGACAATTGGAGGGCATGAAAGCAAGAGGGGTCATCGAGGAATCCGACAGCCCTTGGTCATCACCTGTGGTGCTGGTGAAGAAGAAGAATGGGGACCTGCGTTTCTGCGTGGACTAAAGAAGACTGAATGACGTCACCAGGAAAGACTGCTTTCCCCTTCCACGAATTGACGACACGTTGGACACCCTGGCCGGAGCAGAGTGGTTCTCGACGTTGGATCTCAAGTCAGGATACTGGCAGGTGGCGCTACATCCTGAGGACAAGGAGAAAACGGCATTCTCTACAGGCCAGGGACTATGGCAGTTCACCGTTATGCCGTTCGGCCTCTGCAACGCCCCGGCTACATTCCAGAGACTAATGGAGTCCGTAATGAGAGGCCTGACATACGACACCTGTTTGCTGTACCTTGATGACGTCATCGTGGTGGGCAAGACTTTCGGCGAACAGCTGTTGAACCTGAGGAAAGTGTTCGAGAGACTGCGACAAGCCAGACTAAAGTTGAACCCGAAGAAATGTCATCTATTCCAGAAGAAGGTCAACTACCTGGGGCACATGTAGGGACCAACGGAGTGGCCACGGACCCGGAGAAGCTACAAGCCGTCAGATGATGGCCGAGACCGAGGGACAAGCAGGAGCTGCGCTGCTTTCTCGGCCTCTGCACTTATTACAGAAGGTTCGTAGCTGGGTACGCCAACATCGCTAAGCCTCTAACCCAGCTGACCGAGGAGAAACGACCATTCCAGTGGACAGACGAGGCGGAGTCATCCTTCCAGTCGCTGAAAGAGGCGCTCTGCACTGCTCCTGTACTGGGATATCCCATCCCTGGAAGGAAGTTCACGCTCGACACGGACGCTAGCAACGTAGGCATCGGCGGAGTACTCTCTCAGGAACAGGACGGGCAAAAGAGGGTGATTGCCTACTTCAGCCGAACACTATCCAAGGCTGAGAGAAACTACTGTGTGACGCGTAGAGAACTTCTTGCCATTGTGGAAGCCCTGAAGCATTTCCACAAGTATTTGTATGGCCAGGAATTCCATCTGAGGACAGACCATTCTGCACTCACCTGGCTATTGGGCTTCAAGAATCTGGAGGGGCAGACCGCCCGTTGGGTTCAAGACTGCAGGAGTACAACTTCACCTCTGAACACCGACAAGGGAAGAAACATTCCAACGCTGATGCCTTATCACGACGCCCGTGCCCGGATGGCTGTAAACACTGCCTGAAAGTAGAAGAGCGTGATGGCGCCCACGCAGTCCGAGCAATTGCCGCCCAGCCGAGCCCAGGATGGGATAACGCCGCCATAAGGAGGGAGCAGCTGGAGGACCCAAACATTGGACAGCTACTGCGTGATGTGGAGTCCGGCCAGAGACCAGTGTGGGCCGATATCGCAAACCGTAGCACCACTTACAAGAGCTACTGGGCCCAGTGGGAATCCTTCACTGTCAAGGACGGTATCCTGAAGAGGATTTGGGAGTCGGCCGATGGAAGGACCCGCATAGAACAACTTGTCCTGCCTAGGAGCAAGGTGAAGGAAGTGCTGGAGGAGACTCATGCTGGAGTGACTGGAGGACACCTGGGAGCCAACAAGACGCTGGACAAGTTAAGACAGAGGTTCTACTGGTTGCATCAGAGAACCGACACGGAACAATGGTGCCGAAGATGCGACACCTGTGCGGCCAGTCGCGGACCAAGGACACGCAGCAGGGGAGCCATGCAGCAGTACAACATGGGAGCTCCTTTTGAGAGGATCGCCATCGACGTTGCTGGACTATTCCCGGTCACGGATCGCGGGAACCGCTACCTGCTAGTCGCCATGGATTACTTCACAAAATGGCCAGAGGTGTACGCGATTCCCAACCAAGAGGCTTCGACGGTGGCCGACGCGCTGCTTGACAACTTCATCTGCCGATTCGGGGTGCCCCGGGAATTGCATAGCGATCAGGGGCGCAACTTCGAATCCAACCTGATGGGAGAATTGCTCGAGCGTCTGGGGGTGCATAAAACCAGGACCACTCCCCTCCACCTACAGTCCGATGGTATGGTGGAACGCTACATCAAAACCTTGGAAGAGCATCTGCGGAAGGTGGTGTCCAACCATCAACGAGACTGGGATGCCAGAGTCCCACTGTTCCTCTTGGCCTACAGAGCTTCGGTCCACGATACAACAGGGATGACACTGGCAAACATGGTCTTCGGGAGAGAGCTGCGCCTGCCCTGTGATCTGCTGTTTGGCACGCCACCCTGCGCCGACCAGCCAGCGACTGACTATGTGGCAGAACTCACCGAGAAGTTGAATGGAGTTCACCAACTGGCCAGAGAGCACCTCAAGATGGCCAGCGACAGGATGAAGGTGCGCTACGACAGATTAGCCAACTCTGCTGGATTCCAGGAGGGCGACCTGGTGTGGCTGTATCGACCTACCAGGACCAAAGGGAAATCACCAAAGCTGCAGCGTGCCTGGGATGGACCATACCGCGTGGTGACCCGGATCAACGACGTGGTGTACCGCATCCAGCGACAACCTCGAGGGAAGATGATGGTGGTGCATCTGGACCGATTAGCAGCCTACCAAGGGACTGCCCGGGACGAGCAGCCCTAAGGAGGGGGCAATGTGACAGCGACGTGAGATTCGAACTCACGACCAGCGTCCGGCAAGAAAGCTGATCGCGCGGAGCACGGAGGGATGGCGCGCGGCGGAGTAGTGGGGAAAGGGGCCTACACGCGAGAGGAGGCTGCGCGCGCAGCTGCTACTTAACGCAGTGAATGGGGAACGGAACTTCCCGACCCTTCGAGAAGTCCGTCGAAGTGGAGATATACAGATAATTCTCTACACACCTGTAGAAAATTCTCGCAACTATGATTTTGCTATAAAAGAAGAAGCGCCAGTGAACTCGAGCAGTTTTCAGTTAGCCAGTCAGTGAGAAAGCCAGAGCAAGCAAGCCAGTCTTGTGTACCGGAGTTCGACTCGAGTGTGCGTCTGCATCTGCGTAAGCATCCGAAGGCCTGAGTTCGAGTGCAGTGGACCGCAGTTGGAGGGGCCTGAGTTCGAGTGCAGTGGACCGCAGTTGGAGGGACCTGAGTTCGAGTGCAGTGGACCGCAGTTGGAGGGACCCGAGTTCGAGTACAGTGAACTGTCTCTGAAGGTCTGTGGTTCGAGATACTGTGAACTCGAGTGACTGAGATAGAAGAACTGTGAACTGAGAACTGGTAGTTCTGATTTGTAAATAGTGCTTTGTAAATATTAGTTAAGATTAACAGTTCATTGTTGTTCGTACTAGTCCAAGTAAATTGTCATTGTCATCAGTGGAGTGCTATAACGAATACTGTGTTGAGTGAAAATCCAATTGTTGACGAGAGCGTTTAAGGCGAATTGTAGAAAGGAATTATTGTTGTGACGAATAAATTACATTGTTGTTACTAATAAAATTCACAATACTAAAAAGGCGCTTTTTAGACACAAACATAGTAGATCTATGTTGGTAAAGAAATTTGTAAATTTGATTATTGTTCACGGCAGATCATTAGCACTCATAGATGACTTAGCCTCCTGTAATTTCGTCAGTTTGATTCTGCTGGAATCTTGGTCAAGAAATATCAGCTTACACAAAATTCGCGACCATATTAAGAGCAATAGAGATTCGGCATAATATACGTAATGAGATAAGTGGAAAAATGGTATTTCTAAAAATTTATGCTGCACCTTGTGTTGATTTTCAATTCTTGGGAATTAATGTTGACAGCGCAATCATAATTATACATAGGCCTTCTGTTGCAGTTAAAGAACTTTTCTATAGTCATGAGCATGACACATGATGCTGAAACAGTGAAGAAGGTTGTCTTAACTGTTTGTTAGGCAACATATTTATTTAGTAACCACAGATAAGAGGTGGAATAAAATTAAACTCGTGAAGATGCTTACACTTGATTAAATAGATGATCATACAAGTAACATTGAAGAGTCGGCCTGGTTGGCGGAGTTGGTATAGCGCTGGCCTTCTATGCCCGAGGTTGTGGGTTCAATCCCGGGCCAGGACAATGGCATTTAAATGTGCTTAAATGCAACAAACTCATGTCAGTAGATTTATTGCCATGCAAAAGGACAAAATTCCAGCACTCCAGCAATGCTGATATAAACTCGGCAGTTGCAAGCGTCGTTAAATAAAACATAACATTTTTTTTAACAACACTGAAAATGGCATAAATAATACGTTGCATATTATGTGGAATGAAGCAGAAAATTCTATGTTAGTGGTTGATACTGAAAGTAGTCTTATTTTCAGCAGAGATGGAACAGCATTGAGAACTTCATTTGCAGAAAGGTTGAGATTCATGGTTACTTCTGTGAGGTATAGAGCTTATACTCCTCAGTTGACTGTAAATGACATACTGAAAGATTCCATAGCCATATTATTGCCCAAGTGCAGAGCATATGCAAAAAATTGCGTACCTTTACTGTAAGAGGTGTACTACAAGCAATATGACAGCGAAAACCAGTACTAGACTGCCACTAGATATGCTTTAGCACTTGCTGGAACTGAAGCCATGTTGCATTGGCACCAATCAAATTTTACATTTGTCGTCTCAAACTTGGATCAACATGCAATCTATTGTAAATACTTTAATGCCAGCTCGTACAGCCACAAAACACCTGCAAGAAGACCAATGAACTATTTTGACTTCTGTTGTGTTCGGACCCACTGCATCTTAGAAACAACGAAAGTAAAAACATCTGTTCGAGAATGACATCTTCCTTGCAGGACTGTACCATAATCTAAGATACAAAGGGTCATCTCGCAGAAAGAAACTGAAAGGGCTAAGCAGCATTTGATGAATTCATGGATTCATATTAAGAGGATGGAATCATTGCATGTTCCCGCTGCCAGTCAAATTCACACGACGAAATTGAGAGCATGACGAAAGGTTTAGAGAAAGAAAGAAAATAAAATCGAGATCTTCGTGCCAGCCTCTTCACATTCTCTGATCTTCCCTGACTGCAATCCAAAGAAAACATTTTTAACCCCTTACCGCATGGGACAGTCTTGGACACACCGATTTTATATTCAAATAACTTAAGTAGTTCTTTCTCAACTGATGTCACTTATGGTCAAATTCAATTCTTGACAGAGTGCCACATCTGTCCCAGTATCCAGTTTGAAATATTATATGCTTATATTATAAGTTATATGAATATAAAACCGGTATGTGCCATATCTGTTCCAGAATGCAGTAAGGGGTTAACTATTGGCACAAAAACAAACATGCAGTGCCTCAGCTGCACTACAGTTCCTTCAATACAAGTTCCTGTTTAAAGACTTTCCTCATCCTTAAAATACATACTATCTCCACACTGTTACAACTTACAGAGTGGCATTATAGATAACATTTTGGTAAAGATTTTAGTAATTTCAGTTATACAAACGTAACTGTATAAGTAATACCTGTATTATTATCGAAACTTAATAATTTCGATATACAAGTTTTCTTTACAGTCAACTACTGTCAGAAAAATTATTACATTTTTATACCATTGTTGTGCTCCAAATAAATATATATATATGCAATATTTACTACATTAAATTTAATGTTCTCTCTGTTCATTTTTGCTTTCTACCTAATATTGTAAATGATTGGAGCCGCCCTATATCTTTATCATCCGCTTTTATATTACTGTACATCTGTTTCAGTCAGACTTGTTTTGATTCCAATATGGATGCCACTTGATAATCAACAAAGTTGTTTTCATAATTATGCTCAAGGTGATTACTTAAATCTTTACACTAGCCTATATAATTGTGACTAGAATTATTGTGTGTATCAAGCCAATGATGTAAATGTAGCAACTAATTCACTATGTTCGAATGTTAAAAATGCCATATGTCAGTCAATTCCAATCACAATGACTAAAAGGTCTAAATATCCTGAATGGTTTTTAAACAGCTTACGTCAACTTATCAGAAAAAAAGATATGGCACACAAAAAAATATAAAATATTCAATACTGATGCCTATTACCAAATTTTTTTCTAATTATAGAAAACTAGTAAACTCTAAAATCAAAACTGATAAATTAATTTGGCTTAAAAAATCATGAAAATTTAAAAAATTAACCCAGGAAATTTTGGAAATACGTTGAATCATTTCATAAAACTGATAACCACCCATATGAATTAATTATTAAAGATAAACACCTTACTGATGAAAAAGATATTGTCAACTCATTTGCTAACCATTTCAATTCAGTTCAGAAAAAAGCTTACTCTTAAGGCACAAAACAATAATAACAATTTGTACAGACTGTCTATCTATACCTATAGGGTAACACATAATGATGTAAGGAAATCAATTAAAAAATTAAAGCCCACCAAATAAATGGGCACTGATGGTATTCCAGATGTTATAATAAAAGAGTGTTCTGAAATTCTTATATCTCTATTAGTTCACATATTTAACTTAAGCTTTAAAACTGGGGTATTTCCATCATACTGGAAACAAGCAGCAGTTATTCCTTAAAAATGGCAAAAGGAATGTAGTTGGTAACTACAGACCTATCTCTATTTTAAATAATTTCTCAAAAATTTTTGAAACTATAATTCACAAATATATTTCCTTTTTTGTAAAAAACAAATTAAATTCTGGAAGCACAGATTTACTAAATCCAAATCTACTACAACTAACTTAGTCTCTTATTTGAATCAGATTGTACCAGTTGTTGAATCCCAGGGCCAAACAGATGCAATATATTTTGATTTCAGTAAGGCATTTGACATAGTTCCACATTCTATTCTGTTGCCTAATTAGATAATGTAGGATTATCGGTAAGCTACGTAAGCTGGTTTGAAAATTATTTACACGATAGACAATCAAGTGTACGAATTTAAAATACTCTCTCTGATCCATTTAATATTATTTGTGGTGTGCCCCAGGGCTCAACTTTAGGACCTCTTCTATTTTTAATCTTCATTGACAATATTTGCAAAAGAATAAGTTCTGACTATCTATTATTTGCTGACGATCTTAAAATTTTCTTAAAATCAATAGTGTTGCTGACTGTCAATTTCTCCAGGATGACATTAATTCAATTACCAATTGGACATTTGATAACGGGATGATGATTAATGAATCCAAAACTTACGTAATATTATTTTCAAGGAAAACCTCTACACTAAAATATAACTATCATCTAAAAAATGTATTAATTAACAGAAAAGATTGTATTAGAGACCTCGGTATATTAATTGACAATAAATTACATTTTCACAACCACATTGATTATATTTATAACCATGCAATAAGAATGTTAGGAATAATTCGGTCAATTACTTATTCTTTTTCAACACCTGACTCTCTTTTAATACTATACTATACATTAGTGAGATCGAAACTCGAATATGCATCCGTAGTTTGGAACTCTATTACTAGTACTGATTCGGCAAAACTGGAAAATATTCAAAGGAAATTTATTTCATTATGTTCGTACAGATTTATGCCTAATAACTCTGGGTATAACTATGATAAAAAATGCGAGCACTTTAAATGTCGAAGCTTGTATGCCACACGTCATGATCTCGATTACTTATTCTTATGTAAGGTCCGTAAAGGTGACATTAATTGTCAATCTTTCTTAAACAGTGTCAGCCTTCGTATTCCTATGAAGGACATGAGACATCACAAACTCTACTATATTAGAAATTCTAAATCTTCCTCGCCGGTCTCCAGATGTATTAAAAATGCTAACTTACATGTAGGTGATTTCGATCCATTCAATGTATAGAAGTATTAGAATATGGCACTGTCTTTGCTAATATTATTTGCATAATCCTTAAACACAAATTGGTAATACTTTTGTAATAATCAACTCCTTTCCCTAAAATTTTATAGTATTCTGTAAATTAATCTTTTATTGTAATCTGTGTTCTTCATTTTGTTGTTAACTCAATTATTTAATTTGTACCATAGTTATTCATTTTAATGTATTAATTGTATCACTGTGCTGGACTTTTATTGGCCAATGGCTGTTGTCCAGCACATAAATATCAATAAATAAATAAATAATTATTATTTAGTCTCTTCACTGTTGACCTCACATGTTCTCTTTTGAATAATATAGGTAAATGATAAAAAAAAAATTGTTTATGAATAAGGAAGGGAAAAAAAAAAACGAAAAAATTCTTTATGAATAAGTATTTCATCCAATGGGTTAACATATTTCATATGTAAACTGTTTTATTTTTGCAGCATTGGTCGCCATTCTAAATCCTTGGATGTTGCTGTGAAAAGATGTGGCCATTGTTTTGGTGTATTTGAGCTTCTAGTGAATACCAGAAGGAAGTCTGGAACCATATTGCAAACACTTCCTAAGAAACGTAGTCCTGTTGGATTTGCTCGTTTTGTCAAAGAAAACTATAGTTCTGTGAAACAATTGAGAAGAGACCTCAAGCATGCAGATGTAATGCGCTTATTAGGACAGCAGTTTTCTTCAATGAAGATTGGAGCTGAAGTCAAAAAACAGCAGACATAAGACTGGGTATTAATACAATTGCAATAGAATGACAATTTTTTATGTTAAATTCAATTTTTTTTTTTTTTTTTTTTTTTTTTTTTTCTGATTTTCATCTTTCTCTACCTACTCTTTGACAGCCCTGTTGACTGTTCTTCAAAATCATTTTGTAGTTAACTTATCTAAGTAATTGAGGTATTGAATATTATTGCTGAAAACAAAATTTCAGCTTCTCTTTCTTAATGATATTTTCTAAAAATGAAATGTGACTTAGTGTTATATATTGTATTGACTGTATTGAGAATGCATGATAGCTTAACACTGAAAGTATAAAATTTTGTTGAAAAAATATAGCAATAGTCATGTCATTATCATCTCCATTATTCTCATTGTTGCTGTAGTCTTCTGTCAAGTACTAGACATACTTGTTTTTTCAATTAGTAAATACTATGACCATAAAGTGCTGTATATACTGACGAGCAAAAACAGACGCAACACTTGCTGAAATTTGATAAATCAAATTATAATGCTAATTTTAACAGTTATTGTGTGCTTCTATGGCCATGTTTACATTAGGCAAGTGTTAATTTATGTCTTAGGAGGAAAATATTGGGTACTGGATGCTTTATGACACCTTAAGTACTACTCCCTGCCTCTCACTCTCTATTGTAAGCAATTAAAATTTATGCCAGTTTTGTTTTCTGTATAAGCTGGAATTCTATGATATTCTACTCAGTTTTAAACAACATTTAAGAGAGTTAAGATAGCATTAAGCCCTAAGGACACCACTAGAACAGCCATGGTAAAGGATGGGCACAGCTTGCTTTATATGGCTCAAATGTTGCATACAACTCAAACAACTTTGCGTTCTGTGCAAAGGTATTGGGAATTGCGTTCATTCATATTCTCGAAGACCAGGATCTGGTAGGAGTTTAAATTCTGCAAGGGATAACCAGTTTTTGCACCTTCATGTTCTCCATAACTGCCACATGACTACAGTTGAAACCAGAAATCGACTTGAAAAAGTGCTAGGTGTAAATGTCAGTGAGTGGATTGCGAGGAGAAGTTACATGACGCCGAACTAGTTTCCAGAAGACCTGCCACTGGCCCAGATTTGATGCGACATCATCATCAGGCTCACATACGTTTTGCAAAATAATCATCTGTAATGGACTAGTGAACAACAGAGAAGAGTTTTATTCTTACAAGCAAACATTCTCATGGGGGCAGATAAAAAAGTTAAATTTTTTACTTCCATCATGTTGATAATGTTAAAACAAGTGCTTATATAAATTTTGGCCATTCGAGTTATTTTTCCTGGGGCAGTTTACAGAAAGAAAGCACAATTTCATGGAAAGATTTATTGGAACAGACACAGCAGTTGTTGCGCAATTTTTCAATATATTCCCCACCAGAAATGAGACATTTGTCATACCGGTTTTGACCCCAGGCGACAGACTTCTATGACACAAGGATACAAAAATTGATCCCATGGATGACAAATGTCTCAATTCCAGTGAGGAACATGCTGAAAAATAGCGCAACACTTGATGCATCTGTTTCAATAAATTTTTTCCTGAAATTGTACTTCTTTTCTGTAAACGGCCACAGGGAAAATCACTTTCTGGACGGCCTCGTAATTGCGATCGAGTAGCCAAAATTTGTATAAGCATTTGTTTCGACATTATTAACATGGTGGAAGAAAAATATTTAACTTTTTTATCTGCCCCCACGAGAATGTTTTCTTGTTAGATGAATCCCGATTCAGCCTCATATCCCCAGATGAACGAGAAAGGGTGTGAAGGAGCACTGGATGAAGGTATTCTCCATACATCTTTCCATCAAGGACAGCTTTTCATGGCAGTTCAGTGATGGTGTGGGTAAGAATGAGCTTGGCTGCCTGAATAGACTTCATCTTTGGAGCATATGTGGGACAGTTTAGGTAGAAATGTTCGTTATCACGTTCCAGAGACACTGGAAGAGCTATGAGACATTCTCAAAGAAGACTGGAAGTGTATTCCCCAGGCGGAAATTGCGGCTCTCATCAGAATTGTGCTGCAGGCTGATACAGGTATCCTATCAGTGTAAATAAATTTGCCTTTTTTTTTTTTTTTTTTTTGAGTGAAAAATACGTTTGATACATCAGTACAGTGAAATGAACAAAGATTAAGACAATAGAAATGTGTTAATTGTTTTTGAACAAATAAATAGCTTTGCTTTTAAAATCTCAAGTGTTGCTGTTTCTTTTTTTACTCGCAGGTGCATAATTTGAACTGTTTCAGAAGAAGGAATGCTGTTATTGACCACACATTTAATTGAACATCAGCTCTGTATGTGACTAAAGATATTTAAGTTTAGAAGTTAACTAAATACATACAAAATCAAAAGGACCAAGAAGATACACTATTTACTCTGCTAATATCAGTCTGTGACTTTCAAAATTATTGAAACAGAAGTAATTAAACCCTGTTATAGTTAACTTTGGTCTTTCAATTTCTTAAAGTAATGAGTAATTTATAATGTATTTTTATACAGTATTTTATTGGAAATTGTCAAGACGTGAATACATACTGCAATATACATTGCTGAGCAAAACAGTGTAACAGTTGCAATATTTAATATATATTACAAAATTATCTTGATGAGATGCAGTTTAGTTTTGGTCTAGGAACTGTTATAAACATTTTAGAATAAGAATATGACAAAATCGAGACCACCCCCATTCTTTTGTAACCCTTATATCACTGAGATATGTTTTGCAGTTTTATGATGATCAATTAAGTTTTACAATAGAACTACATATGTTTTATATCTTTCGCAGTCTTTGCTGTGTCTCCATTGTTGATCTTGTTGCATTCGGCAGTCTTTGTACACATATCCGTGAAGGAAAGTTTAACTCAAGATGGCTTTGAGTCCACAAGACACTGCAAGAGTAGTTACATTAATCAGTGATGGATGCAGCTTCAGTTCTCGTATGTTGCAAATGTACTAGGAACATCAGCCAGAGATGACCACTTTTTAACTCTGGAGGTGTTGGGAGACCACCATGTTACAGCAGTAGAGGCAAGAAATCGCCTGGAGCAGGTGCTTAATTTGGAATGTGTGAAATTGACAGACAGAATAAGAAATGAAGCTGTTTTGAAAAGAGTGGGTGAAGAAAGAATGATGCTGAAACTGATCAGGAAGAGAAAAAGGAATTGATTGCGTTACTGGCTAAGAAGAAACTGCCTGCTAAAGAATGCACTGCAAGGAATGGTGAACAGGAGAAGAGTTCGGGGCAGAAGAAGATATCAGATGATAGATGACATTAAGATACTATATGGATCATATGCAGAGACAAAGAAGAAGGCAAAAAATAGGAAAGATTGGAGAAAGCTGGGTTTGCAGTGAAAGACCTGCCATTTGGCAGAACACTATATATGTATATGTATGTATTGCATGTTGGATAGTGTTTTTGTTTTGAAATTTAATATGCATTTATCAAAAAAGTCTTAAGTGTTACTCTTTTTTTTTTTTGCTCAACAGTGTAGTGTCATCGAATAGCTTTCAGGAACATTCACTTACTGATTGTTTTTATTATTATTTTTCTTATACATGTGATTTGATCAGTACTGCTTAAATATAAGAAGAGTGGAAGAAGGAAATGTATCTATTTGACACAGTTCTCATAGTGCACAGCATATAATCTTTGTAAATTATTGTAATCCTTATAAGTAATTTAGTTTTAACAGTTTTTAAATAATTAAATTATTGTAATAATATACTTTCATTGCAGTTGTATTTATGTATTGGTATATCTTAATTTTATGAACTTAGGCTAACTAAAGACATTTTTAATTTGTGTTGTTTCATTCACATTTTGTTATGTTATTTTACATTATATATACAATATGTAACTTCAACTAAAACCAACAAATAGTGCTATGATTTCCATCTGACTAGATGCATGCTACAGTTCGTGCTTAGTATTGGAGAGTCCAGGGTTTGATTATTGAAATCAGCGATCTTGCATGGATTTTCTTTATCTTTTCCTTGAAAAATGAAGAAATACTGTATTGAATTAATCAGGAACCACATTCATCGACATAAGAAACCATTAGAAATGAAAACATTTATAACATACACAAATATCCTTCTTTGTGGATATATACTCGTGAGATCATTAAATTCCGAGACCTGTCCCATAAATGGAAATAAAATTACCTGATTTAAATTTGGCTGCCATCCTCTTCAAAGTAGTCCCCTTGGTCAGCTATACACTAATCCCAGCATGTCTGCCATTTTTGGAATGCCTCCTGGAAGTCTCGTTCTTGAAGAGTGTCAAGCACCTTCTGCGATTTGTGTTGGATCTCCTCCACTGTATTAAAACAGCGACCCTTTAACTTCAATTTCATCTTCAGAAACAAAAACAAAAGTCGCTGGGGGCCAAATCTGGTGAATATGGGGGTGAGGAACGACGACCATCTTGTTATGGGTGTAAAACTGGCATGTTGCGAGAGCTCTGTGAGCTGGCACATAGTCGTCATGGAGCATCCATTTATTCTAGAGTTATTCATGTTCATGTTCAAAATGGACATGAGGATCATTTGAACCTCTCCAAATGACATTGATGATATGAGCAATTTCTCTGATGGTGATGCGTCAATCACCATGCACAATTTGTTGAATTTTTTCTACATTTTCGGCAGTGTTGCACGTATGTGGTCGACCTGGCCTCTCGACGTTCTCCTGCGATGTTCTGCCATTTCTGAAATGTGAATGCCACTCAAAACACCTCATCCGACTCACTGCTTCATTCCTGTAGGCTTGCTTCAACATCCCATGGGTTTCAGTTGCCGATTTCCTGAAGAATTTGATGTTGACTCTCTGCTCCAACATCGTGATTTTGCAAATGTGTGGATGCATGTGCTAACAAAACCTTCTGTAACACAGGTCTCAATGAAGGTAGCACTTTGAAACTTTTGTGTTGCATCTCTTCAGGGTCGTCTAGCATCACTGCTGTGTGTACATGTCAATTATGTGATCCTTTCACCCACAGCAGACACAGTCTCGGAATTTAATGATCACAGTGAGTATATACCTTATATATTTTTTAAATCTCACATGTATTCTCTGCATCAAAGATTTCTGGTACATTGGGGGTGGGGAGGGAGCTTCATAATAATCAAAGAGCTTTGTTTGCTATGAATACATATTCCCTTTTGTCAAGTTATCAGCATGCGTATCAGGCTTACTTTACTAGAATTAAAAATCAGCTATATTTCTGTCTATTTTGCGTGAGAACACCTATGACAATATACGGGAGAATCACCTTTTATATGAAGTTATGCAGTCTTGCTCACTCATAAACTATTCTGCAAAATCAAGATGTGGAATTCGAAAGGCAATATCTGATACATTAGTTTAATTGGTTAAGACGTGCAGCCAGTAATGATAAAGTTGTGGGGTTGAGTCTCACATATCGGTATGCAATTTTAATGTAAGAACCAGGGAGTATTATTATGCAGATTTCTTCATCATTGATTGTGCGCCATATTTCATTATTTCAGGACTTATGATCTTAAATTCCAGCATTGATTCGAATAAGATTTAAGTTGAAAGAACAGATAATATTCAATAACAATGAACATGGTCTTGATTTACAGGGAGGTGTGTGTGGTATGCAGATGGACATAATATAGGTGTCGCAGCAAATTCCCACAAAGATTACTCCATCACCTAATGGGAGGTATTAATAACAAAAAGAAGCGTCTTAAGAGGCACAACTCGCGAAAAAGTTGAGGTCACCAGTCGTAATCGATCTGTTTTTGATTAATAACAACTTCTCCTATCCACTAAGCCAGGTCTTCATGGTGCAGAGTCACCCCTCGCACTTTATCTTATCGCACAGCCAGCTGAGTATGTAAACAGACGTTTCCAATTTATTCTGCGAATTCATACTGCATAGGCGTAGCTGTCTATCACAATGATAGAAGAAAGTGCGCATCTTCAGACACAATTTGTGAGAAGTTTAGAATGTCACAAAGACATTTTATGTAAATCTCAACTACTCGAATGGAAGAAAAGAAAAGCATCTGCAATGGCGGCATTAAGAAAAGAACTGAAAATGGAATTTGATTTGTCTTTGACTGAAAATCAAATTAAAAACAAATATTAAAACTAGGGTTAAAATAAAACATCTCAAGCGGATATAATTATGACTTTCTAATTTGCGTTTTCCATTTATTTTGTCACTTAAAACGAGCTGGTGATTTTCGTGATTTTTTTTTTTTTTTTTTTTTTTTTTTTACATAGACTGAATTTTTTGTGTATTACTATGTAAATTAATTCTAAGAATCGTCCAGAAACTTGTGTATATTTACTTGTATTATCTCGGCCTATTTTATTTTTCGCGTGTTTGTTCATAGACAGTAATATGTCTTCCTGCATGTACTAACACAAAACACAATAAATTAAATTAAATTATTAATATAATTTGTATATTACAGTTAAACACTGATAGGTATTAATAATTTTCAAAAGGCCATTTGAGTCTCTTTCTGAAGTTATTATTGAGAATTTGAAAAATTAAAACTAAACTACAAGCAAGAAGATAGTAAAATATACCCTGAACTGCAAATTTGTTTCCTCGAGAAACAGTTGACAGTCTCTGCAAAACAAATGATTTCACATCAGCCAATTAATCTGCAATGGAATCTATATGAATGATGTATGCTATATAAAACACTCCAATTAAAAACAAAGGACTGTTCACATATTTCTTGATGATCCTTGGAATTTCTGTTTATTACTAGGCCTCTGTGTAAACCAGTGGCGGCTCATGGGTATTGGAATTCAGGGGGGCTGCATACAACTTACCTTATTTAAAGATTAGTTCCATGCTCCTTGTCTTGTAGGTTGCAAACTTTTGAATCATCTTCTCATTAAAATCAAATATGTCGTTTAACATAGTCTTTACAATGGAAAACATAGCTAATGCAGTCAGTCTGTTTTCTCTTATCGTATTTCTAAGATGGGATTTTACTCTCTTCAAACATGAAAAGCAACGTTCTGGTTCGGAAGTTGTCATTGGTAGGTGATAGCTATGCGTAGTAGTTTCACAATTTCTGAAAATGAGGCCTGCAAGTTCTCAGATAGAAGAAACTACAAGAGCTTGACTGCATCACTGATACTTCTGAATTCTTTTCTTTATCGAACATTGGAAAAAGCTTCACACATACATTTAGGTCATTTTCAGGATGTGAGCATTCAAATTTTTCTTGACACAGAAGAGAAGATAATATCAGATGATCTATGAACTGGAATCGGATGTTAGCTTGTGTGATGATGAGATCACACACTTCCTTGACTGCTGCAACCCTTGTCTGAATTACTTCGACCTTACGACGAAAAGAATCCTGCGGAACAAAATTCCGGCACACCGGCAACACTGCAGTTGCAAGTGTCGTTAAATAAACCATAATTTAAATTTTTTATATGCAGATTTGAACCTTAGAAATATCTGACTGGCGATGTTATAGTTGATTGTATAATATATCTACATGATACATCAATAAATGAAAAAAACTGAGCCAGAAATTGAATTCAGGATCTTCAAGAGTATGCACCAGGGCACTTGCCTCATTTATTATGATGTTATTAGATGTTTCAGATTCCATTATGGTTTGAAAACATTCTAGCAATGACTCCTCCTTCTCATGAACAACATTTACTATTCTTATTTTAAAACTCCATCTTGTTGCCCCAGCTGATGGAATTGTCTTTGAAACACATTAATCTAATACAAACTATGTGGAGATCGAGAGAAGAAGCAGGAATACTGGATAAATTAGCAAAAAATATGCGAGCCTTTGTATTTTGTTTAGCGGCTCTTTCCATTATGAGATTCACCTGATAGGCATAGCAATGCACAAAATATGCATACTTGTAACAATCTCTAACTCTTGCTTGTACTGCATTTAATACAACACTCATCACAGCTGCTTCATCGTAGCTCTATCCAATAAGCTTATCTTTCTTTCGTTTCAAAATTGTTTCTAGCTGTAAAAGTATGCACTCTGACATTGGATTTTCATCTTGTCCGATTGGGTTAAAGAAACCCTAGAGTCTCTCCACGGCTTTTCCTTCTTTGTTACAATACCGAACTGCAATCACAATTTTTCAGATATATCTGTGGTTTCATCGGCAAAAACAGAGACAAATTCGGCTTCCTCAATCTCTCCTAAAAGTTTCTCTCTAAATACGTCCAATATACATTCCAGTAGCTGATTTTGAATACTTTTTGATAGGCCTTTAAATGGCGAAGAACTCTCCAAATGGAACTTGAACATCAAATCTATTTCACTTGTGTATTTCACCAAATTGAGGAATATTCCTTGATTGTCAGACCCTATCTTTTCATTATGCCCTCGTAATGCTAACTTGTTGGTTCTAAAAACTTGATACAGTCAATAATAAAATTCTAGACAACACTTCTCTGTTTTTCCTCATGCCGTTTTATGATGTTCAACAGATTGTTTATGAGCTGAACAACAGATTGTTTATGAGCTGAACTTAAACTCTCGTGAATATTCACTCTTCCCAACACAGCCAAGTTCAAGGTGTTATGTTTTGCTGAATTTGCATGTTTATTAATCTTTTCACTTAGTTTCCTAAGATCGGTTCTGTCTGAGTCCAGCTAGAATCACTACCAAACAAATGACATGGAAAACAGAATAGCGCAGTTTCAATATCACAGCCTGTCAACCACACAAACTTCTTAAACACATCACAATTATGAAACATTCTCATGTATTCTTTTGTCAGCTTGTCAAACACTGTTTTATATCTAGCACGGCACTTAATTTCACATTTCTCTTGAATTGTTAAGGTACTGACTGAATAGACTGTAAATATTGTACAGAATTAAACATTGTTGCACTTGTTATATTCACAACAATAAAGAAAATGTATTTAAAACTGCGCACTACTGACAAACTGCTGCAAATTTTGCAGCGCCTGGAAACTCTGGATTCATGGCAAGGGGCAGCAGGGGGAGGGATAAAATTAACGTGCAAAGCATCTGAGACGAGACTGGCAGCTCCAGGGGAGGAAGTGGCTTCACCCATAGTCTCTGTCTCTGGCTTCGCTTTAGCAGCACCAGGGGAGGAAGTGACTTCACTAACGATTGCGTGCATGTCAATGAGAGCAATATTTAAAAAAAATCGAGCCGCTAAATAGGGACTGTATAATAAATGTATTTCACAACATAAAACGAGACGAGCCACAAATGTCTGGGGGTGCTGCAGCTCCGCAGCCCCCCTTTGAAAGCCGCCCCTGGTGTAAACTTAAAAATACGAAAATGAGGGTCAGGTGTTGTGCTGCTGAACTGAAATGACATGAGGTAGGTACTGTTTAGTTATGTTTTTATATTCTTCAGAAGGTTTACTTGCATGATCTGGTGAGCTTTCATTGAATTATTCGCGATTAATATTATCAACAGTAATCTCACTAGACGTTTTGATTTATCTAGAGAAAATCAAAACTCGATGGGATTTAATTGACTATTACACGATTAGAAGAAAGTATATAAAGATTAGAAGTAACGAAGTACTCCAATACAATAAAATATTAATTGACTTACGAAAATACAACTGTCTTCAAATGTATTATTGTACCATCTCAACATTACAAATATTACGCTAGATGCATGGTAGATGGCAGTAGTGTCTTTATACAGACACTGTAATGATTACTATTCAATAAATCTTTATATTAAACAATCTCTGATACGTGACTATCCATAATATCATATAGCAGAAGTTCTTTTTATCCTCTCAGAGCAGATGCTATAACATAACCTAACTAATATACACAAGTGTTAGGAAAGTTTTAATTAACGACGATGACATAAAAAATAAACATGAATAATTTTAAAAGGAATAATTATTGAATGTACAATTTTCAAATTTGAATGTGGTTGGTGGTTCAATTGATGTTATATTGGACGTGTGTGTAATAGAAGTGGAACTCGTTGATTTAGCCCTACATGGTGTATTCAACTTATTCAGAATTTCCGAATGAATCATTTTAAAAGGAATAATTATTGAATGTACAATTTTCAAATTTGAATGTGGTTGGTGGTTCAATTGATGTTATATTGGACGTGTGCATAATAGAAGTGGAACTAGTTGATATAGGCCTACATGGTGTATTCAACTTATTCAGGATTTCCGAATGGTGCTCTTCATTTATTTGTAAATCGGATTTCAGAAGATGCATAGGTATGATCAGTGATTTTTATTAATTCTTGTTCTTGAATGCCAATGCGAGTCATATTTGAAACTGCTGTGCATCGACTGGAGTGGTTTGTAATTTTATATATATTTTTGACGTCCAGACCAGCGAAGTTTCAAATGTTGGCAAACAAAGAAACAAATGCTAGGGACGCGATAAAATTGTGCGATATGCAGCCATGATTGGTTGAAATACGTCCTTTCGTACCGTTTTATTGGCCAAAAGTAGTATGACGTAGTAAGAGTGTAATAGTAAAAATAAAATTATAAGCATTATACAAATTCATCCATTTCATGCTAACATGGTAATAATCGACTGGATCAGCACGTTCTGTTATCACTCCTCACAATTTAGTCTATGGGTAATTCCACGAAAACCATGACATCAAATGTCACATACGAAGTTGTTGTTTGAAAGTCTTTACTATTTTTGGCACTATTGATTCATAAAGCATGGAAAAATAAAATTCATAGTTATACATGCATCAATGAAAGAATGATCATTTTGCACGTAAAAATAGAAAGAGGATATTTGACAGTTTTAAGTATATATGCTCCATAAGAAGGAAGAGATGTAGAAACAAACAAATTTTACAACTTACTGCAAAATACAGTGGATAAAATTAATAAAAAAAATGATTACTTGATTCTAACAAGGGATTTCAATGCTAGAGTTGGCAATAAAAGGGATATTAGGCACAAATGGAGAACCAACTTTAAACTCTAATGGAAGAAGATTAATAGATTTTTCTGTATTTAATGAGTTGAAAATAACGAATACGTTTTTCAAACACAAGGATAATCATAAGTATACATGGAGTGAGAGAGGTACTAGGACTATAATCGATTATGTTCTGGTTAATGCAAAGACTGCAGCACTAATAGAAGATACAAGAGTGTACAGAGGGGCTGATATTAGTTCCAATCCTTTTTGGTGCTATCTAAAATTTAAATATTAAGAAGGTGGATAACAAAAAAAAAAATCAGAAAAAATATTTAAGGAAACATGTAAAGTAAATCAGTTCTACAACAGTCAGCGCTCAGGACAGACGTGTGCAAGAAGCTCTGTTAGTTAGAAGGCTATATAGTGAGGCCATAGACAGGAGTGTAGCAAATTCCGAACAGAAAAAATGGAGGTTACAATGAAGGAGTTGAAAGAAAAAGTCGAGGATTTCAGCAGGAAGATGGAAGAAATACAGCTAGAAAACAAACAAATGAAGAGGAAATTAAAATTCTGGGAGGATAAGCAGAGGAAGAAGAACTTAGTATTTTTCGGCGTAGAGGAAATGGAACAGGAAAAGAACGAGAGAACGTACGACACTGTATTCAAAGTGTGCTGGGAGGTTTTCAACATGGACGTGACGGACAAATTGAAGAAGCCTACAGGGTCGGAAGAGGGTTGAATCGACCTATCGTGGTCAAATTCAAAAACATGTTAACGAAGGAGAAAATTCTGTATAGAAGAAAGTGCTTAAAAAACTCAAATATTCGGCTCGAGTTGGACTATGATTATGAGACGAGATGTAGAAGAAGATTGTTGCTACCGTTTATGTGGGCGGCTAGGAAGAACAAGACATTTCGCCAGGCTGTATGGAGATAAATTGAACATCAATAATGAGACTTTCAACCTAGAATTTTGTTTAGAAAATTTGAATCAAAAGGAATTGGGAGTCCGAGGTTATAGAAGGAAACAGGAGGGACTTGAAAACGAAAATGAGGAAGATTATAAACAAGCAAATGGGTGGAAGAAGTGAGATTAGTAGACAAGGAAGTATGGCAGAAGTTTCAAGAAGGGATTCAATTAGCTTAGGACAATCTGAAGCGAGGACAGTAACCACACAAGGAATGTCTGAAACAGCAAGTTCAGGAAGAATGGAAGCAGTTACGTATGACGTCATTGAAAGGAGAGACGCGTGGTCGCAAATAAGTCCATCGTCACCATGCAAGCAACAGTTACTGAAGACTGCTGACAATAGCGGAAGGGATAAGATGACGAATCAGCTGATAGCGGGCAGAATAGGTCATAGAAAACAGATCAAGAAGGTGGTTAAGAAGAAACAAGCAAGACGTCCAGAGCCGACAAGGAGGGGAAGTAAAGAAGATTTGGGTAGTCCATCTACTTGTGAGGGAAAGGAAGGAAATAAGGAACCGCAGAACTACAGTCTACGAAGTTGGTGCTTAAGGGGGATGGAGTGATGAAAGTGTGGCAAAAGACATTGAAACAATTAAGTGAGTGTTCAAGGAGTAAGAGTAACCATCAAAATAATCAGAGGGAGAATGTATGATCGAATAAGTGAATTAGTGTCCAGAGAAACAATAATTGATAAAAGAAGTGACTAGAGAAAATTAGAAGTTTTGTTAATAATAATTGGTAGTGAAATGTTAGTAATATTGGAGTGTCGACTAAGTTAGCATACAATCAGAGAAATTGAAATGATAGGAAGACAGCAAGTATTTCATTGTAAGTTTACAAATGAAGGTTGAGTTGACTTACAAAAATAGTGCCAAATGGAAAATTTATCAGGGTGAAAGGGAACAATTGAATAAAATAAACATGTGATTCAGTGTCTAATGGAGAAATAGGGGATAGGAGTGATGACAGAAGTGAGGAGAGGTAGAAGAGATTGTAAATTAGAGAGGAAAGTGAATGAGTATGATTAAATAGTGTTAATAAAAGTAAGTTCAAATTTAGGGAAATTTTAGACGATAGGAAGTACTTCAATATAAGTAAACAATAAAAGTAGTGAGGTGTTCATTAGAAAGAAGAGAAAATTTTAAGGTGAGAGGTTAGAAAGCAAATTGAGGGTATGTATTATAGTAATAGGGTAAATAAGATGACTGCACACGTCAATGGAAGTTTGTATGTGCTATTGTAATTAGAAGGTGATGGGGAGCACGAATACAGAGATGTGGTGGCGACCCATTACCAAATAAGAGTTTTAGAAATAAATATATCATATCATATCATTTAAAGTAAATTTCCTAATGGAAGACAGTGTCAAATTCCTCTACCAACGCAGGATTAATCAGTATTTAGAACAATACCCTGTGAGCAACAACATAAACTTAGAATGGGAATTACTAAAAGATGGTAATTATAATTGCTTCAGAAGCAACTGGAAAAAGAAACAGAAGATATAAAAATAGAGGACTAAGGATATGGAATGATGAGATTGCTGAACATATTCAAAAGAAGAAGGAAGCCTATTTGAAATTTTTAAATACTGCTTCAAGTGAAGATAGAGAAGATTATAAAATGAAAAGCGCCATAGTTAAGAGAGAAACCAGAAAGTTAAATAGAGAACACTGGAATAGATACGTAGCTAATTTGGAATGTGATGTATACACGGGAAACAAGATAGAGCTTTTAAGATATTAAAGAATCTAAATAAGAAATGAAAGATAATGTACAACTAAATTCAATTGCTGCTAATGAATGGTTAGACTTCTTCGAAACATTATGGGCAACTAAAGAACAAGATCCATTTGTATGGATACCAAATGATGTAAATGTGGATCCCATTACCCTTGATGAATTTATGTTCTGTTTGAAACAATTTAAAAATAAATCTCCAGGCTCCGACAGTGGCGTATACTGGTTTAAGGGCCTGGGCTACCACTGATCCTATTATTACACAAAATATATTTTAAAGTCCCTATAATAAAATTCCTTACCTATTTATATATGAATTTCAGACATCTTGATTGGGACGAAAATACTTTGATGACTTCGTCATTGAAATTACAGTTGGGCCGCTTGCGAAGTTTCTGTAGAAATGACTTTTCAATGGACATCAGTGCCAAGCCGGGTAAACGTTCTTGTGTATGAGTTGATCTACAGTAGGATTTTATTCTCTTCAACGCAGAAAATGTTCTTTCTACTGATGCTGACGTAGCTGGTATTGTCACAATTAATGTTGCCAATTTAAGGACTTCAGGAATGACTTGGTTCAGCTGGTTTTCATATATGGCAGATAATATTTCATGGATAGGTTTGTTCGAAAAATCGAAGACCTCTGCTGAATATATTACACTTAATTCATTTTTCAAACGTACTTGATCAAAGTGACTGTTATAAGACTGAAATAATTTGTTTAGTGCCTCATTCGGGAAGTTTTCTCTATAAGCAGAAAATTTTTGAGAATCTAGAAGATATGTGAACTGAAGCTTTCCATAATCAGAAAATCTGTCAGTAATTTCCATGTGCATACGATCTAGTATGCTGTAGTACAGCTGCCTGTATTTCAATTCATCATCTCCTTTTCTTCGCTTTAATGGTGGTTCCATTGTATTGGCTGAAGAATTTTCATTTTCCACATTACTCCATATGGACGGAAACCCACTACGTCTGAACTCGAATATAGTATTTTTTAACTTTGATACCTCTTGCAAGCAGTATGCTATGTCTAGACTTTTTGTCTGAAGAATATTGTAGAGCACATCTGTATGTGCGAATACTCTAGCATAGACTTCAAGAAGAAATATATTCTGAAACTGTGTGAAAAAATACAAATATCCTTGAGCCTGCACAATTACATCATCAACCCAGTTTTCTTCAGAGTCATTACAAATGATATTTTCAAAGAAAGCAGTCAGTTGTTCTCTGTATTACTTTACTGTATTTACAAGCCGAGATGTAAAATGGCATCTAGTTGGTGCTACTTTTGGGAGTTTCTTTTTCATAAATTCTTGAGTTTTTCTGATCTTTTAGGAGATGATGAGAAAAATGCAGCTAAACCCGACAGTGTTTTGAAAAAAAAATACGGCATTCTGGAATGGATGAAGTAGTTTGTTGCAAAACTAAATTCAGAACATGGCTGTAACAATGGACAAATAGTGCTTGAGGATACTTTCCTTGAACTTTTGTTTTTAAGCCATTAATATTTCCCGCCATAACTGAAGCACCATCGTATGTCTGTGCAATTAACTTATTGCCGACATTGTATTCTACTATAACACCTTCCACATGCTGAAACCAAGCAGCAGCAGTTTTGCCCGAACTGACATTTGTGGATCCTATAAACCGTTCTTGAACATTGGCAGTACTATCGACGTATCTTAAAACAGTGGACAATTGACTCTGATTAGAGCAGTCACTTGTTTCATCAACAACAATGGCCGCAAAAGGTGCTTCTTCTATTTCAGATTTTATGTTCTTTATCATAACCCCACTTATAGCAAATATTAAGTCATTATGAATTGCGGGAGAAGTACCACGAAATACTGTTGAACTTTCAAGATGATTGGCCAGTAAATGGTCAAATTCACTTAAGGAACTTAAATATTCAATATAATTTCCTCTATTGTCTGATTCCACACTCTAATTATGATCCCAAAAAGCCAATTCTTGTTTTCCTAGAAAGCAGACTGCGTTAATAAGGTGCAGTAAAATTTCCCGATTTTTTTTCCACAGGAGTATTGTGTTGGTTGATATGTAGAACTTTTTGCTTATCTAGCTGTAAATCAATTCTTGTCTTCCCAAAGTTTGCAAAGTTCATGCTACTACAAATATGAGCTTTTGATTTGTCGTGTTTTAGGACTGCCATTCGAAGGGAGTTGATATTAGAAAACCCTCTTTTGACCATACATTAGTTTCGCGGCTAAATAACAAACATGGTCAGCAAAATAGTTTAGACAGTTTAGAACTACCACACAACCAATTCCACTTACCATATGATGTTGAAGTGAAATGGCGTGTGTACTCACGCTGTTTTTCTTTTACGTCCATGGACAAATTTAACTCAGGAGTTGGTCTTTCCATTTTCACAATTTCAACTTCCTCATTGTATGTACGACGGTTAAAAGGCACTTTTAATAAACCTTCTATTACACAGTCATTTTCAACACAAACCTCTCCAGAAACTTGTTCTGCCATATTTTTCACAATATCACTTAATTGGGAAATTAAAAACTTAATAATTCACAATTAATATAACTCTTAGACACTCGAACAAATCGCAAATTTAAAATACTGCACTGCAAGAACACAATTACATTCATGAGCTAGCATGCTAAGCGTACTGTTGCTTCGCACCTGCGAAGAAACCGATCACAAGAGCGGCAACTCACCCGGCCTTACACTGCACGTTGGAAACAGAAGAGAGCGGGGGGATGGGCAGTTGTGCGACCGGACAGCATGCGCGGTACGGTCACAGGCTACCTCACGTAGCAAGCGGTTTCTCCAGTGATGCCGCCTTGACAACTTGTTTCTTTTCGAGAGCAGAGAGCACATATAAATCTAACAATTACTTTAATTTTAATTACTGTGGTAAAACTAATAAAACAAAATTATTACATTATGTTATATTATAAACTTTTCTTTTGTAATTTCCTTGGGCTACCACCGGTAGCCCCGGTAGTCCGCAGAATACGCCCCTGGGCTCCGATGATATAAATATAGAACTTCTAAAATATGCATCACCTACATTATTAATAAGATTGTTAGATTTACTAAACAGATGCTGGAAAACTGGACATGTTCTGGAAGAATGGAACCTAGCAATTGTTATTCCGATATATAAAAAGGGAAATGATTGTAATAATTATAGAGGTGTAAGTTTGTTAAACTCCTGTTATAAGTTGTATTCAAAAATCCTAAACACTCGATTAACTACAATCTCGGAACATATTATATCAAATTACCAACATGGTTTTCGAAAAGGCCGCTCTTGCACAGATTGTATATTCACCATAACATAATTAATAGAGAAGAGGAAGGAACACAATCTCCCGACATTTTTAGCCTTCATTGACTACGAAAAAGCATTCGATAAAGTAAATCGAAACAAGCTTTGGAATATAATGATAAAAAGCTATCCTCAACATTTAGTGAGAGCAATACAGAGTCTATATCGTGAAAATCAAATAATGATTGAAATAAACGGGAAAAGGAATAATACTAAACGAGCTATAAATCAAGGAGTAAGACAAGGGTGTCCGTTATCACCCGCATTGTTCAATATATACATTGACATTCATTAACAGATGGAAAAATGAACTTAAAAATAATTTTTGTGTTAACAATATAGAAATCGATGCTCTTCACTATGCCGACGATCAGGTATTAATAGCAAACTCGGCAGATGGTCTACAAAGAGCAATATATAAGTTAAACATAGTTGCTGGCGAATATAATATGAAAATTTCGGAGAAGAAAACAAAGGTAACAGCTTTTAAAGGAAAATATCCTCTTAGAAGTAAAATAGTAATTAACGGCATGATAGTAGAACGAGTAATGTATTTCAAATATCTAGGTTTCGACGTGGGATATAATACAGGACGAGATATCAATGATAAGTTACAAAGATTCCAACATATATGTGGAACTCTAAGAAGAACCCTGATTGGAAGGGTTAGAAATGAGACTATCTTAAAGTTCTACAACATAATGGTGATACCAACCCTTCTGTACGGATCTGAATGCTGGATGTTGACTCAACAACTAAAAAAGAGACTGGAAGCAGCCGAGATGCGTTTTTTAAGAGCGGTGGCGGGATATCGGCTTATTGATCAAAGACGAAGTGAGGATATAAGAAGAGAATTGCAGATAGAAGATGTCCTTTCCAGAATAAAAAACTATCAGGTAAAATAGTTGGAACATGTGGAAAGAATGAATCAAGATCGATTCCCAAGAGTATTATTGAATTATTATCCCAAGGGCAGAAGAGATCAAGGACTTTCATGTAAAAGATGGAGAGATCAATTTTAATTAACATTCAATAATATTTTAGTATTTTAAGCTGTAAACTTTAATATTTTATAAAAACTCAACACAATTATAATATATCACTTTAATATTTCACCTAAGCACAATACTTGAAGCCGGAACAGGCCAAAGGCCTAAGCCATGCTGTTGATGATGATGATGATTATTATCATTATTATTTTTACGTCTGACAGTAATGAATGGACATGACCAAGGCACAGAAGAGAGTTTGTTTTCGTTTATAGTTTTTTTTTTATTGGGTTATTTTACGACGCTGTATCAACATCTAGGTTATTTAGCGTCTGAATGATATGAAGGTGATAATGCCGGTGAAATGAGTCCGGGGTCCAGCACCGAATGTTACCCAGCATTTGCTCGTATTGGGTTGAGGGAAAATCCCGGAAAAAACCTCAACCAGGTAACTTGCCCCGACCAGGATTCGAACCCGGGCCACCTGGTTTCACAGCCAGACGCGCTGACCGTTACTCCAGTTTATAGTTTGTTCAGGATGTGAGCGAGAAATTAGAGCATACTATTCCTACAAGTGAAGCAACTGCATTGAACTTTGGTCTCCCTTATCTCATCAGTCTGTGAATGATCTTAGCAGTGAGTCGTTTGGTTGAACGTACACCTTCGTGCAAGAGGACGAAGCAGGTATAAGACATTGCCTTATTCGATAGTTTTAACTTTCGTTATGAGTTCATCTAAATCAGCTCAAGTTTATGTCCCATCCGTTACCAAATATTTGAATTTATCTAGTTTCAAGCCAATGAAAAAAAATATCCTCTTACAATATTCCATAATGAACACCATGAACCTTCAAGACCTTAATTTAATTCAAACTATTTTTAATCGTGGTAACAGATGGGACAAGAATAACTGTCCCATCCGTTACTTGTCCTTAATCATAAAGCCTATACCATGAATTCATTATTATTATTATTATTATTATTATTACTATTATCATCAGCATTATTATTATCATCATCATCATCATCATCATCATAGTCAATCATATAGTTAAAGTGTATATTGCTGGTTAATTGTACTTTAACAACATGGCAAAGATGTATCCAGCAGAGAAAATGAAGTGGTATAGAGAATGCCTGAAACAGTCGGAGAATTATGAAGATGCTAAAATTAAGGATGCAATAAGGAAGAAACATGCACAGGCTCTGAAGAAGAAAACTATGACACCGAAGGATATGAGAAAACAAAGAAAATATGATTGTGAATGGAAATCTGTCTACCGGCAAAAATTGAATAGCCTGAGTAATTCAGTAAGTAAAACCTCATGTCCAAGTGAACAACCAACTTTTTCAAGGTATTCTGTTCCCAACACTAGGGTTAAAGCTGTCCATCGTGCTCTCCATAATCTGCCTCGAAGTCCAAGAACGAGTTGTGAGGTTGTGGGTGTATTAGCGAAAGCAACATATGTGCAATAGGAAACCCTGTCAAAGCTGTCGAAGACGATGCAATTAATTTCTATTGCAGGGAAGATATCAGCAGACAGGCTTCCGGAAGAAAAGACTGTTTAACAATTTATATATACTGGGAAGGTAAAAATGCAGAAGCTACATCTTGTGATGACCATTAAAGAAGCTTATAACCTATTCGTTGCAGGAAAAGGGACAAACATAATAGGACTTTCAAAATTTGCTTCCCTTCGTCTCAAATATGTTCTTCCTATACACTTAACTCCACGCAATATATATGTGTGTGCATGTATCATTGTAATGCCGAATATCTTAATCAGAAACTTGGTCTTCCTACAATGAATACTGTTCGAGCTTACAAGGAATCAGTAGTTTGTGATGTAGCAAACGAAAAGTGTATGTATGTTCAAATATTACTAACAAATGTGGAGACTACGACAACTTGGACAAACTATTAGAAATTAAGGAAGGAGATTTAAACAAACAGGTTACATATAAACAATGGGCACATGCAAATGGACGAGTATAAGAAATTGAAATCAGTAGTCAAATTGCAGAAGATGTGCAAGAATTGAAAAAGCAGATACCAACCCTCCTGATACATTACTTCATCACAAGGCAAAAAAGTGCATTGTTTTATGAAGTAAGACAAGCTTCATCTGAAGAATCTGGTGTGCTACCAGTGGACTTTTCGGAGAACTGTTCCGCTATGTTTCAAAATGAAATACAGGCTGTTCATTGGAATAAGAAGCAAATTACAGTTTTCACAGCAGTGGCATGGTTTGGCAGTGAACCTTGTAATTATGCCTTGATTTCCAACAATGTACGTATAATAAATATGCTGTCTTTGCTTTCTTAGACGAAATTATTAGAAACATAAAAATAATCATCCAAATGTGAAATACTGAAATATCTACACGTATTTTCTGATGGGGCTGCCTCTCAATTCAAGCAGAGTTTTAATTTCATGAACATATCATTTGTAGAAGAATTTTATGAGATACAACTTTCCTGGCATTTTTTCTTCACGAGCCATGGGAAAGGACCTGTAGATGGTGTAGGGGCAATTATTAAAAGACTATTTGGACTCGGGTGAAAATAGGAAAATACACAGTTCAAGATGCATAATCATTTGTCGAATGTGCTGCAACTTCTTCCATCAAGGTAATTTTCATTACAGACGAAACAGTGAAACATCATGAGGATATGTTGAACACGCATTGAAACAACACAGCATTTCTTCCAGAGACACAAAGAATGCATTCCATAATTGGAGTATCTCCATACAAAATCAAATGGAAATATTACTCTTGCAGCTCTGATGACCATGAATTTACATTTAAAAAAAACCAAATCTTCAAGTACAAAACAAAAATAGGCCTATTGAATATATTTTTGGTATTTTCAATCTGATTTTTTTACTCTTTCTTTTATTTGTACTTTCATTAATCAATAGTTCCGGTATTATAACTTTAAATGAGTTTGTTGTACAATATACGACATTATAGATCTACGCAATTGTATTATTTTGTTGTTATAAGAGATATGCTAAAGTAATATGTGCAGATATAATGTCTTATGCAAATCTGGCTTTCAGGTAGTAGCTCCCTGTAAAGGAGGTTTGAATAATTTCAAGGAAAAATTGTTCCAGGGCCGGGTATCGATCCCGGGACCCTTCGCTTAGCGCGCGAACGCTCTACCGACTGAGCTACCCCAGGAATTATACCGAACGTTAACAGAAAGCCACAATTTAAAGTCACACAGTATTTGTGTGCACTCACAGTTGAGTTCTGGCATCTTGTCAGCTCATGTGAGTTGTGTGGGTATAAAAGGAAGAATTGTGACGGTGTCTTGTATAGTTCCTGTGGTAGCTCAGTCGGTAGAGCGTTCGCGCACTAAGCGAAGGGTCCCGGGATCAATACCCGGCTCTGGAACAATTTTTCCTTGAAATTACTCAGATATAATGTCTGTTAATTGTTTAAAACGTTTTTATAATAGTTCACTGTTTTATTCAGTTATTTTTTCCATTCATTACAAGACATATTCAGAAAATGTCCCGTCCGTTACCTGTATATCCCGTCTCTTACCCATCCTTAGACAGCTTCTCTCAGTACACAATTCATATTGCACAAAGTTTGAATCCACCCATGAATAGCTGTGTACACTCGCAATATTTGGTAATACTGTGGTATTTTTTTTCATAGCAGGACAGAGATTGTATGGAGTTTGTGTTCGTTGTATATACTATGCCATTTTTATGTCCCGTCTGTTACCTTTCTTTAAACAGTTCTAACTGTTGTCAAACATTTTATAATTTCCTTTTTCACAGAAATAATATCAGCTTATTACCTGATCCAGGCATTCTGACTTTTATGTTGTATATTAAATAATTTCCGTACGAAATAAATATATATATTATGCTGAACAACTTGTATGATTGTCCCGTCAGTTACCATGGAATTATCCCTATATCAATATTCGTTGAATGCTCATTCCACCTTAATAATTCGACAGCAAGAAGAAAAAGTGCATCTCAGAGAGAATGAATTTAGAATGCCAAGTAAGTACTTATGTCATTTAATTATTTATTTTTGGTGCAAGGAACATCATTTTATTTTATCTTTTTATTTATTTACCTTTGCACCATCAATAAGAAAAAACATGCTTTTTCAATTATTTTTAAGTGGCGCAGGCTTTGTATGTAAGTACTTATGCTGTACTCTGAAGTATAATGCTCCTTGCACAAAAAACGCATTGTAAATTGTCTGGAATAGTTATTTTACGGAAATTTTATCTATTTCAATATCATTTAATCATAACAATGTATTGTACTAATGTCTTCTCGATTTAGACCAGGCCGTAATGTAAGTTGTGTGATGTCACTCGAGTCAAGTTTTCTGATCTGGTCTTTGGTCTTGTGACTGACATGTGGTCATGCGTTGTCATGCATTAGCAGAACATCCTGCTTCTCCCAATGTGGCTGAACACGACTCAGTTGAGCTTGAAGTTTCTTGAGAGTTGCCATATACGCGTCAGAATTAATGGTGGTTCTGTGTGGAATGATGTCCACAAGCAAAAAACACATTAGCCATAACTTTTCCTGCCGAAGGTGCAGATTTGAATTTCTTTTTCTTTTTCTTTGGTGAATTTGCATGACACCACTCCATCGTCTGCCTCTTTGTCTCCGGTTCAAAATGGTGGAGCCATGTTTCATCTCTTGTTACAATTCTTGCAAGAAAGTCATCTCCACCATTCTCAGATTGGTCCAAAAGTTTGCTGCACACTGTTTTTCGGGTTTCTTTGTGGGCTTCTGTCAACATCCTTGGAACCCACCTGGCACAAACCTTTTTTAACCCCAACTGTTTCAAGCACACACTTGCTTCTCCTTTTCCAACTTGGAGTGACAATTCTCTCACTGTTATGAGTTTGTCAGCCACAACCATTTTGTGAATGTGCTGCACATTGTCAGGACTTCATGCAGTGCAGGATCTGCCGCTGTGAGGAGTATCTCGAATATTGGCGTGCTCTCTTTCACCAGATAATCTACTTGCCCACCGACTAATCATACTGCGATCGACAGCTGCATCTCCATACACCTTTTTCAACCTCTTGTGAATGTTTCCCACTGTCTCATTCTCACAGCACAGGAACTCGATAACAGCACATTGCTGCTGATGAATGTCAAGTATAGCAGCTATCTTGGAGTGCTATCATGCCACCACTCACGGGAACAACTTAAAATTAAATTTGAATGGGAAGAATGTATCTATGACCTCCATAATTTGCAAAGGTGTACAATAAAAAATAAATTTAAAAAATGTTATGGATTACTTTTGGAGTGATCCTCGTAGTAAAAAGCAGTGCCGGATTTGGGCCTAGACAACCTAGATAGTTGCCTAGGGCGACAATTTCCAGGGGGGGGGGGAGAGGGGGCAGCATTTTTTTTTTCTTTCTTCCCTTTTTTTCACAATGAAATTTGTTTTTAAACACTTGATGGTAAATCTTTTCTGAAGTTTCTTCTTGAGCACCTTGTGGAAGTCGGATATTGTTTTGTTATCGCATTGTGGCGGTCGTGGTGACAGAAGGAAAGTGTGCAGCTGCATAATTATATTGTAATACAGGTATCACATTATTATACTATGAAACTGCTTAAATTTAACTGCTTGCATAAACAAGAATGAATTACTGAAAATCAAATTGGATGTGTGTTTATTATTTATCGCTCTGAATAGTAACTACAACTATCAATTACATTTCCAATATAAGGTAAGTGTACCAAAGGCTGACACTTTAAGAAACAAACTATGAATTTTACTTCATTAAAGGCAAGTTAGTTATTTATATGAGTTGGTACAGGTATCAGAGACAAGGTACAGTACCGGTACTTATTTCTGTAAATTGGACAATCACACAAACAAAGGCTCTATGAAGAGCAATTTTTTTTTTATTTATTTTTTTCAAATAAGCATGTTATTTGCACCAATAGCTGACACGTCAAAAATCGCTTTGTCCCAAAGGCTGACACATTCATGCTCCAAAAGTTGACACTTAACATGAAAAATTTCTGTATGAGTTAAATTAATTTATCACTTACAAATAAAACATTTATATTAAACAGAACAGGGAAACAGTTCAGTTATACAACAATATTGAAATAATGAAACTTAACTTTGAAATACTGTATATCACATAATGTCGTAAATTCGTAATATAGTTCTTACTCTAACAAAATTACCAAACTTTGAGGTTAATTTAAGTCAATGTGACACGATGGTTTTTTTTTTTTTTTTTTCTTTCAATTTTTTTTCACTTGATATATTGTTTCTCATTGTCATATTTTGGAAGACTGAATTTTCCGAGGATATCTTTTGAGTTATACCATAGTTTGTCCTCTATTCGTGGCAATTTCCATCCACTGCTACTCATTAACACTGCTTTAACATAAGCTGTGTTTTCGTTTGTATTTAAAACAGCTGGGCATCGGGAGCGGAACTAGACTCTAAACGGGCACGCTTAATATTCATCCGTCACTGAATCAATGCTGTGCGGTGTTCGGTGGGGAAGAAAGGGGATGAAGAGAAATCATATGGCTCCCTGTGAGAGAGTAGAATCCGCTCTTGCTGCCCAGTTCTGATTTAAAACAAAACCCAGAAGAATTATTCTTCGTATTGTACAATTACATAATCATTTATTTTTACCTTCATTGAAGTAATGTTACGAAAGAAAGTTGACTTCTCTACACCCCAGTCATCTCCTTCGAATTCTAGCAACACATCAATAGAAGAATCAGATGATTCTTCAGAAGATGTCTCTTTCCTTCTTTATTTAGTAGCATCTTTTTCTGTTCCCTTGTCTCCTTGTTTTCTCCTCTTTTCTTTCGTCTTTTTTCCTTTTATTTTTCTATACAACCCTCTTCTATATCCTTTGCATGATATTTTTTTCCACTCATCACAAGTCGCAACGTATAGAACCTTCCCTTAATTATTTTGTTAGTATGCTTGTTTTCTGAGGCCTAAAGTGTGCATTTTTAAGGGAAAAGGAATTGTTTGACCAGAACCACTTACTCTATTTCCTTCTTGTTCTTTGTATCCTGAAAGATTATTTGAAATATTACTTGAGCCTGAGATAGGACTGCTAGAGTTTTGTCCTGAATTTTCATTCAAATTATCTAAAATATTACGAGGGTCAATCAAATGAAAATGAGAAATCGGCTGCCAACAATTAGGTTACGCGCCATCATGGGGGAAAGTTTTGGAGTCGATATACTGATTGAGAGCTGTATTGTCTGAGGTTGACCAACCTACATAGTAGGGAGTGATGCGTGGCAGCAAGACGAAAATGACGTTCACAGTAACGGGAGTGTCCAAGTTCTCGCAGCGTAGTGTGGTGCAGTTTCTAGCCGCTGAAGACGTTTCACCAATTGAAATTCATCGCCATATGAAGAAGGTGTACGTGGACAACTGAAAGTTGCGCGCCTGAGTGTACGAATGGACAAAGCGATACCGACAAGGGCGAACATCACTGGAGGATGATCCGCACCCTGGCCAAGTCCCACACAATCACAACGGAAGAAAATGTTATAGCAGACCAGTGGCGTATACTGGTTAAAGGGTTTGGGCTACCGCTGACCCTATTATTACACAAAATATATCTAACAGTTACTTTAATTTTAATTACTATGGTAAAACTAATAATACAAAATTATTACATTATGTTATATTATAAACTTTTTCTTTTGTAATTTCCTTGGGTTACCGCAGGTAGCCCGCAAAATACGCCCCTGCAGCAGACAATCTCATCCGGGCAGATCGGAGGTGTACAGTGGACGAAGTGACTCAGAACCTGAATATCAGTCATGGATCTGCATACTCAAAAATCCACGAACGATTGAAGTACCATAAACTGCGCTCAAAGTGGGTCCAAAATGACTCACAAATGAGCAGAAACAACACCGAATGGGACTGAGTTTGCAACATCTGATGCATTATGAACAGGAGGTGGAGGCTTTCTTGGAACGTATTGTGACCGTGGAATGTAACATGGTGCAACTACGAACCGCAGAGCAAGCGACACAGCATGCAGTGGAAGTACGTCACATCAACACGCCCAAAAAATTCAGAAATTTCACAACCGCAGGCAAGGTGATGCTCATGCTGTTCTTTGTTTCAGAGGGTCCATTACTCTGCCACTTCATGGAGAGAGGAGAATCTGTTACCTCCGCTCGATACTCCAAAATCCTCCATACTGAATTGCGTCATGCCGTCAAAAACAAGCAACCTGGACATTTGCGTGAAGGTGTCATTTTGTTACACGACATTGCGCGACCACACACAGTTCGGCACACCATTCGAGACCTGCGCTGAGAGGTGCTCGAACACACCCCTTACAGCCCGGACTTGTTACCTTGCGTCTTCCAGATTTTCAGCAAGCTCAATATTGACCTGGAATGGCGCCGGTTTGCTACGGTCGGTGACGTGATTGAGGCATTGCAGCAGTAGTGCCACCAGCAGCCGAAAGACTTTTATGAACAAGATATAAAAAATCTGGTGAACAGGTGGGATAAGTGCCTAAACACTGGTGGAGATTATTTTGAAAAATAAAATTTCTCTGTGGAGAAAAACATTTTTCGTTTTCATTTTACTGACCCTCGTACTTGGGCCTGGGATAGCACTGTCACTATCATCTCTGTCCTGGCAATTCTTGTAATTCTTGTAGCTTCATCTTCAATAATTACTATTGTTGTATCAGCGTGCCTGAGTAAGACCCAGGAAAGGAAAAGGATCGTAGCTTTAGGTATTTTTGGCTGCCTTTCACAAATAGTATAAGGTAAAAGCCATGATAATTATAACAATTTAATATAAGCAGACTGAGAGAGATAAGTTAATATAAAAATACAAAAAACAAAGAATTATAAATCTAATAATATAAAGTAGTGAGAGAATGAAAGAGAGAAAATTAATGTCTACCATCGAAAAGAATGTAAGAATGGCGATGCATCACAGAGTAAATTAAACACTCATTGAAAGTACAGTCCGGATAGACTCGGGCTCAAACAAGTCATATAAAGTTGTAGTCTCCAACCTTTAGCTGAATTAAAGTTCAAATCCATGGGAAGTACACCATAACAAAGTGAGCCGCTATATACATTAATGGCGTAGCGACGTCAGAGAACTTCCCTGTAGGTTTATGGACGTTAATGATTCCACGTAGTGTAGAAAATGGAAATTAGGAATGCTGGCCAGCGTGCTGTTAAGAATTAAACAGACCATCCTTAGTCTGTAAAGCGATGATATCCAAATGATGTTCCACCGATTAATTATACCACACAGAAGTCGTAGCTATCCAAATCAGCGGGGTCACCTCGACCACCGCAACCACGTAATACGATGAGTTGACGACTATCTCAGCCGAGACGGAAGACTGCCCGTTTCTCTCTTGACGTAACTGCGTCGAGTTCTCTCACCAACTGCACGTTAGCCTGGGCTCCTAGCCAAGAGGCCTTCAAATAAGAGAGGGATTCAGTCCTATCCTTTTCCATGTTAACCGCTGCTAACTCATTCAACTAGCACTACGAGCGCTACCATCGTTTCTTACCAACATTGCATCACTGAATTCGATCTCCAGGAAATGGAAAATGAGCATGCGTGCTTTTGGTTTAAGTTGTCAGACCTGTTAAGGTAGAAAGGCGAAAGAAAAAAACGAAGGCGAAGGAAGACATCTTGATTTGTCTTTGTCTTGTATCTGTTGTGTTTATAGCTGCGTGTGGGAAGAATGCCGTCGTACGTAAGGTGCGAGTACTTAAATTATACGAATAAAAAGGACAGTCACCCGAACAAGTGCTTCTTCAAAATACCGGGAGATAGTGAAAGGTGAGTTTTCATTTACAATAATAGTAATTTTATCACTTAAACTAATTTGATGTAGCATACTGTAGATTTTCTAGTCACGTGCAACATTATAAATTATATTAGATACCGGATACTAATTCGTGTATATATATATATATATATATATATATATATATATAATTCAAATGTATATTTAATTCCTGTGTTATGTATTCGTCTAATTTAACAACACCACGTGGTGGATATTTTTCAAGTGAAGGATCTATTGCAGTTATTCTTTGTATTGAAACTCCGGTACCCTGCTGCACACGACACTGATGTTTGATTTATCTTGTTTGCTACAATTTTAAAAGTTATTTTCAGTGATTTAGCAACTTTTTTCTGCCGTGTGTGATGCGGCAAAGTTCCGAATGATAATCACAGGAACGCTTGTTCGCACAAGGTACCACGAAATAGTGTTCCTGTGCTTTATATTTATATTTATTATATTATATCATAGTGTATATTATGTGTTATTAAATTACTTTTATTTCCCTTTTTTATTTCAGATGCAAGGCATGGCTAGAAGCAATGGGCAGAGAAGACTTAAAGGTTAATCTGCCCAAGAAATTACATAACAACTTTCGGGTGTGTGCGGACCATTTTGAAGATAAGTACTTCTCAAGTACCCTCCGCACACATCTGAATAGAGAAGCCATACCTTGCAAAGTTCAGGCTATCTCCATCGGTCAAGGTAACTTATTTAACTGTGTACTTCTTAGACATCATCGACTTACTTCTAAAACAGTCCAAATTTATTATTTTTAAAAATGCGTCTGGTGATAACGCCTAGTTATTATGAAATTACTATTACATTTTGTATATAACAAATGCATAAAAATTGTTAGCTGGGTTTAAAAATAAAAAGTCCTTTGGTGCAATTTCCTGAAATGCAGTTACAAGATTTTTAAAGTAAGCCAATGATGTGCAATTTCACTACTTCAGAACGTAGCCTGTATTGGGCTTAGTAGACCCCATAACTGCAACCTCTATTCGTGGTGTTATAGGCCTGCTTACTCTTACTGTTTATAATTATTTATTTTCTGTTGTTTTGTTTTATACAGATTCTGCAGGACCCAGTAATATAGAGTGGGAGGTGGCGGCTGCTCAACCCACTCCAAAAATGGGTCTGGCGATAACACCTAGTTAGTATGAAATTGCTTCTACATTTTGTATATAACAAATGCATAACAATTGTTAGCTGGGTTTAAAAATAAAAAGTTCTTTTGTGCAATTTCCTGAAATGCAGCTACAAGATTTTTAAAGTAAGGCAATGATGTGCAATTTCAGTACTTCAGAACGTAGCCCTTATTGGGCTTAGTAGACCTCATAACTGCAACCTCTATTCGTGGTGTTATAGGCCTACTTACTCTTACTGTTTATAATTATTTATTTTCTGTTGTTTTGTTTTATACAGATTCTGCAGGACCCAGTAATATAGAGTGGGAGGTGGCGGCTGCTCAACCCACTCCAAAAATGCGTCTGGCGATAACACCTAGTTAGTATGAAATTGCTTCTACATTTTGTATATAACAAATGCATAACAATTGTTAGCTGGGTTTAAAAATAAAAAGTTCTTTTGTGCAATTTCCTGAAATGCAGTTACAAGATTTTTAAAGTAAGGCAATGATGTGCAATTTCAGTACTTCAGAACGTAGCCCGTATTGGGCTTAGTAGACCTCATAACTGCAACCTCTATTCGTGGTGTTATAGGCCTGCTTACTCTTACTGTTTATAATTATTTATTTTCTGTTGTTTTGTTTTATACAGATTCTCCAGGACCCAGTAACATGGAGTGGGAGGTGGCGGCTGCTCAACCCACTCCAAGAGCTCCGGAGACAACGGGGAGGTTGATATTAACACCGAAGAGGAGAAAGATTCGCAGCCTTCGAGTGCAATTGCATCGTTTGAGAGGAAGAGTTCTCAAGACTACGCAGAAAGAACCGAAGATACACACTGCCCTTGCATGTATAAAGAGTAAGGTTCCTGGGCCATTATATGAACTGGTAAGAAATTGCATCTCTTCAGATGCACGGTGTGTACAGAGGAATCGGTGGTCACCGGAAATGAAAACAAAGGCTCTTAACATTTATTTACAGAGCCCAAGTTCCTATAGGATGATTAGGAAGTTATTAAATTTCCCTTCAAAGCCTACTTTGCTTAGAGTATTGCAAAAGTATACCACTGATGTTGGTTTTAGTGATAAACTGTTTGACATACTAAAGAATGCCTGTAGTAAGATGACTGAGACTGACAAACTGTGTTGCCTTATGTGGGATGAAATGTCTTTAAAAGCAAACTTGTGCTACAATAGTAATGAAGACATCGTAGATGGCTTTGAGAGGTATTCTGACAATTATTCATCAGATAGAATTGCCAACCAAGGTCTTGTGTTTATGGTTAGAGGTATTTGTAGTAATTACAAACAAGTTCTGGGCTATTTCTTGGCACAATCAAGCACCCCTGGCAATACATTAGTTGAACTCATTGTCAAAGCAATAGAGAAGCTGAGTAGTATTGGTTTAAAAGTAGTAGCTACTGTTTGTGATCAGGGCTCTAATAATCAAAAAGTGTATCATTTATTGGGAGTTACTACAGATCAGCCCTGCTTTACAGTAAATGACAGAAAAATTGTGGCATTTTTTGACACTCCACACTTAATTAAAAGTACCCGAAACATGTTCAGAAAGTATTCTGCTAAGTTTTATGATAATTACACTGCAAAATGGGAGCACATTGTGCAGTTATATAACTCAGATAAAAATAATGAGTTTCGCGCGACAAAACTAACTGATAGAGATGTTTATGTGTCTGGTTTCAGAGTTATGAGGGTGCGAACAGCAGCAAGAGTTTTAAGTCATTCAGTTGCTGCAGCCATTCTCACGATGTCATCTTTTGGAATGCTTGAAGGAGGAGTACACACTGGAAAATTCGTAGGTTATGTGGATAAAGCTTTTGATTCATTAAATGGCAGAGTGATTACTGACAATGCGAAGCCATTATGTGGTGCAGTGAAGGAAGGTACCACCCACCATGAAGTCTGGAAGGAAATGGCGAGCTTTTTTCAGTCTGTCCAATTTATAAATACTGAAGGAAAGAGAGTACATGCACCATCCACATATGGTTGGGTGCAAAATTTTCATGCTGCAAAATTGTTGTGGGAGGTAGCTAAGAAAGAGTGTATGCACTCACTTATGATGGGGAGGATAAACCAAGATTGTTTGGAAAATACATTTTGTATTATCAGAAGGAAAGGTGGTAATAGAGACTACCCTTCGTGTAACGACTTTCGTTACACTTTCCGAGCAGTTGCTGCCCAGAATATGCTAATATGTAGTGACAAGGGAAATTGTGAAATTGACTATGATGTTGTCCTAGCATCTATAGAGTCAACAGGTACTAGTTGTGAGATGGTGGTTAACCCACCAAACTCTGAGGTGAATCAGTTCATTGCACGCAGTTGTAATTTCTCTGATCTGAGTAATGATCTTGTTAACAGGAATGCTATGTTTTATGTTGCTGGTTATCTTGCGAAAAAGCTCTGTTCTGCAAAACAGTGCTGTAATTACTGTTGCACAGCTGTTCTTGACTCTGAAAAAGTCCTCCCAGCTGGTATAACATTTCCTATTTTTAAGGAATATGAAAAAGTTACGAATGGTCTCCAATATCCTTCAGCGAATTTACTTAAATGTGTTGAAGATATGACACATAAGTTTGATAATAACTTCAAAAACCTGATTTCTATGTCTGATGTAGTACAGAGATTTACTAGCCTCATTCAGGATGAAGTTTGTTTTGATTTCCTTGCACCTAATTGTAATTCTGATTGTAAAAGATATTTGGTTTCATTGTTCACAAGAGTGCTGATTCATGCAAGATTACGGCGAATGAATGAAAATCTGTCAAGTGATGATTACAGAAAGGAAGGAAAGAAAATGAAAAAAGTCTTGCATCAATAAAATTGAGTTTTATGTAATATAATTTCAGATTATATTACATTTATGCTATTTAATGTTAGCAATTTATTGGTGCAAGATGAATTTAGTTTTTTTTTTTTTTTTTTTTTTTTTTTTTTTTTTTTTTTTTTTTTTTTTTTTTTGACATTATCAGAAGACATATTTTCATTCAGTTTTCTGAATCTTGCATTGATTTAACATTATAGTGAGAAAAAAAAATAATTTTTGTATTCGAAGTTACAGTGTGAAAGAAAATCAAAATTAACACTATCATGAATTAAGCTCATTAAATTGCTTTATTATATCATTGTCTGACAGCAGATTTTCTAAGCTGTTATGAAACATTTTGGTCATCAGTGTTACACATTCTAATAAATGCGTTGAGGGCAACTGAGGATCTTCATTTACTTTTTCATATTCTTTGAACATGAATGTTATACCCTCTTGTAAGTATTTTTCATTGTCTGAAAGAGCTGCACGACAATAAACACACTGTTTAGCATCGCATGCTTTCTTACCAATATAACCAGGAATATATTATAATGCATTTGCATTCACGAGATCATTACCAACATCAGAGAAATTAAAAGATTCCCTCACCAGCTATTAACCTCTTTCACAATTTCATTTGTTACTACTACATAACATTATTTTGAGCAGCAATGCCCGATTACTGTACTGAATATCATTGCAGGAAGAGTTATCTGGCTTGTTCTACCATCCTTATTTCTAATTATGCAAAAGTAAATCTGTAAATAATCTTGATTAATACTCCAAATTTAGAGCGAGTGCATATCAGTGTAAATTTTTAACAACTTCCCATAGTAATTTTGCTCCATTTAAGTCATAAATTCAACGAGATATGGATGGCACATGCACAGTTTGCCACTATTTATAAAATTGACACTACTAAAAATTCAACATTTCATTCCAGGTGAATACATGCATAGACTTTTCTTCCACAGCCACACATACTGTCTTCCTATTCTCGAAAACTGTACTTCCATTCAGTGAATCAAATGTCTTGTCCATGTTTCCTACAAATTCTGCTCTATGTGTTGCATCTCCTGCATGTACTGCCAGTCTTGGCAAGCAAGAAATGTCTGCAGCTACTGAATGGCTTAATGTCCGTCCTGCAGTTCTTACTCTCATCAGTCTCAATCCACTTGCATACACATGTTTATCATTACTTCTTGTTAACTGAAACTGGTTATCTTCATCAAATTTGTATACTACAGCCCTATATGTTTCCATTTTCCTATTTTGGTCTTGAACTATTGCATTATACTTTTTCGACATATTTCGTGTACATTTTAAGAGATGGTTTGTGTAAAAAAATTAAACAATTCTTATCTGACCATTTGCTGAATAGAATGGTTGATCTGGCTTTACCCCAAGCAAGATGTAAGCTTTTTGATTATTAAGCCTATGCTCATATACAGTTGCTACTACCTTAAGGCCAGTGTTCTGTAATGCCTGAATTGCATTGAAAATAAGATCTACTAGCTATGTATCAGGAGTACCGGAATTTGTTAAAAACTAATTCTGTACCTGCTTGTAATTATGACAAAGACCAGTTGCCGTAAACACATATAAGCACCTGATTTGCAGTTTTACCTGATAATGAATGTTTTCCAAACCCATCAACAGTATCCTCATTATTATTGCTACAAGTTAAACTGATATTTAGTGGCATTTCATTGCATATGTGACAGCACGGCTCACCTGGCAGTCATTTTGTCACAAGCATATTTTAGCTCATATAATATTTTCTCACAAAATCAGCATCATTTGTATATTTAGCAAACTTATGTAGAAGTATGGCTTTAGAAGGAAATTTCAATGACTTTCTGAAAATTCTGTTGCACTTGGACTTTGTAAGTAAATATTAAGGGTTTTACATTTCAATTCTGATGAGCAGTGACATCCCTGAGCAAATTGTGAACAAGAGCTGTACAATTTCTTTATTGGTTCATGTAATTGCTTAGGCACAAATTGCCTCATTGTGCACAGGGCTTGTTCTGTCTTCAGTTCTTCTCGTACCTTGTTTTCCCTTTCCATACTCTAGCGGTACAGTTGGATGCGAAGACTTCGAATTTTCCTCCTTTTTGGTGTTACTGTCTTTCCGGAAGAGAACGGGAGTGAATGTTGTTCAACTATTTCTGTCTGCATTCTAAGTGGAGAAACTTCTGGGGCAATGTCAAGCTTCTTCATCTAGATGTTCCTCTTAGCACTGATGGTGTATCAGAATAAAAATTTCATACGAAGATTTGAAGAGCTGTGTGCCTTTTGGACTTTACATGTGCTTGTGAAACTGGATGCAGAAAGTGATCCTGGTAATATGCTATTGTGTAATACACATTGTGGCCAAGGTTGTATATAAAACACAGGAGCTATCTTCTCGACACACTAAACAAAGCTTGTGAAAGGTACTGCATATATCATATTTAACATTTCATATAATTTAAACACAATGACAGTTACACTAGCCTTCTATGTTATCACAAGGCAAAACACACACACATTGTAACCGCTTATTTGCAACATCAATATTTATTTGTATAAGACTTTAAGAATACAGCATTGCAGACTTCAATTTCTACTGAGGATGATAATACACAAAAACTCTAATGATATATCTAGAAATTTAAGAAAATTAAATAAACTGCCTTTACATTTTTTATGAAATAATCTCTGATTTCCAATAGATATGATGATACATATGATTTTTTTATACAACACTTCCCTGTGATGTTGTTAATTGTAATTATTATTGCACTAATAGGATCATGAAATCTTTCTGTATTGCAATAAGACTGTAGAAGTTAATTGTAACAAAATATAATATTGTATGTTTATGAAAAAAATATTGTTACCTAAATAAATTTAATGCATTCTAACCACGACAGATTTGGTAGGTCATGTCTAATTCATTTCATATTTCACAATCCTTATCCTACCTTCACTTCCTGGCATATCACGATCTAAAAATGCTGTTGGTGTTGGCTCGAGATCTTCATTCCAACGACAAAAAATCAAAATATTAATAGGGATGGTTATATTTCAAACATTGATATAAATATTAATATAACGGAGAGGTGCAGAGTATTTGTAAGTAATAAACTGTAAATAATAATAGGCTATAGAGGGCAGGTGAAGAAAAGTCTTTTGAAATTCCCGCAATTTTTTGCTTGCTTGTGGCGCTCCTCTGGTAGTTGAGAGAAGCTTCTTGACAGATTACACCGTTGCTTACGAGATTATACAAGCTGGCGCATAGCACGATCGAGAGTAGGTCTCTGTGAGTCATGACAATTTCTGCCGCTAGGTTCGCCTCTCTGCCCTATGAAATGATGAATAGTACCATTACAAAGCATTGTGCATCGTGAAAATAGTTCGATTAATTGTGCATTACTCATTGAGTACGAATATTACAAATATGCCAAGCATATTACAGTGTTATTTGAAGTTTGTTCAGCTAAGTTATATTCGAAAATTGTCTGTGTTTTGCTATGTGAAGAACTCTGTACCAACAGGTCGTATCTTTATAGGTTAAGGTAAATGTCAAAGTTCTCTCATATAACAAGCAATGCTATGTTAAAAGTGGCGAATTGCATTTTCCGACTCTCGAATGATGTGACCCGAAATGTAAAATAATTTCATGCATTGTTTCACTTACCAAGCATTACTGATATAGGCCTAATGAAAATGTGAACGACGTGATGTAAACATTGAAGATAATGTTGTTACTGTTTTCCCTTTCTCTTTTAGAAAATACCGACAAAAGTAATGAATTATCTTCATGCTGTACTTATTAGGTAATTAATGTGAATTTGTCTGTATTTTAGACCTGTGTATTGTTACGTAATTATCAGTGAATTAGGTTAGAGAACTTAACAAGGTTAGTATGAGATTAGGTAATGCACCTCAAACTGGTAACTAATAATGGCTGCTGCGAAATAGGCTGAGGTGGTTATCGTGTGAATCAAATTATATCTAGAATATCTAGTTTTATTATATACGGATACGTAAAGTTTTTTTTTTTTTTTGTTTTAGCATGTATTTGTAATTTTGTGAGGTTATGTCTAGCCTAATTTATTTTTATTCTTGTATCATTACCAATACATTAATTTATTTCATATTCATTTCAGGTGTTACGGAGGTGTTACATCTATGGTGGCAACTCTACTTATGTTAGGATATGAAGTAACAGTATATATTCAATTTCATCATTTGCTAAAAATTAAAGAAAACTGTATATCTTCGACTCATTCCATCGTCATTTCTTCTTATGTATGTGAACCACGTTCATTCTAAAAGTGCTACATTAAATGAACACTATAGACAACGTGATGGAACAATTTAGAAGTTACTGTTAAAGTGCTCAACATTTTCAAGTGGTGCTATACCCATTGTTTCAAAATGTACATACATATTTTTATATTTCTATAAGAGGTGTCATAAATTATTTCAGCATATTTGTAAATTCTTCAAAATTAATTCTTCTAATTAATACCATAAAGTAATGAAATAATATAGGCTTAGCCTAGGCCTAAGTT